>NW_020837972.1:10402058-10591515 GCF_003676395.1 Aethalodelphis obliquidens | reverse complement strand
ATGGATGGATGGATGTTAGATATATTGGATGGATGGATGGATGGATGTTTGGATGGATGTTTGGGTGGATGGGTGGATGCATGCATGTTCAGATGGATGGATGGGTGTTAGATATATTGGATGGATGGATGGATGGACGGACAGATGGATGGATGGATGGATGGATGGATGTTTGGATGGATGGATAGATGGATGGATGGATGGATGGATGGATGGATATGCTTGCCAGTTTCTTGACTGCAAACAACTGACCCTATTTGAGGCAGAAAATAAATGTTCGGGATATTGGGTAACTAAGAATCTACAAGAAACATTTGAGAGGAAAAGTGACATCGTTGTGCCCAGTGTCTTCTGTTCGGCCTTCCAGATCCACTCTCTACCTTTCTCCATTCTGCTCTATGCCCAGGAGGCTGACCTGTATGGGCCAACTCAATGTTTTCTCTGGCTCTGGCATGAGATCAGAGGAGGGAGGAGTGTGTGGACATGGTATTTATCCTCTGGTCCCTTCCCTGCCAGGTCATCACAGGTTGACTGTGTCCCTCACCCAAGGCCACAGCTGCTGCCAGGAGGCCTCTCCCCACACTGTCTCTGGATTCTGAAAACTGCTTCCGTCCCCTCACCCGTTCATGCCTGGGGGTGGTAGTATGTCCAGAACCACTCCTTTTCCTAAACACAGCCTATGCTTTTGTTCATCGTTCCTTTGTGACACTCTCCACATTCCATCATTTGAATAGGACATCTGCTTGTTGCTATTTCCTGCTCCTGTGGATTTATTCTCCTTTGCATATGCCTAGAGCCTAGCTCAGTGTCTGTTATGTTAGAGGAATAGATGGGTAACTGATGGATGGATGGCTGGATGGATGGATGGATTGACGGATGAAGAGATGGATACAAAGATGCATGAATACATGGGTCTGACAAGAGGGGTCAGGATTTTTGGTTCCACACAACTCATTCCAATTGAGGCAGAAACCAAATATCCAGGATAGTGGGTCACCCCTAGAATCTGCAAGAATAGTGGGCAAGAAACAAGGGAGGCTAGGAGGCTGAAATCCCAGTGCTGTAGCACAGCAAGGACCCCACTCTCACCATCTCACCACCACTGCCCACTGCCCCTGGGATAAATGCTAAACACTTTCAATGTCACGCCAAGATTTCTGTCCCGGGCAGGATATCTAATCTATTGACACATCCTAGTTTCTAGGGAATCTGCTCCCCTTGGCTTGTGGAATGGGAAGCAGTCCCTGTCTCCCACCTATTTTGGAATTTCTCCCAAAAAAGAAAGATATTTAGATATTAAGTAGCAAAAAGAACAATATACAGCGTAGTGAATAACTAGTCCTGAACTTGGCTCACCAAAGATACACTTAGTAAGTGGTTCTGTGAACAAATAGCACTACAAAGGAGACACAGCAGGATTATAAGGCTCTCTGACCCTCAGCAAGCTTTCGTACTGGTGGAGAAGAAACAGTAAAGAGAGAAGAAAGGGGCATTAGAGATTTAAAGAAACTTGGGAAGGCAGAATTTCCACAAATGGACATCTTTGAACCTAGTACCTTGTGATGCTCTATGAGGGGGAAAAATGCTCCATGATCAATACTGCATTCTTGACACCCCCTTAGAGATTCATATTAGGCATTAGCACATGAAAGACTCCGAAAACTCTTGTAGAATTTTTTAAATCTGTTGAATTTTCTTTCATTCCAAACTGAGTCACTATGGAACCATTTTTCATATAACAGCCTGGGGGCCTTAGGGGTTTGTGAAAGGAAAGCTCTTATCAGATGCTGGGAGAGTACGGGAATAATATGGATGGGGTGAAACGGTGGAGCTCTAGTGGAGAAAACTTCATTTTGGAACATGATCTGTCACTGTCACAGAGGGACAAGGGGAGGCAGAACCATATCCTGAGAAGACGTGGGTTGATAAGGACACTCATATTCGAGATGTGAAGAGGAAGACCAGGAGATTCTGGAATAGGGCTATGCGAGGTAACCTCCCCTTCCTTCTTAGATGATCATTGCAGTTGGTGGTGAGTTTGGGGGGCTTGAGGAAAGACTGAGATCCCCAAGGCCAACCCATTCCCTGTGGAAAACGCAGGCGAAAGACTCAACCGACAGGAGTTCCGTGCAACTGCTCCTGGAATCTCAGCTTGTTCAAACTGAAAGAACATTCTAGGCAAATTCAGAGCATCTCGAAACCAGAGTTCTGTAGAATTTCAGGATTCTGTCATCACTGATTCTATCTATCCCATCACTGGAGAAACAGTGACTTAAAATTAAACATGGTTCCTTGACCATAGCATCTCTCAGAGCGTCTACGACACAAACGATCTTTGTCAATCTCCAGCAAGGGAACAGAGGATGCACTATTTCCCCCAATATGTGAGACCAACAACCCCCGCCCTTTTTTAATGAAGTCTCTACCAGAATAAGCATTCCATAGAATATACTTTAGAAAACCAATGATGACTGAATTCCCTCATTTTACAGATGGAGAAACTGAGACCCAGGGAGGAAACATGAACCTGCCTAAAGTCAAACATCAAGCAGAGATAAGGCCAGAATTCAGGAATCCCATCTCTTTCCACCACGCTGCATGGTCAAGAGGCCTTTGTTCAACAGCCTCGGATCTCGGCTCCAAGAAACGAAAGGTAAAGAAAGTATTTTTATTTTTCATGAAGTGCGTACGGACAAAGTGCCTAAAAAGTGCACGAAAACATATATTTTTGAAAGACAATGGAATTTGGAAAAGTTGCCAACTACTGTTTAAAATCCAGCACGGAAGGGAGAGAAGAAATGGTGTGAGCAAGTGTGGGTCTCCACTTAGGTAGAACGATGAAAGTTTTATGAAGGTTGGAGACAACCAGCTAGTTGTTTTTTTTTTTTTAATTAATTTGATGGTTTATTCATTTTAATTTTTTTTGGCTGTGTTGGGTCTTCATTGCTGTGCTCAGGCTTTCTCTAGCTGCAGCGAGCGGGGGCTAGTCTTCATTGCGGTGCGTGGGCTTCTCATTGTGGTGGCTTCTCGTTGCAGAGCACGGGCTCTAGGCACGGAGGCTTCAGTAGTTGTGGCTCGCGGGCTCTAGAGCGCAGGCTCGGTAATTGTGGCACACGGGCTCAGTTGCTCCGCGGCACGTGGGATCTTCCCGGACCAGGGCTCGAACCCGTGTCCCCTGCATTGGCAGGCGGAGTCTTAACCACTGCGCCACCAGGGAAGTTCCAACCAGCTAGTTTTTTTAATCGGTCCATCTCTACCCTCTGCCCACCGACTCCGTTCCCAAGGCCACTGCCTTTAGCACAGAGCCTCAGCATCTTTCCCCTGGGCCACTGCCATGGGCGCCAAGCCATCAACACCATCCCCAACCAAGGGGTCTCGCTAAAGGTCAAATCTGATGCTGTCATTCCACGTGACCTCCAAAACAAATGCCAAGTTCCTCACTGAAGAATACGAGCCTCACAGAGATTTCAAGCCACATCTCCCGTCACTCATCCCCTCCTGCCCGAAGCTAGGACCTTCTCACCATCTCCTAAATTCCACCCACTTTCAGAGCTCCTTCCACACCTTTAGATCTGCTTTACGATCTGCCCACACGGTGTGCCTCTGCCTTCAGCTGGAGAACTCCTCATCCTTCACAGCCCATCTCCAATGCTTTCTCCTCCTTGAAGCCTCTCCACTGTCAGCGGGTTGGCCCAGACCAAGGTCTATATTACATTTATTTGTTCTTGAATTCGGGGACTCATTAAATACCTGTTGTGTGCTGGTCACTGTTCCAGGTGTGGAAGCTACTGAGGTGAACAAGAGAAATGAGGTCCCTGATCTCAGGGGATTTGAAATCTACTAGAGGGACAAAGACCAATCAAGAGGTAAGCAATTAAACGAACTACTGCAATCTTTAAAAAACAAAAAACAGGGCTTCCCTGGTGGCGCAGTGGTTGAGAGTCCGCCTGCCGATGCAGGGGCCGCAGGTTCGGGCCCCGGTCCGGGAAGATCCCACATGCCGCGGAGCAGCTAGGCCCATGAGCCATGGCCACTGAGCCTGCGCGTCCGGAGCCTGTGCTCCGCAACAGGAGAGGCCACAAGAGTGAGAGGCCCGCGTACCGCAAAAAAAAAAAAAAAATCCCTCAGCACTCATGTCATATGTAGCTGATATATGTACCCAAAAAAAGCACAACTGGCAGCCTGTCTAGGTCACTCCTCCCAGGAAGGCACCTACGAGACAGACTAGCTGGCTGGGCAACAGAAGGAGCTGATTTGAGGGCTAGACTCTGCGGCAGAGCCTGGGGAAAAGTCCCGTGCCCCTCTGGTGCCACAGTTCCTTCCCTGGGGCAGAAAATATCAAGGTTAATAACGCGGTCCCTAAAGCACAGGCTGGGGCAGAGCTGGGGCCAGAGATCATGATTATTAAGCTCTGCCTGACGCTGGGATGAAAGGTAGTCTATAGAAAACTGGTACTATTAGGGCAGAGGTGGCTCAGCTCCTGGCTTTCGCCAGTGGCTGGAGAAGGCCTGGGGATTCTTCTACATGAAAGTGTCGCTGCAAAAGTAAGCTGTGATTAATCAGTACTGTCATTAGTCCTCCGATTACCAGCTCGCTGGGCCTTCACCAGGAGGATGGCTCTTAAAAGCACCCTCGGGCTTCCCTGGTGGTGCAGTGGTTGAGAGTCCGCCTGCCGATGCAGGGGACACGGGTTCGTGCCCCGGTCCGGGAAGATCCCACATGCCGCGGAGCGGCTGGGCCCGTGAGCCATGGCCGCTGAGCCTGCGCGTCCGGAGCCTGTGCTCCGCAGCGGGAGAGGCCACGGCAGTGAGAGGCCCGCGTACTGCAAAAAAAAAACACCCTCCACTGCACCCTGAAGAAAATCCCATAACCCCAAACGGCCCCAATTCATGCCCACCATCCTGATTCCTCTGGACTGGCAAGAGTTGTACACCTACTATGTGCCAAGAACTTCTCGCATTTGGTACGTAATAAACCGGGGTATTTTTCCTTCCCGTTTTCTTGAGATATAATTGACACAGCACCGTACAAGTTTAAGGTGTACAGCACAATGTTTTGACTTACATACACCATGAAATGATGATCACAGTAAGTTTAGTGAACATCTATCAGCTCATGTAAATACAAAATTAAAGAAATAGAAAAAAATTTTTTCCTTGTGATAAGAACTCTTAGGATTTTCTCTCTTAACAATGTTCATACGTCATACACAGTAGTGTTAATTGTATTTATCACGTTGTACATGTAATATACTGTTATAGTAACCACCACAAAGGTTCCGTGCTATTGCCCCGTTCTTGACCTGTATGTCAAGAAACTGAAGCCCAGGAGCTTCCCTGGTGGCGCAGTGGTTACGAATCCACCTGCCGGTGCAGGGACCGTGGGTTCGAGCCTGGTCCGGGAAGATCCCACATACCGCAGAGCAGCTAAGCCCGTGTGCCACAACTACTGAGCCTGCGCTCTAGAGCCCGTGAGCCACAACTACCGAGCCCGCACACCACAACTACCAAAGCCCACGTGCCTAGAGCCCGTGCTCCACAACAAGAGAAGCCACGGCAATGAGAAGCCCGCACACCACAATGAAGACCCAACACGGCCAAAAATGAATAAATAAATTAAATTTAAAAAAAAAAGAAAAGAAAAAGAAACTGAAGCCCAGCTGGGGGGTGACTAAGCCAGAATTCCGATGTCAAGTCTGAAGTTTCTACTACCATGTTCCACACCTTCTGGGCCTTTCCTCACACACCATCCTGATCAGTGAAGATTCTTGAGCGGCAGCTGAGGTCAAGAAAGACCAGAAAAATCACCACCCAGGAATTTTGTCCTCCTATGCTTTTCCCTTTTCTCTCTAATGGGTTCACCTCCTTTGCTTCTCCAAGGACCTTCCAATTCCTATTGTCTGTAGAGACATCACACATCTTTCTCAAAAACACAGTGTAATAGAATTTTGCCAACCCTCAGAGAAAAAGCATTTTAGAAGATGCAAGGGCTGAAAAGAAGGTGTCTTGGTATAGGTTCAGGAAATATTGGCGATTTTCTTCCAGCTTTGATTGTTCTCAACTACAAATTCATCTATCACTTGTCCCAAGGTTGCCACGTCTATTGGGAACATTCTACATTAAGAGTCGTGCTACCTGGAGTTGTTACGAAGACCTCCCACTTCCTGAGAACTATAACTCAGTTTTCCCATCTGTAGAATGGGAACAGCTGACTTCCTTAAGATTAAGAGAAAGGAAAATGCTTCTTTCTCTTTCTCTTTTTCTTTTTTGAATTTATTTATTTATATTATTTTTGCCTGTGTTGGGTCTTCATTGTTGCGCGCGGGCTTTCTCTAGTTGCAGCAAGCAGGGGCTACTCTTTGTTGCAGTGCGCGGGCTTCTCATTGTGGCGGCTTCTCCTTGTTTCGGAGCACGGGCTCTAGGCGCGTGGGCTTCAGTAGTTGTGGCACGCGGGGTTCAGCAGTTGTGGCTCGAGAGCTCTAGAGCGCAGGCTCAGTAGTTGTGGTGCATGGGCTTAGTTGCTCCGTGGCATGTGGGATCTTCCCGGACCAGGGCTCGAACCAGTGTTCCCTGCATTGGCAGGCGGATTCTCAACCACTGCGCCACCAGGGAAGCCCCTCTCTCTTTTAATTTTTTAATTGCCTCAAGCTAGAGGGATTTAACCATGGCTTATCAATTCACTCATTCATTCAATAAATATTTGATTTGGAGCACCCACAGTATGCTCAGTGCTGCTTTAGGTCCTAGAGATAAAGTCGAGAGTAAGACATATCTACGTATCTGTGTCCAGAGGATCCCTAGCTTCCTCCAGATTCTACAAGATTTCTGTGAACCAAAAAGCCGCAATAAATCCCTTCTGACCCACAGGAGCTATGGGTTCCTGGGTCATCCTCCTCCTGCCTCTATTTCCCCATCTATGAAATGGGATTAATGATAACCCCCAAGGATAGCATCAGATTAATAAAATGAAGAGACCAAGGAGCTTTGAGCTTCCTGAAAAAGGAGGAGCCAGGCGCTATGGGGTCTGAGGCGTGTCTGCTGCCTGCAAGAATGTGGCTTTCCCTCTGGCTCCCGGAAACCCAAGAAATCTGACAGGACACTCCGGTCCCCTGGCGAGAAGCCTGAACAGGGCTTGGAAAGGGGCGAGGTCCCAGAGTTATAGACCAAAGGGGGAGAGAGGGTGATGCACACGCATTTACCGCCGGGTCACTGGTTCCAACGCAGGCCGGCAGATCTCAACCGAAAGTTACTGCCATCTGCTCCGTGACCTCAATCCATTTGCTACCATGCACATTGCAACTGGCAGCCCCAGCGGGCAGGCTGGCACTGACCGAGGCTGAAAATGGGTCACTCCCAAGAGTCCCAAGGGCTGGCCTAGGCCCTGGATTGGGGCACGGGGTGGGCAGGGAGGGGCCTGGAACTTTCCATCTAAAATAATAGCTGGAAGAGTAGCATGGAGAAAGGTCTCGTCCACTAGGAAGCTTTCTAGACTCTACCTTCCCTCAGCTCTGGATCCCAGCAAGCCACGTCATGTCACCCCCTGTTCCCAGGAACCGGCTGTCGGATAAATCACAGCAAAGCATACGGGGCATCTGGTCAGTTTCACAGGACAACAAAAGCTGTTTATTAAGAACCTACAGTGTGCCAAGCAAGGAGCTGGATTCATTACCTGCAACACCTCATGCGATCACCAGCCCAAATCTGGGAGCTATGTACTCTTGCTTTCGATTTACAGATGAGAAAACAGAGGCTCAGAGAAGCCAAGAACTTGCCCAGAGTCATTCAGCCATAGGTGGTGGGCCAGGATTTGAACCCAAGAAGCTAGTGTTTAATAGGTAGAGTTTCAGGGTGGGGTGATAAAAAAAAGTTCTGGAGATGGATGGTGACACAACGTTGTGAATGTACTCATTGCCACTGAACTGTACACTTCAAAGTAATTTAAATGGTAAATTTTGCTATGTACATTTGACTACAATATAATTAATTACATGACCATCCTTAGGGGAAGAACTAAACGGGATGTGTGCATTCCATGGAACTCTATCCAGCAGCAAAAACATGACAAGTCTGTATTGCTAATATGGAAAATCTCTTAGGGGTACCGTTAAGCAAAAAAAAAGAAAACAACAAACAAACGGTTACATCCTTATAATAGGAACCAATTTATGCAAACACACACACTCAAAAAGCACCATTTATTTTCTGTGTGTGTGTGTGTGTAGCCAGTTGTGCTTGTTTTGAAAACATAAATTTGTTCCATTGTGATTGATGTATCTGGGAGCAGTTTGAGCATAACCAAATTTTCTGTTTGCTCATGCACGATTTCATCCACAAGAAACACTGGGTCAATGCAGAAAATTGCACCCAGCTGAACTGACCCCTCAGGAACAGACAAAACAGATACCCTGCAACCTCTTCCAGCTTTCTCCGGTACTGCGAGCCACACCCATTCACACCTGGGTTACAAGTTTCTGATTTCAGACAAACTCTTGCTACCCTTTCACAAGAATTCACAAGCTGCAGCCCTTCCGGTACCACTTCCACAAGAAAAGTTCAGGACTTTGCCGAAGTCAAGTTCCATGGTTATTACAGCATTTAGGTGTTAAATATTTCTTAACCATTTAACATGTGTCAAATGGTGCTATAGTTTTTATTAGTTTCCTGTTTTTTTATGCGTGACTGATAAAGTTTTTGACTGTTGTCCCCTTAGCCTTATTTTTCTCATAAGCCCCGCGGTTTTTATTGTGCGATTTTGCATAGTGCAATGATTTTAGGAATGTATACGTCACGCTCCAGCAGAATTGACTCTGCATACATTGTTTTCGAAACAGATATAGATACGTATGCACACATATATGCATGTGTGTGTGTGCATAAATAAAGTCAAAACTGATAAACTGGGCTGCCCTGGTGGCGCAGTGGTTGAGAGTCCGCCTGCCGATGCAGGGCACGTGGGTTCGTGCCCCGGTCCGGGAAGATCCCACATGCCGCGGAGCGGCTGGGCCCGTGAGCCATGGCCGCTGAGCCTGCGCGTCCGGAGCCTGTGCTCCGCAACGGGAGAGGCCACAACAGTGAGAGGGCCGTGTACCACAAAAAAAAAAAAAAACTGATAAACTGATAATAGTGAAGATATCATTGGGGTGGGGAGGCTGGAGGAAGTAGCTAGAAGGACTTTAGTCATATGTATAGGTTTAATTTTTTACAAGAAGTGTTATTAATTTTATTAACTGTGCAGCTAAACTTTTAAGAAAAAGGGTTCACTATTTCTAGACCCATGTTCATAGCAACACTATTCATAACAGCCAAGAGGTGGAAGCAACCCAAATGTCCATGGATAGACAAACAAATGTCCGCGGATGGATAAACAAAATGTGGTCTATCCATACAATGGAATATGACTCAGTCTTAAAAAGAAGGAAATCCTGTCGCAGGTTACAACATGGATGAACCTTGAGGACATTATGCTGAGTGAAATAAGCCAGACACAAAAAGACAAATACTGTGTGATTCCATTTATATGAGGTTCCTAGTGTAGTCAGATTCATAGAGACAGAAAGTAGAAGGGTGTTTGCCAAGGATTGGGGGAAGGGAGAAACGGAGAGCTGGTGTTTAACGAGAACAGTTTCCATTTTGCAAGATGAAAACAGTTTTGGAGATCCGTGACACAACGAGATGAATGTACTTTGCTGAAAATGGTTAAGATTGTAAATCTTAACACACCTAAAAATGGTTAAGGAGATATGGGGATATATGTATATGTATAGCTGATTCACTTTGTCATAAAGCAGAAACTAACACACCATTGTAAAGCAATTATACACCCATAAAGGTGTTAAAAAAAAATGGTTAAGATCGTAAATTTTATGATAGTTTTTTTACCACCATTACATTATTTTTTTCTAATTTTTAAAGACCCATAATAACGGGTGTAACTGAGTCACTTTGCTGTACACCTGTAACTAACACATCATTGTGAATAAACCATACTCCAATATAAAATAAAAATGTTTTAAATAAAAGATCTATAATTACAAATCAATATACCACATGAAAAGGTACATTAATAAAGCAACACGCACTCAGGCTACAGCCCATTTCCTGAAGCTTCTAGAACAATGCATGAGCCCTGCGTAAAACTAGCTGGTTAACTCTGGTTCATCAGCTTCTCGGGCTGGTTGGTTGATTGACAGGCAGAGGCATCATGCCCCACCCAGAGGCTTAACATGAGAGGGGAGACAGGAGGGAACCATAAATAACACGTTAACCACCAACTCTTCACAGGGCCAGGCGTCCAGCAAAGCACTATGTGGCTTTGTCCCTCCAAATCTGCTGTGAAACCGGATCCTGCCCGTCCTCCACCAGGAAGGTGCCCAGAAAATCTACGACAGGGCACACCAGCAGGAGGAGAAGCATCGGGCCCCAGGGCCGCGGGTCAGCCAAGGCCTCCAGACTCCATCCCACTGGCCACCCGCAGATGCCCCCAGCGGCCCTGCCAGCTGCTCCCAGAGAGAGGCCCCGGGGATGAAAGAGCACGCCTGCGTGCGTGCGTGCCGCAGAGCGGGAGGACGATCTTGGCAGGCCTGTGTGGGAAACTTGCAGAACACCTGCCTCTAGGATGGGGGGCAGACCCTCTGCGGGGGCCCCCTGCTTTCCCGGGGCCCTGAGTGATCCTCGGACGTGCCCTGGGCCACCGCCACCACCTTCAGCGGCAATCAGAGTATTGGCCCGCAACTGCCCACACTGATGAGCTGGTGAGTCAACGAGACAGGATTTCCAAGCATGTGTGCTTCCAGCCATCTCTGAGCCGCGGGGGGAAGGAAAGGGCACTCCAGCCAGCTGCGTCCCTGCCAAGGGCACTGGGAAGTATTGTCTCCTCACTCAGAAGCGCCCTTCCCACCTTTTGGCCCTCCTGATTCTCAGGCAACCTTCAAGATTCAGCTAGTGCCTCCTCTTCCAGGAAGCCTCCCTGACCCCAGCTCTCCCACCTCTGCACACCGCCCCACCCTGGCGGATAGAAACTCTTTCAACTGGATCCCCCGTGCCCAGCCCACTGCCTGGCACAGAGAAGGCTGGTTAAAGGAAGCTAAACCAGGTGGGAAGGAAGATGAGGTCTTCTCAGAGCTGGGAGTCAAGAGTAGAAAGACCTTAAAGCCGGAATAGATCTTGGAGGGACTGGGGGTATGGGGGGTGGTCATCACTTTCTATGCTGCTTACCCTTTCTTGAGAATCTGGTCAAAAGCCATCTCCTTAAAGGCACATGCTCAAACACATACACAAAATGTTCAGGGGCTATTCCCACAAAGTTAAACAGAGTTACCATATGATCCAGCAATTCTACTCCCTAAGTATATACCCAAGAGAATTGAAGACAAATGTCCACACAAAAACTTGTGCATGGATGTATGTAGCTGCATTATTCATAAGAGCCAAAAGGTGGAAGCAACCCAAACGTCCATCAAGTGATGAATGGATAAACAAACTGCAGTATATCCATACGATGGAATATTATTCAGTCATAAAAAGAAGTCAAGTCCTGATACGTGCTATATCACGAATGATGCTAAGTGAAAGGAACCAACCACAGAAGGCCACATATTGTATGATTCCACTTGTATGAAATGACCAGAATCAGCAAATCCATAGAGACAGAAAGCAGATCAGTGTTTGCCGGGGGCTGGGGGGAGGGGGGAAAGGGATGACTGCTTGAAAATATTCACTCTAAAAATATCTGGAACAAGATAGAGGTGATGGCTGCACAACATTGTGAATGGACGAAATGCCACCGAACAGTTTGCTCTAAAATGGTTAATTTTACGTTATGTGAATCTTACCTCAATTTAAAAAAAAAATTCCAGGGACTCCAAGTTCATCCCGTGCCCCCCCACTTTCTTGCTAGACCCCCAAATGAAGAACCCAAAGTAACATCGTTCTTTTTCTTTCATAGTTGGGATATTAAAGCCCAGAGAGGAAACAGAAGTTGCTTCTGCTCTTAGATCTTGAGCCAGGAGCCCCCGACTCCCCATCCGGTGCTCTTTTTACATCTTTCCAGGACGCTTCTCGGCCTTATGTGGTCTCAGACAGCTGTGTCCCTGACAGATGTTTTCTTTCTCTGAACCTCAGTTTCTCCATATATAAGACTGGAGATTTGGGCAAAACATGATACCTATTATCATAGGATTTATGGTAGTATCTGGATGAGCAGTAATTCATTTTTATGCTAATCGTTATTTTAACATGTACTAGGGAAAAAAAATACAAGGAGAAAATCCAACCATCCGTGACAGAGACTAAAGAATGTGTGTATCAATATTTTCCTTTTTTTCAACTTTTCACTAATGCTTGTTTTCCTAAAAAAAAAAAAAAATGCTTGTATTCGCCACACAAAAGCCAGACGGCTTGAATCTGTCTGTACCCTTTCTTGGTGAGGAAACTTACGCTTGCTAGCCTTAAAATAGATGTTTGTTTTTTTTTTCAAGTGAGTCAGTTTAGAGGAAAATATTAAGAAAATAATCCTACAGGTGGTGTAATCATGGAAAAAAAGGGGCTAAGAAAGAACGTGACTAATTGGAGTTCAAGACTGGCTGAATGGCAGCTGTGACATTCTGCGACCCTATGACAAGCTCTGGGCTTCCCCTGCTCCTGGCATGGCTATTTAGGGTTCCAGCCTGAAACACACCAGTCGGGATTGGCAAGGAGACAGGTGGGGCCCTGAGAGGCCCCCTCTCTGGGGCAAACATGTAAAGCTTTGTCTCCAAACAGCCCCAGACTCCGTACGATGGTTGGTCAGCAACCTTGGGACCCATCCTGACCTGCCCGCCTCCCATCTGATGGCCTCCCTGCTTGCCTCCCAGGAGGCCAACTGGACCATGAAGCCACCCTCCAATGCCAAGCAGTGGGCTGGATGCCCTGCTAGGAGGAGACTCAGGGAAGGGCGTAGGTGTATCGTTTCTGGGGGAAGTGTCTACACTTAAAGCCTGCCCCCAAAAAGTCTTCCATTAAAGCCCAGGGGCATATCTCTCTGATGGTGGAATTCTGAGGCCATGTGACGGGGGAGACAATTCTGAGCTGTGGAGGCCTTGCCAACATCTTCCAAGCACACCCCCGAGGCAGCTGCCAGCTTGTCCCACATTTGGACAAGCATGCGGTCCCTATCCTGGACAAATTCATCTCGGGGGTGGACAAGTCTAGCCTGGCTGAGTTGGCCGACCGCTCCCGAGTCCTCCAAAAGTTACCCTGCCACCCACCCTCTCCCCTCCACAAGTTCAACAAAGCACTTGATGAAGCTGGAAGAACACAGACCTTGGAGCCAGCCAGACCCGAGTTGACGGTCGGGCTCACTCACCAGCCATGGGGCTGTGTGGCTCTGGGTGCGTCCCTTCACCACTCTGAGCCTCGGGACCCCTCCCCTCCAGCCTGGGGCGAATCATTCCAACCTTGCAAGGTTACGCTCAGCACGTAGTAAGTGCTCGATAAGCAGTAGGTGTTAGTCTAAGGAAAATATGTATTCTTTTTTAGACAGAGGCCATCAAACTCTATGGCCTGGGAACTAAAAATAGACACAGACCAACAAAATATAATACGTGTGTGTGCGCACGCACGTGTGCGTGCTTGGGGGGCTGAGAGATGGGGGAAAAATGGATGGATTAAGAGAAGAGACCATCTCTCCAAATACTTTCTTTTTGTACTCTGGGTCAGTTAGGCCTGCCACAGTATTACTTACTCCAAAGATGAAATTCAAAGCTATGCATCACGTGACCTAATAGCCAGGTCACCTCTCCCGCAAACTCATCCCTCCCACCCCTGACCACAAACAAGGGAATCTCTTTGTCCCTCCTGTGAATTCATTTTGCAAAAGAGCCCCAGTAAGAAGCAAAAAGGAGGGCAACTTTCGAACAGGCTGTTAGATTCAGCCAAGCAACTGGTCTCCCCATCGCTAATTAAGTTAATCCGGTGGGTTTGTCTTTTCTTTTTCTTGCCTGATTTCCTCCCGTGGAATCAGCAGGGACATCAGAGGAATGTGCCTGGTAACCCACTAAGCAGGCCCTACTCTTCAGCTGACAAAATGCATTAACGCCAGAGAGAAGGAAGCCGTTCTCCCCTCCACACACACACACAACACAAGTCATAAAAAACCTATGTTGTTTTCAGCTGACCCTCCAGTGCGTGTGCCAGGGTAAACAGATCTACTTTCTGTGGCTTTACCCCGGCCCCCCTTCTCCCTCTTCACCATCTCTACCGCCAACCCCCGTCCCATGTTTGGGCTGCTCTGACCTGTCATAACATTGTGTCTGTTTATCCGAAATATTTCCACTCAAAACGCTTGTTTCTTCAACCAACTGACATGTTGATACAGCTCCTGACAGCTGAGTGACTCTGAGTGAAATAAAATGCAAAGTAAACACATTTGCATACAGTTTATAGACAGCCTGGGTCTGAGGAAGTAAGGAGATTGAAATCGGAATTTCTTATCTTCCATCACCCCGGCCTCTGGGGTCCCTCCCTTTTCTTTTTTCTAGCTCTCTGCTCCTGGAATGCTGCAGGAGTTCAAGCACGGCCCGCCACTGGGGTTGGAAAAACTTCCTTTACAGTTTCTGCCCCATCTTCTCCCTTCCTCGGCTAAGGCATTCGAAGGCCGAGTAATTTTTTTTGGAAATGTCTTCTTTGATGTTTTTCAAGATCTGAGAGTTAGAGCCTGAGTGAATCTAAACAAATGGGCTCTGCGTTTTGGGTGGAAACCATCCCTTCTTTGAAACCGTTTCTCTAAAATGAGGGAGTTGTACTAACCGTGATCTTCTATGTATACCTTCTCAGATAGTCAGGAATACTGCTCTCAATCGTTGAAATGGCCTGTAACACACTGAGCTTCACTTTTTTTTCTTTTTCTTTGGCTGCACTGGGTCTTCGTTGCCGCGGTGGGCTTTCTCTAGTTGCGGCGAGCAGGGGCTACTCTTTGCTGCGGAGCGCGGGCTTCTCATTGCGGTGGCTTCTCTTGTTTCAGAGCACGGGCTCTAGGCTCACGGGCTTCAGCGGTTGTGGCATGCGGGCTCAGTAGTTGCGACACGCAGGCTCTAGAGCACAGGCTCAGTAGTGGCAGCACACAGGCTCTATGGCCCACAGGCTTCAGTAGTTGTGGCGCACGGGCTTAGTTGCTCTGTGGCATGTGGGATCTTCCCGGACCAGGGATCGAACCCGTGTCCCCTGCATTGGCAGCCAGATTCTTAACCACTGCGCCACCAGGGGAGTCCCAGAAGCGCGGAGTCTTAACCACTGGACCACCAGGGATGTCCCTGAGCTTCACTTCTTGTTTCCCCAACGTCCTTAGGAAATGCAGCTCCATGTAATCCCTCATTCCTTTCTATTTTCTTAAAGGCATCAGAAAGCAGCACTCAGAATATCCAGGGACAGCCGCTGCCTCCATCAGATGCCTGTGGTAGACACCATTAACTGAGTAGAGCACTTTTTCTCACTCAGTCTCACACAGCCTCAGAATCCTACTCAACACAGCCCTCCCAGTACCTACTTCAAACTGACCCGATTTCTCTCTCAAGGTGCCACCTGTTTCCAACCTCTCATCTAACATAGTGGTTCTCTAAGTGGGGTCCCTGGGACAACAGTAACATGGGCTGCCGCTGAACAGGGAACTTGTTAGAAATGCAAATTCTCAGGTCCCACCCCAGACCTACTGAGTCAGAAACCTGGGGTCGGGGTGGGGGGGGGCCGGGGGTTGGCCAGTGGAGCCAGTTTGCACTGCATCACATGAGCCACAATGGAATATTTACACCGCAGAAGCTGGTTGCAATCAGGGCTTCTCCTCCACCCCATGCCCACCCCAGAGGGCCTGCTGTTAAACGTTTACCAGAAGTCTGGATGTGAAGTCGTTCTCCAAGTTTTTCTGAAGCATGCAAATGTTTAAGAAACACGGCTCTAAGTCAAAATCAGCGGTCTTCAATTAGAATTATCTGGAGGGCTTTGAAAACATATTCACATTAGGGCCCCATCTCAGACCAATGAGGTCAGAATCTCTGGGGCAGGACCCGAGCATTGGTATTTTTTAAAGCTCCTTGGGGATTTCTAACGGGCAGTGAGGTTTGAGATCCACCAGTCCAAACCGTGCTTCTCGAACTTTCATACACGCCCCCAGCTCCCGGGGATCCTGTTAAAAGGCAGATTCTGAGTGGCCGAGGACCCCGCTTTGAGGAGGAAGGCTGTAAACCCCCTTGGCACTGCCCCTTCTCCAAACGCAGTCATTCTCTCCGATGCCCGTCTACAGATCCACCTTGACCCTCCGCCCTCGTCAGAAGGGCCCAGGACAACAAACTGGTCCTGACTCACCCGCCCACCATGTGGGTGCATCTCAAAATGGGTATTTACATAGCCTGTGAAGAATATGGGTATCAAGCCCACATTGGCCTAGAGAAACCCAAAGGCTGTAAAAGGGCTGAGAGATAGACGCAGGCAAATCTGTTTGCATACAGTTGACAGGCCTTCACCAGGACACAAGCTGCCCTCCGGGTGAGCAGAGCCACAGTTATAACTCACCTGGAGGTCAGGAGAGGTTGGCGTGGGGCAGGTGGCCACCCCGAAGGCACAGCCTAGTCAACTGATCCCTCTTCCTGCCTCCCTTCCAAAGCTCTCCGCTCACAGGTGGGGACGGGTTGCAGAGAATTTTCCCCACACTCTTGCCCATCCTCTAGGGCCCAGCAGGCTGGACAACCCATAAACAGCTTGTCTTACCATCACACCACTGGCCAGAAACCTCTCTCCTAGGACAGATGGGTGAGGGCAGCCTCAGACCCTGTGAACAACACAAGATGAGAAGGCAGAGAAGGGAGGTGTGTGGACGCATCCTAAAATTATTTCATCGTGGTATCAGGAAGGCATCCCGTGGGCTGCGCCCTGGCACACCTCCCGGCCCTTTCCCGCACTGCTCCCTGCACCCAAGATGCCTGCCCAATTCTTCTCCTGCCCTAGAATCACCAACCACATCATCACCATACCAAGCGTGAACCAGGCACCTGAAATGGGCCACACACGGGCTGAGGACTGTCCACAGATTAGCTCACAACAACACACCTGGAATTATCGTTGGCCCTTTCTCTTTTTTTTTTTTGAGGTGGGGGGGGCGTGATTTTTTTAATGTTCTTTTATTATGGTAAAAGTCACATAATATAAAACATACTGTCCTAGCCCTATTCAACTGTACAGTTCAGTGGCACTAAGGACGTCCACATGGCTGTGCAGCTCTCACCATCATGCATCTCCCGAATTTTTCACCTTCCTAAACTGAAACTCTGTCCCCATTAAACACTAACTCCCCATTCCCCCTCCCCACCCCACCCTCAGCTCCCGGCCCCTGGCATCGACCACTGTACGCTCTGACTCTATGAATTTGTCTATTCTAGGTGTGTCGTATAAGTGGAATCAAACAGTATTTATCTGCACCTAATGTATTATATATTGGAATGTATTTTTAAGGTTAATTTAATCTATGTCCTGCAAACAGATTGTACCTTCTTCTCCCCCCTCAACCTGTGCTATACAGTAGGCCCTCACCAGCCATCTACTTCATACATGGTAGTATACATACGTCAATCCCAATCCCCCAGTCCATCCCACCCCTGTCTCTCGGTGTCCATACGTTTGTCGGCTCTTTCTAACCGATCCGAAAGCAGAGGTGCAGAGAGGGAAAGTGGCTTGCCCAAAGCTACATCACAAGGGGCAGAGCCGGGATATGAATCCAGGTCAGTTGGATTCGAGAGCTAGTGTTCTCATTACAGCCCTGGAGGGCTCGGTGCAAGCATTCTCTCTTGTAAGAGTTCTTCCACAGTTACCCACTCGCAAACACATGGGCCCTCCTGTGTGTTCCCACGGCCCGATGTACGTTACCTCTATCACAGCACTGCTGCATTATCTTACTTTGCACCTCAGGGCCTTTGCACCTGCCATTCTTTCCACCTGGAATGGAATGCTCTTCCCCAGTGAGTCTTAGGGCTTCACCTCATTCAAGTCTGTATTAGTTTCCTATGGCTGCTGTAAAAAATTACCACAAACTTAGTGGCTTAAAACCACACACGTTTTACCTTCCTGTTCTGGAGGTCAGAGGTCTAAAAGGAGTTGGCCAGGCTGTGTTTCTTCCGGAGGTTGTTAGAGTGGATTTGTCTCCTTGCCTCTTCTGGCTTCTAGAGGCCACCCCACGTTCCCTGGCTCACGGCTCTGCATCACTTGGACCTCTGCTTCCACTGTCACATCTCCTCTGACTCTAATACCCTTGCTCTCTTCTTATGAGGGTCTTAGGATGACCTTGGGCCCTCTCGGATAATCCAGGATAATCCCCCCATCTTAAAATCCTTAATTTAATCACATTTGCAAAGTTCCTTTTGCCACGTAAGGTGACACAGTCACCGGTTCCAGGGATTAGGATGTGCACGTTTTTGAAGAGCCATCGTTCTGCCTACCAGAAGGTTCCTACGTGTGATCCAAACCAGCATCCTCCTTCACTCTCCCATGTCCTTCACTCCTTTTATCCCCCAGAGCACATGCCACCAACAGATAACAGCCTGTAGCTCTTTGTTTGCTGTTCATCTCCCGCCCAAGAAGAGAACTCAGAAGGCAGGGACCTTATTTGTTCACTGATGACTCCCCAGTACTCAGAACCATGCAAACATACAGCAGGTGCTCAGTAAGGGGCTTGCCAACAAGTAATGGTTGATGTCACCAAGCACAGTCCAACCCGTTTTCCTCATTGGACTGGGAAGTCCACAAGGGCAGAGGCCCTGACTGATGGCTCTGTCTTGATGGAGATCGATGCTCAAATGTTAAATAGAAAAACCTACCCTTTCAGCACCACCCTCCTGCCCCCGCCTGCACCCGCCTGCCCCAGGAGAAATAGAAGGAACCCAGGCCTCCGCGCGCCACCTCTCCACCGCACGCAAATCCACACAGCTGAGATGTGTCCCAACACCCCAGGGGGCTCCTGAGAGGGAAACTATAAACGGTCCAAGGAAAATGGGGTGCTGGTGACATCACTCCACCCCGAGTGAGCCCACCCAGACCAGGCTGCTCTGTCCAAGCCCCAGTTCTTTCCCAGGCCTGTCAAATGGCCCAGTGATTTAGCAAGAAAGCTGTTCTCATCAAGTTCATCCGCGTGCCTCCCATGTGTCCATGAGGCACATGGACGTAAGGGGAAATGAAACTCTTCCAAGAACAGTGACATGATTTTTTTTCTGCCCTCCAATTCCTACCAACCTAATTCCACCATTCCCCACCCCAGAGTTGTTGCTTGAAAATGCTACAGGGAAAAAAGTGAGAGTGAGAAGGAAGAGATTAAATCTATTTTGTTTCTCTGCTCAAAACTCTTCGGTGGGTCCCATTTTCATGGCTTTGCCTCTTACTAGCTGAGTGTTCTCAGAAAAGTTGTTTAACCTCTCTGTGCTGCAGTTTCTTTAACTAGAATATCAGGATAATAATAGTAACCAACCTCATGCATCGTGAGGACAGAGAGACTTGATACATGTAAAGCACTCGGCACAGTGCCTGACACAGGGTAAGCGTTCAAACTCTGTGGGCACTAATTTGATGGTTCCTCCAAAACTTAAACACAGAATTATATAACCCAGCAATTCCACTCTTAGGTAAATACCCAAGAGTAATGAAAAGATATGTCTATGCATTTATATCATGGTTCATACAGCATTATTCACAATAGCCAAAAGGTGGGAACAACTCAACTGTCCGTGAACGGATGAATGGATAAACAAAATGTGGTCTATATCCAAACGATGGAATATTATTCATCCTTGAAAAGGAATGGAATACCGATACATGCTCTGACGTGGATGAACCGCAAAAACATGACGCTAAGGGAAAGAAGCCAGGCACAAAAGGTCACATATTATATGATTCTACGTATATGAAATGGCCAGAACTGGCAAATCCATAGGGACAGAAAGCAGGTAAGTGGTTGCCTAGGGCTGGAGGGAGGGGGGACTGGGGAGTGATTATTTATGGGTATGGGGTGTTCTGGGATAATGAAAAACCAGGAAGAGGTGGCGGGTGAACGCACGAAATGCCACTGGATGGTACACTTTCAAGCGGTTGATTGTGCGTTACGTGAACTTCCCATCAGTTTCAAAAAGTTAGCTCACCTACACAGTGTTCAAGAACTGTCTCCATCTGTGGCCTAAGTTCTGGCCTTTGCCAACCTCTCCAGTCGCACCTACCACGAATGCTCCTCTCATGCTTCATGCTTCAGCCGCTCTAAACGACAAATGTAAGTGATCATCACATAGCTGCCATCACTGAGATGTTCTAAATGCCAGGCTATGTGCTAAGTGGGTTCTACGATTACTCGCCATCACTGCGTCTCCGAGATGTTGTGCAACTCTCCAGAGGTCATTTAACTAGCAAGTGGAGAAGGCTGGGTTAGAACCCAGGATTGTCAGATTCCAGGGTCCACATTTGTAACTACTGTGCTATATTACTTCTTCCAACTCACTGTGTTCTTTCATGATTGTCCCTTTGTTCACTGTGTTCCTTTGACCCAAGGTTTCTCAATCTCAGCACTATTGACGTTTTGGGTCAGTTAAGTCTGTGTTGTGGGAGCTGTCCTGCTTATTATTTATTTATTTACTTTTGGCTGCGTTGGGTCTTCGTTGCTGCACATGGGCTTTCTCTAGTTGCGGCGAGCGGGGGCTACTCTTCGTTGAGTTGCGCTGGCTTCTCATCGCGGTGGCTTCTCTTGTTGCGGAGCACGGGCTCTAGGCACGTGGGCTTCAGTAGGTGTGGCACGAGGGCTCAATAGTTGTGGCGCACGGGCTTAGCTGCTCCGCGGTATGTGGGATCTTCCCGGACCAGGGATCGAACCCGTGTCCTCTGCACTGGCAGGCAGATTCTTAACGACTGTGCCACCAGGGAAGTCTGTCCTCTTATTATAGGATGTTTAACAGCATCCCTGGCCTCTACCCATTAGATGTCAATAGCATCCCCAGGTGTGACAACCAAAAATGTCTCTGGACATTACTAAATGTTATTTAGGAAGGCAAAATCTCCCCTGGTTGAGAACCACTGTCTTGAATGAAAATGATCTCACTGATCACCTACTTTGGCAGACACAGTCATGCTCCCCAAATATTCCATCTGCTCCCCTACACTTCCCAGTTCCTTGCAGTTGATTGAGGCCATGGGCCAAGTTCTAGCTAACGACCTGGGGGTAGAAGCTATGTGTTTCAGCTCCAGGCTGAAGCAATGAAGAGCCCATGCAAGATTCCCCAGTCTCTCTCTTCTTCTGTCACTGTGACCAAGGAGGCCAAGTGGCCCATCCATGTGGCAAGTTCACAAAATGGCAGCACTTCCATCAGGCTGAGTCCCTGAGTGACTGTATGGAACAGAGACCTCACCCGCCTGTGCTAGACACGCAGGGCCCGCAAGGAGCTAACCTACGTTGTGTCAAGCTGCTGAGATTTTGAGGTCTGGTTTGTTATCCATCAGAACCCAGTCTGTCCTGAGGAATACACATGCCTTTGAAAACTCCTCTTCATCCTTCAAAACCTAATGCAGAAGTTGTCCCCTCAGCAAAATGGTTTTTTTAGTCCTCCAGAAAAAGTGACTCTCCCCTCCTTCTATATTCTATATCTATAGATACTTCGATTGCTACTTTCATCACAAGTATGTACATCTTTTAGGAGTCCCAACCCATCCACACCCCCATCACTTACAACCTATAGAAGAGATGTGTCTATGTTAGTTACTTAGTTAGCTAGCCAGTTAGTTAGTTAGTTAGTATCATGTAAGCCCACTTCTTCAGCCCACCACTATTCAGAATGGGAATAAACCTTTGACCCCAGCTGGGTCAATCCATTCTTTCTCCCAGAAACCAGAAACACAGAGACTCTGGTCAATCTGTGTCAGATGCCAGACTGACAGCAGTCTTGTATAGTTAGGGCTGAAGTGGCCATTGCCATCCACTTGGTGCTGAACTGAGAAAACTATTCTTCAAAGAAAGAGAAAGAATAAAACAGATTACAGAGAGAAACACAGATGAGATGTCATATGGTCGTCAGGAAACAGAGAAAGTAACATCTAATCCTGATACTTAGCTCCCCATTCCAATGATATTCTCATCTTGCTACCAACTCATCAGTTTGTAGGGGGGTTTGTTTCTTATAAATAAGAAACTTTGATTAAGACATGAATGATTATTTCTGGAGCAGGCTGTGGTAGCTCTTCTCTATGTCTGCCCAGGAATATTTTCCACCCCATTTCTTCTGGCCCCTTGACGATACATTGCACACACTCTCCTCTAGGCCTGGTCTATCATAGAACTAACTCCACACTGTTATAGTGACTGGCAAGGAAGGGCACGTGACCAAAATGGGGCCAATCAGAGCCCTTCCCTGGGATTCACACACTGATGCTGGGAAGAAGATTCTTCCTCCTCCCATGGGGATCAAGGAGCTGTTTGAAGACGCTGAAGGCCATCTCTCCCACCACATGGGTGATATCTGTGGTGGAGCCTGAGATAATAATCCAGGCAGAGGCAAATGGAAGTGAGAGAGGAAGAGGGGAAGAGAGAAAAAGAAAAGGCGGAAATGAATCTTGATTTCAATCCTAGGCCCTGATTCCTACCTTTCTTTTTTCCATTACATAAGGTACCCTACTCTCCTTTCAAGGGATGTAAACAGTTTAATCCCTTTTCAGGACTTAAGCTAGTGGGATCTGTGTTTCTATCGACTGCTTGCAACTGAAATAATGTGATTTTGTACATCTTTGTCTTCCCAGTAGACTTTAAGTGCCTTGAATAAAAGGGCAAAGTCCCATTCATCACATTATCCCAAGTGTCTAGCACAGAGGAGTCGCCAATTTACGTCATTGAATGAAGTTTCTAGAGTCATGGTGTAGCTCAACATTCAATGTATCAGGTCACCTAATAGATGTCATGGAAGCATCTTTGACATCATAATGGAAGCTGCAAAAGTGTTTCAGAGAGGGTCCCCTTGAATCAAACAGATGTGGGTTTGAATCCACCTTCTAGGCCTTGGATAAGTTATGTGGCCTCAAAGAGCCTCAGTTTCCTCATCTGTAAAATGGAGATATTAACAGTATCCACCTCATAAGACTGTTGTAAAGATAAAATTATATGATAAATGCAAAGTACTTTGGACAGTGCCTTACACAGTGTGCTCAATGCATATTAGTTTTATTACTATTATTATTATTACTGTATGATTATTTCTTATGTCATTTAAAAAATATTCCGGTTCTTTCGCAAGATCTTAACCTGAGCCTCAGGGAGACTTTGGGCCACCAATATTGCACTAAACTTGGAGAGCACGTGCATATGGAGTTATTGAAGGAGGAGAGGATCTCACAGAGCTATTGTCAAATTCTCAAAGGGCATCCAAGATCTGCAAGAACTTCTAGGCTGCTAGTGACTCTCAAAACATACATCTGTATCTGATCTAGCAATTCCACTTCTGGTTATGTGCCCAAAAGGACTGAAAGTAGGGACTCAAACAGGTACTCGTACACAGATGTTCATAAAAGCTTTACTCACAATAGCTAAAAGGTGAAAACAACCCAAATGTTCACGGACAGACGAATGGATAAACAAAATGTGGTTTTTATATACAACAGAACACATACCAGGGAAGGAAATTCTGACACCTGCTCAACATGGATGAACCTTGAAGACAGTATGCTAAGTGAAATTATTAGCTGGTCACAAAAGGACACGTATTGTACGGTTCCACTCCTAGGAGGAACCTAGAGCTGTCAAATTCATAGAAACAAAGGAGAAGAATGATGGCTGTCAGGGGCTGGGGGAAGGGGGGATGGGAAATTAGTGTTTAATGGGTACAGATGATGACAAAGTTCCGGAGACGGATGGCGGTGATGGTCGCATAACAATGTGAAGGTACTGGGAATTCCCTGGCGGTCCAGTGGTTAGGACTCCGTGCTCCCACCGCAGGGGGCCCGGGTTCCATCCTTGGTTGGGGAACTAAGATCCCACAAGCTGCACGGTGCAGCCCAAAAAAAAAAAAATTGTGCATGTACTAAATGCCACTAAAATGGACACTTACACATAATCACAGTGGTAGATTTATGTTATGTCTATTTCACCACAATTTTTTAAAGTGAAAAAAAAGAACACACACGTCCATGGTCCTCTGACCTTCTGATACCAAACGCCTTCATGCCAGCCCCACGCCTACAGATCACCAGATGGACAGAGTGAAGGAAAAGAGGCAAAGAAGGTTCCCTCCTCCGTTGGCCCAAAAGATCCATGTCTTCCAAGAGCACTGTGGCTTCAGCCAAGCCCCAAACACGTCTTGCCTGCAGCGCTTCATTCCGGCTGTAATGAAATTACGCGTGTGTGCTTACAGGGAAAGGGAGCGGTATGGTTTTAATTTATTTATGCTCAGCGTCTCAGAACGCAGTAGGGTAGCTGCTGTTTGATGCTGGAGGCATTCTGCAAGGCCTTTGCCTAAGCCTTCGTTCTCTTCGGTAACAAGAAACCAAGGTTAGCTCAGACTAAATTGTCTTGAAAGTCTGAGCGGAGAAGGGGCTCCAAACGTAGAGCTTGCCAAGGAAACACATTCCCTCATCCAAAGTAGGCATGAAATAAGGATCTGGTTCCTGGGACCCAGGGGTTTCCCACAGAATTCAGAAACTCAGAATTATCCCAAAATCTCAGGAGCATTGTGGTACACAGTCATTTGGGAAGAGAGAATAGAGAGGAAAAAAAAAAACCTTTATCAAGAACCTACTGTGATGCCAGGAACTTGACAGATGTTCTTTCCATCAAACGCCATTTTTCTGATAGGGAAACTAGGCTCCGAGAAGTAAATCGAATGGATTAAAATGTTAAGTGGAGCTTGAACTTGGATAGGGCTGATGCCAGCGTCTATGTGTTTCAGTTTAACCACCTGTTACCGTTACCATGGCTGTGTAACAAATCACCCCAAACCTGTGATGTCAAACAACCACCATTTTATTATGTTCACACACTCTATGAGTCCGAAATTTAGAAAAGGTAGAGCAGGTATTATGAGTCAAACTGCGTCCCCCACAAAAAATATGTTGAGGTCTTAACCCCCAGTATCTCAGAATGTGACCTGATTTGGAAATAGGGTCTTTACAGAGGTGATCAGGTTAACGTAAGGTCCTCAGGGACACCGAGTCCAAGATGACTGGTGTCCTTATAAAAACAGGATATTTGGTACACTGTTGGTGGGACTGTAAATTGGTGCAACCATTGTGGAAAACAGTATGGAGGGTCCTCAAAAGTTACAAATCGAACTACCATATGACCCAGCAATTTCACTTCTGCGTATTTACACAAAGAAAACAAAAACACTAATTTGAAAAGATATAGGCACCCCGGTGTTCATTCCAGCATTATTTACAATAGCCAAGATATGGAAGGAACTTAAGCGTCCACTGATGGATGAATGGTTAAAGAAGATGTGGTGCATATATATCCGTATATACAGTGGAAGAGTACTCGGCCATAAGAAAAATTCAACCTTGCCATTTGCAGCAACATGGATAAACCTAAAGGGTATTACACTAAGTGAAATAAGTCAGAGAAAGAAAAATACTGTATGATCTCACTTATGTGTGGAATCTAAAATACAAAACAGATAAACGAAACAAAACCAGACTCATAGATACAGAGAACAAATGGGTGTTTGGCAGAGGGGAGGACATGGAGGAGGGTGCAAAATAGGTACAGAGGATGAAGAGGTACAAAACTCCAGTTATAAAATAAGCCACGGGAAGTAATATACAGCATAAGGAATATGGTCAATAGTACTCTAGTAACTTTGTATGGGGACAGATTACTAGACTTATCACGGTGATCGTTTCATAATGTATGCAAAGGTATGCAAAAGTATGCAAATGACTTCCTGTACACCTGAAACTAACATAATATTATACATCAACTATATCTCAATGTTTTTTTGGGGGGGGGCCGCGGGACCCACAGGATCTTAGTTCCCCGACCAGGGAGCAAACCCGCGCCCCCTGCAGTGTAAGCGCAGAGTCTTAACCACTGGACCGCCAGGGAAGTCCCTAAATTTTTAAAGAAGGGAAATTGGGAAACCGAGACACACGCACAGAAGAAAGACAACGTGAAGAGACACAGCAAGAAGGCCACGTGAAGATGGATGATTGGAATGCTGCTGCCAGAAGCCAAGGAATGCCAAAGATGCCCAAGGAACGACCAGCAGCTGGAAGAGGTGAGGAAGGATTCTTCCCCTGCAGGCCTCAGAGGGACCACGGCCCTGCCAACACCTTGATCGTGGACGTCTGGCCTCCAGAACTGGGAGACGATAAAGTTCTGTTGTTTTAAGCCCCCGAGTTTGTGGTGCCTTGTTACGGTAGCCCTAGGAATCTAACACGCTAACGAGAGCAGAGGTCAACGCAATGCTGAGTGTTCCGGTGCCAGCTCGTCACGTCCCCTGCGTCCAGCCCCAGTCTCCTGGAATCTGCTTTACACATGGGATTTCTGCATGTGACTATATTTGAAAATTATTCCATAGTTATAAAAGCACTTTCATCTTATGAGACAGGAGATGGAAACTGAGGTCCAGAGACAAGTAGGACTTGCTCGAGGTCACCCAGTGGCCCAAGCAGCGTCTTAAGACAGGAAGGCAAGTGTCCCGGCTGCCGTTCCTGTTTCCTCTGCTGTCGCCACTCATTTGGGGTAAAGGCCCAGGCAGCTTGGGGACAGGCTGTGTTCAGGGTGTCATTTCGCGTGGCTCCACTTCAGAAGCTTATTTCCCCCCCTTTTCATCGTTGCCTTGAGACTAAAAGATGGTGCCCTGATTGCATCAAGCGCCCAGGCTTCAAGGCCAGCGGGGCGTGAGGGCTGGGCCGCCCCTCCTAACCGTGACCTTACGAGCTGCCCTCTTGGCAAAGGTGAGCGGGGGGTGGGAGCTGGCAGAGCAGGCCTGGGGCACAGGGTTAGGCCCTGATAACCCGAGATCAAAGCAGCCTGTCAGCAGTGTCAGCTGAGAGGCCGCCAAGACAAGCGACGCGGGCGGCTTTATCTCCCCGCTGGCCCAAGAGCCGGGGCGGGGAAAGCACCACGGTTCCCGGAAACTATTTCTGGAAGGCCAGGAGGGAGCTGATGGGGCCCTTGCTCATGGCACGCTGGCTCCGGGTCTCCTGCAATCTCACGCATCCCGCCTGGTTTCCTCTGTCTCGCGCTTGGGTTCTTTCCTGCTCTTTCATCCACAGTTTTCCATTTTCATCTGTCCGTGTGCTCACACACAACAAAGATGGTTTTCTCAGCCCTGCAGTTCCCGCTTTCCATTTCTCTCTTTCACACACAGAAGATGGCTGTTGCCCTCACCTCCCTGCCAACACACACACAGCTGCCTCTCTGCCTCCTGGCCCTGTCCATCCTCACATTCGCAGACAACCAGATTTCTTCCACCTTCCTTTATACACGTGTGCATTTTCACACGCATACGTACACACACACACACACACACTCACACCTGCCTGGTTTCCAATCTCCAAACCCTCTTAAACCAGAATCCAAAGACAGTTGCCAATTAAAACAATAAAAACTTCTAGCCTTGCTCTCAGTTATTATGAACTCTGGGACCATTTCCACCAGCCGATGCCTGGACTTTTTTTTTTTTTTCCCTTCAAGGTGTTGACCCTTTCATTTGCAGCTGGAAGAAACCCAGCCACTGTTCCTGCTCCAGCTGTGGCCTCTGTCAGCTGGGCAGCCCACAGCTGGCCAGTTTCAAACACACCCGCTGGAGCCCAGTTACCTGGGCACTTTTAAAAAGGAAGAAGGGGGCTTCCCTGGTGGTGCAGTGGTTGAGAGTCCGCCTGCCGATGCAGGGGACACGGGTTCGTGCCCCGGTCCGGGAAGATCCCACATGCCGCGGAGCGGCTGGGCCCGTGAGCCATGGCCGCTGAGCCTGCGCGTCCGGAGCCTGTGCTCCGGAACGGGAGAGGCCACAACAGTGAGAGGCCCGCGTACCACAAAATAAATAAATAAATAAATAAATATAAATAAATAAATAAAAAGGAAGAAGGGGGGAGGGGAGGGAATCTACATTCCCAATACATTATCTGAGAGATTCCAGAAACTTCCACACACCAAAAGTTTGAATTTTCCTCTCTACCCTTAAACTCACACCTGATCTCTTGACCAGGTGTCCAGCCTGGCCAAAAGGAAGAGAGAGGGAGAGGGACATTGATGTATTTGCTACTTTCTGCCATCCGCACCTGCAGGCTTCAGAATTTCCTCAGACTAGCTGGGCTGGGACTTCCCTGGCGGTCCAGTGGTTAGGACTCCGCACTTCCACTGCAGGGGATACGGGTTCCATCCGGGTCGGGGAACTAAGAGCTCACATGCCCGAGAGGTGCAGCCAAAAAAAAAGAAGAAAAGAGAAAAGAATAGCTGGGCTGGTGGAATGGGAGACGGGATGGGTTCAGGGAGTCACGCCCTTGCCTAGAGGCAAAGGGAAGGAAAGGAGCATTTATGGAGCCCCTGCTGTGTGCTGGGTACCTTTCCCATCTGTTCTGGGAAATGTCCTAGAGGCTGTGGGTCCCGCACTCAGCACAGTGCCTGGCGCATAATAAACACTCAATACTTTGCAAATACGTTGCTCTTTTTCTTAGCACCTTCACAACACTCTTCCATGGATATCCCCATTTTGTCAATGAGGAAAATGAAGCTCAGAGGGGTTTGGTGACAACCACCTAACACAGCCCATACACGCCAGAGCCCGGCTCTCCCCCCCACACCCTCCCTGACAGCCACGCAGCAGCATGGTTGATCGGGGGAAATTGTATTGCATCCTTTTGCTTCTCTCACAGAATCAGGTTTTGGAAATGTGCTTTTCCTAGCTTCTTGCGGGTCTGGTTAAATCTGAGTATGACACCTGAAAGGGCTCCTACAGACCCCCTACAACCCAATCACTGATGCTGAGGTTAAAAGCAAACTGAAGCCAGGGGAAGGAAAGAGGGGCTGTGTAGTTTTCACCTACCCTTATCAGGGTAACAGCTTCTCAACGTTGCTTTGGGAAAACAAACGTTCTTTTACTGGGTATAATCATAGTGGAGCTGTCGATCACGAGCTCACCACCAAAGGGAGGGCCTAGGACCCAAGCTCAGCCAATCAGATGCTCCCTCCCAGGAATTTGCATCCAAATTCTTCACCCAAGTCCGTGAAGCCCTGTTACCCAGTTCCCTTAGCGCCTGTTTTTTTGTTGTTGTTGTTGTTTTGTTTTGTTGTTTGTTGTTGTTTTGCGGTACGCGGGCCTCTCACTGTTGTGGCCTCTCCTGTTGCGGAGCACAGGCTCCAGACGTGCAGGCTCAGCGGCCATGGCCCACGGGCCCAGCCGCTCCGCGGCATGTGGGGTCTTCCCGGACCGGGGCACGAACCCATGTCCCCTGCATTGGCAGGCGGACTCTCAACCACTGCGCCACCAGGGAAGCCAAGCGCCTGTTTGTTTCGGTGGCTTTGTTCCTCTATTCTACAATCTCCCTCCTATCCTTCCAGTAAATTCCTTCTTGGCATACGTTAATGAAGGTCACTTTTGTTGCTTGCAATCAGAGAATTCTAGGTGATACAGGAAGGCATGCAACCGAAATCACCCAGCAAGGCAGTGGCAGTGAGGAGACTGGAACCCATTTCTGAATCCCAGTTCGTTACTTCCTCTCGGGCCTGGAAAGACGTAAGCGGCTTAATTCTTTCTTTCACCCTCTGTATCACTTAACAGCTCTGAGCCTCAATTGCCATAACGGAAAAAAAAAATTGGAATATTAGGTCAAATACTATGAAATTGCAAGTTTTACAGTTCCAAAAAAGGGCAAATATGGGACTTGCCCTGGTGGTCCAGTGGTTAAGACCCCGTGCTTCCACTGCAGGGGACACCGGTTCAATCCCTGGTCGGGGAACTAAGATCCCACTTGCTGCGCAGTGCGGCCAAAAGATTAAATAATAGGGCTTCCCTGGTGGCGCAGTGGTTGAGAGTCCGCCTGCCGATGCAGGGGACACGGGTTCGTGCCCCGGTCCGGGAGGATCCCACATGCCGTGGAGCGGCTGGGCCTGTGAGCCATGGCCGCTGACCCTGCGCGTCCGGAGCCTGTGCTCCGCAACGGGAGACGCCACATCAGTGAGAGGCCCGCGTATCGCAAAAAAAAGATTAAATAATAAAAAATATAAAAGGGCAAATAGATTGGCAATATCATATGAAATGTATCCAGATCCCAATTCCAGTTCATCAGGAGGGTTTTTCCACATTAACAAGGAATTCTCTGGACACCCAGCTGGTGTTCAGTTTCAATTCTGACACTACCTGGAGATAGGGTCAGATTCCACTGGTTAAGGGCTCAGTCCCACGAGACTGTCCCTCCTGCCCCACCCCACCCCATCACACACCAGTCAAAAGCCCAAGTTGTTACTCCTGCTTCTGACCTACCAGTCACAAACTGGGGGTTCCAAAGACCCCCTCCAACTCAGGATCCCCGTTGGAAGTACAGATTGTTACCTATACTTCAGATCAACTAGCTATAAATCAGAGGTTCCCATCACCCCCCCCCCGCCTCGGGTTCAATTAATTTGCTAGAGCAGCTTACAGAACTCAGGAAACCCATTTACTCACTAGATTACCAGTTCATTATAAAAGTATATAACTCAAGAACAACCAGATGGGAGAGATGCATGGGGCAAGGCACGTGGGAAAGGGCACAAGGCTTCTATGCCCTCTCTGAGGGCACCATTCTCCCCAAACATCTATGGGTTCGCCGACCTAGAAGCTCTCGGAACCTTCTCCTTTTGTGGTTTTTATGGAGGCTTCATTGCACAACCATGATTGATTACATCATTGACCATTGGCAATGGGTATCACTCTCTAGCCCCTCCCCACCTCCCCGGAGGTTGGGAGTGGGGCTGAAAGTTCCAACCCTCTAATCCCTTGATTGGATATCCGGGCAATCAGCCCCCATCCTTAGGTGCTTCCAAAAGTCACCTCATTCACATAACAAAAGACACATTTATCAGCTCTCATCACTCAGGAAATTCCAAGGGTTTTAGGAGCTCTGTGCCAGAAACAGGAACGAAGACCAGATACATATTTCTTATCATAAATCAGCATATCACAATCACCGACGCCCCACCTGGACTCATCCGGCCCTCGTCTCACTGGTGGTGTGTAGCCCTCCTCTCCAAGATCTCAGAATGGGAATGTAATGACTTCTGTGACTCCAAAGTCCAGGAGTGGATTCTAGTCTCAGCCAGAGATGCAGCCAAACATTCAGACTAAGCCTTTGTGAATTTCCCCTCCCAGCTCTCAGCTGCAAGTCTCATTGAGTTGACTTTCTTCCAAACAGGCTCTCACCTCATGGTAGCAAAGAAGACCCTCAGAAACTCCAAGCTAACATCCTACTAAAGTGGCAACTCCAGCCAAGAAGGTGTTCCAATTTCTTCCCCATCCTATTAAGAGTCCCAAGAATGAATCCCATTGTCCTTCCTGGTTTAGGTCGGTCACGTGGTCAGCCATGAGCCAATCACTCTGGCCAGGCGTCAGAATGTTCAGATCGGTCAGGCCTTGGTCACGCGCCCACCCCTGGACCTTGGGGATGTGGGTCAGCTTCACCTGAATTGTCTGGACACAGAACAGAGGAGGAGCAGCTTCCAAAGGAAAAATCAGGGTGATGTACACAAAAGGAAAAGCAGGAAAAACTGTCGATGCCCACCCTATATGTCCTGCTGGTTCACAGTGGCACAGCTGTACGTAGTTCATTGCACAGATCTGGGTCATACATACCTGCATCTGAAAGCTGCCTCCATCACTTTCCAGAACTTGGGTAAAGGTAATCTCACTGAGCATCAGTTTCCTCATCTGTAAAGTGGACAGAAAACAAGTTTCAGCTCACAGATTTATAAAGATGAGAAAAAATGCAAAAATAATAGGAAGTCTGTCACAAAACCAGTAATAATAATACAGTAGTTACTTTGAAAAAATCTCCGTTCTCAATGTCCATAAATATCCTAGTACCTGGCTTCTAGACGGGATTCTCTTGTCTTTCTTTCTCTGTCCTCTTTCTTCCTCAGTTATTTGATGCTTTGCCTTTTTTTTTTTCCTTGCAAAGAGTAAATACACACACACATACCCCCCACATACACACTCACAAACACGAGTCCAGCCCAAATAACCCACTCATATAAAATAGAGGAGGAAGTGAAGATCTGTGGAATTCATTTATATTCAGCTGTGAGCAGCTAGAGACTCTCGTGTAGTGGAAAATATGCAAAAGGCTTAAAGGAGGAAAGAAGATATTAAAATTGTAATTTTCCCAATCATATTGAGACATTTCGTTCAGCCCTAATGACAGGATGCATAGCACATCTGTCAAAAACTGTGCTGCATCTCCAACCAGAAACTAAATAAATTGAGTTTCTGCTCAGTGACAGCATAGGCTGAGATTGCTATCGGTTTTGTTCCACTTTTGTTTGGTTTTTTTTGCCTTTTTTTCTCTCCAAGCCATTTTGGTTTTGTTATCGTCTTTGTGAGATTTGCTCCTGTTTTCTCTCTGGTTCTCCTTTCTTCCACGCAAGTGGGAAAGGACCTGAGTCTGCATGGACCACGAAAATCCACCGGACAGCTTCCAGAGGCTCCACATAGGTCGCAGGATACAGTATAAGGTCTAATGATCAGGCCCTGAGGGTCCCACCTGGACGCCGACTTCAGCAAAGACCCCATATCTGCTCCTTTTTCTAGTGGCCGATGCAGGAAGCCAAGATCAATTAGGCAGAGAAAGGCTGTGATTTGGTGTCCCACGTGGTCTGTGGTTGAACTGATATTAGCTAGTGGTGGGCAAAAAACTGATGAAATCTATGGTCGATGGGTGAGAGAAGGACACAGTTTCAAGGATAAATCTGGGCACTTCCTTGGGTCTGAAGAAGCTAATTTAGTGGTGAGCTAATTTCCTAGGTTCCTAGGATTTCCACTGACATCAGTGGAGCCCCACTAATGCAAGATCAGCATCGGGGGCTTCTCGGCTGGATATCTTTTTTGTTGCTGTTTTGTTTATTTCTTTTTGAAGCTTAATCAATTGTAGAGCTATCTGGTGGGATCTATAGCCCCATGAGCTATATTTTATATATAGGTTTGTTTTCTATTTTTTGGCCATTTGGGATCTGAGTTCCCTGACCAGGGATCGAACCCGCTATCCCTACATTGGGAGCGTGGAGTCTTAACCACTGGACCACCAGGGAAGTCCTATTGGCTGGATATCCTGATGGCACTCCACCATGCTGGTGCTCAGGTCATCTCACCCACATACCTTAAGGTGTGGCACTCCTTTCTGCCTTTCAGGGTAACACTAGGGCACCAGCCTCAGAGGGACAAGGGACGGCAAAGTCCAGAGATGTAATCAACACACTGAAATCGCACATCCTCGAATGGATGGGGCATTCAAGAGCGGAAAACCTGAAAGTGAGTCAGAGGAACTTGGATCAATTAGATGCAAGGAAGAGATAGCTGAGGAACTCTTGAAAATATTTTCCAAGCCAGTGGCAAGAGAAGGAGCTTGGAGAGGGAGACGTGGGCCAGATCTGGAAGGATTCGAGCATCACCCTAGGCACACATGGGAGCCATGGAAAGGCGGAGAGCAGGGCAGTGATGATCAGAGTTCCATTTCAGAAGATCACGCAGGCTGTGGGGTAAAGAATGGATGGAGGGAGGGAAGAGTGGAAACAGTTGACAGAAGGCTCCTGCGGAAATCCAGAAAAGGGAGGGAGATGGGCAGATCGAAGACGTTGGGAAGAGAATGGAGACAAGTCAACAGCTCCAAGAACTGTTCAAGAAATAGGATTAGAAAGAAAGACAGTTTTAGGCACAAGAGGCAAGGGGTGAGCACCTAAAAACTTCCACCCTAAGAAGAGTTAGTCTAAGCTATTCCCCTACCTTTAGTTTATCTAACACAAGTTAGAAATCTTTTTTTTTTTTCCTTTAAATTGTGCTCATGGACCTATGGTATCCCTACATGTCTCCTGTCACTGTCCTTGTGCAGAATGCTTGATCTAGCAGGCTCTGAAATCAGACTGCCCGGGTACAGTTGTATTATTTAGTCTTCATTAGAAGCATGTAGAGAGTGGATGCATTTAATAGTTCTCTTTGATGATCTTAGTAGGTGAGAAGAGTTAAAGGGATGCGATTTCGAAGGCTCCAGAGCATTTAGCAAGCCAATGTCCTTATCCAAATTCAAAAGGATGTGATCTTAATGCAGCCCTTGGCAGTGGAGTCAGGAAGGCAAAGCTGTGATGGAGAGACACTGTTCTATGTAAAGAAGAGAAAAAATACTTTCAGGAACTCAAAGCTTAGAGCTAATATTGAAGAAACACTGAATGGTCCCCAGCCCTCTAGCGAAAAGCACACGTATCTGCCAGCCTGTGTCAGATACCAGCTAATCAACCATCCAAGTTGCTAATATCGTCCATCCAGTGGATCTTATCCAAACAGGCTGTCCTCAGGCTGAACAGGGCACAACTAAAGGAGTAACCAGGGTGGGTAAACTCACCACCCTAGAGTAAATTAAGAGCTCACTACTCAATCCAGATCACAAATGGAAATGTTCTACGTGGACACTGGCCATCCTTCGTGAGTAAGGTAACTGACCATCCCAGTGTGTCTGGGACTTTCAGGGCTAAAATAGGGAAAGTCCCAGGCAAAGTCGGACCCCTGAGCCCCACTTGGAGCTCACATCACCATTTTGAATGGTATCCTTTTCAATGGTGAGTTCAGAAAACATATTGACCAATGTGGGGTCCATGTTACTGGGAAGGAAAGAAATTCAATTTGCTCCCTTGCATCTATTCCATCCATCTTTTCCAGTGGAAAGGAAATTGGTACCTCAGCTACAGCGGGGAGTGCATGCTCTGAAATCAGATGCAATGGGCTTAAATACTTGCTTTCCTCTATAAAATGGGAACATGCCTAACTCATGCCTCTGATGTTAGCAAATGTATGGCAACACAGTGCTGAACACGGTGCCCGGCTTGTAGTAAGTATTCAAATCCATGAGCTGTTTTTTATTATTAGAACTTTCCATCGAACCCCACCCCAACCCCAATCCTCCTGAAGGAACGCTACTTAGAGCTTCTAATCTCTCTCTTGGCATTTCCCATTTGACCTAGGCTTTGAGGAGCTTCTGTAATTCATCCTCCCTTCCCCGGGCCTTAACTGATAGAGTCCAGTTACCAGGTTCCTCTTTGCAAATTTGTAACTGAGAAGATCTAGAAAACCTTTGACTAAAGTGACTAACATGACTGAATATGAAAGGAAAGCAGAACAATCGTGTCTTTCCCTAAGAAGGAATGGGTTATCTCTAGGGGGAAGGGAGTTTTCTAAGCCCCGAAGATGTTTGTTAATGGACATAATGTGTATCAAAAGCTTAACGCGATGATCCAAACAAGGCCACCGTCAAATTATTATCTCCTCCCTGAACAATGGCAGTGGCCTCTTACCTGGACTACTGCTTCTGCCTTTTGGCCCAAGAGTCTGTTCTCCACCCTGCAGCCAGAGGGATCTCTTTATTTATTTATTTATTTGGGCGCGGGGGAGGGTGGGGGGGGGGGGCGCTGTGCCACATGGCTTGCAGGATCTCTGGCTCCCAGACCAGGGACTGAAGCCAGGCCACGGCAGTGAAAGCACCAAATGCTAAGCACTGGACTTAGGGAACTCCCCAAAGGGATTTTTTTTTTTTTTTTTTTTTGCTGTACGCGGGTCTCTCACTGTTGTGGCCTCTCCCGTTGCGGAGCACAGGCTCCGGACGCGCAGGCTCAGCGGCCATGGCTCACGAGCCCAGCCGCTCCGCGGCATGTGGGATCTTCCCGGACCAGGGCACGAACCCGCGTCCCCTGCATCAGCAGGCGGACTCTCAACCACTGCGCCACCAGGGAAGCTCCCCAGAGGGATCTTTTAAAAATGTAAGGCAGCTTGCCCTGGTGTCCGTCATCAACAGGAGAAAGGATAAACTGGTATATCCAGGCAAAGAAATACTACCTCACAATAAACAACAAAAAAGTATCGGTCCAAATTCGAGCATGGGTGAATTTCAAATACATTCTGCTGTGTGAAAGAAGCCTTACACAAGACTACATACTGCACGATTCCATTTATATAAAGTTCTGGAATAGGCAAAACTCACATATGGTGAGAAAAATAAGAACAGTGGTTGCCTGGGGGCAGGCCAGGAGGGAGAGGTACAGCGATAATACTCTCTAGCTTGATAGCGGTTAGGGCTGCACAGGTATGTCAAAAATTGTCAAAATTCAAAGAATGACATGCTTAAGATCTGTGCGTTTCACTGTATGTAAATTTTCACTTTAAAAACAAATATTAAACTCTGCTTAGTGATATGCATGCCTAAATGTTTGGGGATGAGGTCACAGGATGTCTGCAAGTTATTTTTGAAATGCAACAAAACAAAAAGAGGAACTGATAGATGGGTAGAGGGATGAATACAGGAGTAGACGTGTGATGAAGCCAACAGAGGAAAATGTAAAGTGTAGAATCCACTCGGTGGGTACATGGGTCCTCTCTACATAATTTTTCAACTTCTCTATATGCTTGAAATTTTTCATAATAAAAAATGGGGGAAATTCCCTGGTGGTCCAGTGGTTAGAACTCCAAGCTTTCGCTGCTGAGGGCCCGGGGTTCGATCCCTGGTAGGGGAGCTAAGATCCCACAAACTGTAGCAGTGTGGCTAAAAAAATTTTTTTAATAAAAAATAAATTTTAAAAATGGGGTGGGGTGGGGAAGGGGAGTAGAAAGGGAGATATGTCACTCCTTTTTAAAATAGCTTCCCTGTTTTAGTCAGATGCAAAGCCACAGCACTTGCCCTAGCAGGGTCTACAGGATCTGGGCTCCTTCTGACTCCTAACTCTCTGGCCTCATTTCCTGCCACCATCTAAACAATCTGCAACGATGATTGAAGCCTCTCGACCACTTTACTTACAGCCATGGCAGCCTCCTTGTGCATCCTCCCACATACCAACCTTGTTCTGGTGTCAGAGCCTTTGCTCTTCTGTTCCTTCTGCCTGGAACACTGTTCCCCCATTTCACAAGCTCGATTCCCTGACTCCTGCAGTCTCTGTCCCCGTGTCACCTCCTGACTACTCAATATGAAACAGCACTTCCTCCCATCACTCTCCATCCCTTTACTTATTTTAGGTTTTTATCACCTGCTGGTACAATATTCATTTGTTTATTGCCTATCCCCGCTCCCCGCCCCCAGCAATATAGCCACTTTGCTTTGTTCCTTGTGGCATGTTGGCACCTAGAATGGTACCTGAAAGATGTTCCTTCAATACTCATTTAATAAACACGTGAATGAATGCATGTGATGCTGACACCACCAATAGTAATCTTAACTGAGTACCTGGTAAGTGCTGGCCCGGAGCTAAACCATTGACTCCCATGCTGTCAAATAGCCTATGGCTATTTTGACAACTGAGAAAAATCGGAGTTTGAAAGATTGATTTACCCAAAGACAAGGGTCAGGGCTGGAAAAATCCAACCTAGTTCTTCAGTTCCAAAGCCCAGAATCTTTCCACCTTGCCACAGGGCAGGGAGGGTCTAGAAGAGGGAGTCACATGGGAGAGAAGGTGTAAGCAGGTCGCCAGGACTACCCTAACTGCAGACGGAAAGACCCAGGTGCTGGACTTCCCTGGTGGTGCGGTAGCCCGTGTGCCACAACCACTGAGCCGGCACTCTACAGAGCCCGCGAGCTACAGCTACGGAGCCCATGTGCCACAACGACCCAAGCCCACGCGCCTAGAGCCTGTGCTCTGCAACAAGAGAAGCCACCGCAACGAGAAGCCGGTGCATCGCAAGGAAGAGTAGCCCCCGCTTGCCGCAACTAGAGAAAGCCCTCGTGCAGCAACAAAGACCCAACGCAGCCAAAAATAAATTAATTAATTAATTAAAAAAAAAAGACCCAGGTGCCCACACGTCCAAGGACATCACTCTTCTCCATTGTCAAACTTCCAATGACACCTGGTGCCCCCGGCCCCCAGTCTACCAGGGTCAAATGGGCTGAACAGCGTTACTACTGGGCTTCCAACTTGAGTGGCTCTGGTACCTCATGGTCTGTGTTTTTTTGGTTTTTTGGGTTGTTTTTTGGGTTTTGGTTTTTTTTTTTTGGCTGTGCCACGTGGCTTCCAGGATCTTAGTTCTCGCACCAGGGATTGAACCCAGGCCCCAGCAGTGAAAGAGCAGAGTCCTAACCACTGGACCGCCAGGAAAGTCCCTGGTCTGTGTTAATAAACTGCCTCTCAGTTGCAAAGATGACCTTAACTCCCACGTCAAACATCTTTCTTCTGTTTCCTCTTATACACAGGCTATATCTATTGACCTTAACACAGCATTTTTTTTTTAATAAGTGCTGAAAAATGTTAGTTTTCTCCAAGGTTAACTAGTCCATATCAGATGATCAGGTTCAACATATGGGGGAAAAAATGTCAAGAACATTTGCAATTATTCACAGATAGTCAGTCAGTGAATGGGCATTCGAGAAGGGAGGGGCACGTCAGTTGTTGCTACATGTGTGTACTGAGCACCTACTACGTGCCAGGCATTGTATCACACACTAGGGGATGAGGAAGTGGGGAATGGAGTGTGTTCCCCGCAGAGCTCAGTCACTTCCTGTGTGACCTTGGCCAAGTTACTCGAGCACTCTTGGCCAAGTTACTCGGTTGCCTCATCTGAAAAGTGGAGATAATTTCCCCTCCTTAAAAATGCTTTTATTGTGAGGAACACAGGAGACAATGTACATTACAGGGTCTAACACAGTGGCCAGAAGACAATAGCCCAGGAAAAACATGCTAGTTCTGTGCCCACGTCTCCCTCCCCTGCTCCCTCCCACTTCAAGGAGACCCTGAGACATACATGGGGAATTCTGAGGTCTGGGCAGACCAGGTTAAGTGCTCCAAGTGAGGAAGTGACCCACAGACTATTTAATTCTTTAATTCTATGCCTAGGAATAACTCACAAAGGAGGTATTTCTGTCCCCATGTTACAGATGGGAAAACTAAAGTTCAGAGAGAATAAGTAACTTGGCCAAGATAATACGGTTTTTAAGCGTTAGAACCCTCCGGTTCTCGTCTTGTTCACCTCATGGTAGAGAGAGATGGATTCCAACCAGCTGCGGAAATCCAGACGGCTGCTTGGAGGATGTAGCCATGTCAAGAGTCCATTTTCACAGCATAAAGATCCGTTTTCCTCTAATACCAAACTCGGCATTCCTGAGGAGTCTGTGTCCTGGATTCCATAACCCAGAGCTTTGCCACTTTCCTTCCAGTTTTGGCTTTAGCCCAAGTGGACATCAGGACAAATTTCCTCCTCTGAACACAAGTAAAACATTCAGATTCACAGAGACCTCCACCCGACACCACCCATCTCCTTCCCTTGTTATCCCCATAGCTAAAGAGATTTGAGAAAGATGCTGCTCGAAATCTCTTTGTGAACTCCCTCCCGCTGGTTGGTTATGTCAGACCTACTTTTTTGTCTCTTGGCGACAGCGTTTTTTAAAAAGGAGAGGGGAAATCCAGCAGATACCAAGACGTCCTCCTCAGACTGGAGGACTGACCACCCTACCATTAAAAATACGCATGTTCTGGTTATCTACAATTACCTGTTTGTCTGGGAAGGCTTTTTCTGTTTCTTCCATGTCCCCTAGCTGTGTATACAGGGAAGAGGACGGTGCTGAGCCGGTAAGATTTTTTTTTTTCCCCTCCCTGTGTTTATCCACCAAAGAAAGTATTTTAAGTACTTTGTTTCCATTATGCTATTCTGAGCCCATTACTTGGTGGGGTGATTAAAGATGGCTTTTGGCAAGAGAAGAGAAAGCAAAGTGTTTGTTACTTAAATGACTGCTAGCCTTTCCCAGGCAGTCTTCAAAGGGGAAAACATAAACACATGGCGTTCAAAATACATATTGGCTTGGTACTGGGAGCCCTGGAGGACATCTGGCCCTTCACCTTTGCCTGGAATCTGAGGAGCTGGGACAGGAGGCATGAAAAGGGCTCCTTCTAGGGCATCTTGAAGGCAACTGACCTCTCTGGGTCCTTCTATCTTCCTCCGCACCTGTGTGGTCCTTGATTCTTTCCCCTGGCTGGGGTCTTCTTGGGTTACTTCCCAACCCTTCCAACTGTGTTTGGATACAACCATGGACAAGACATATGGGCTCTCTACGTTCGGTTCACGGGGCTTAAAGTGTTCTGGCATGGTCTACAGGCCTTAATCAAAAGAATCCCACAAGCATGTTTCCAAGAGGTGATAAAGTTCACAATGGAGAAGGACGAGGCGTGTACTGGGCCTGGGAGTAGGAATCAGAATTTCTCTTGGGGTCAGGGAGGACTTCCTTTCATGTGCAAATCTGAAAGATAAGCCCAAACTGGGTAGGAAGGGGTCTCCTCAGCAAAGGCAGCGAGGAGAGAACAGGACTTTTTTTCAAAAAAGGGAAAGAAGGTGGGGTAGCTGGAATCCAGAGGACAAGGGCAAGGTGATGTAAACAGGTCAGAGAGGTCTTGAGTGCCCCTCCCCCCAGTATAACCACATAGCAGGTGTATGTAACAAGGTAGTGAAAATAGGAGTGGGAGGAGGAAGTGTCAGCTAGAATAGAAGGGGCCAATCCCTGCTTGCTTATCTTAACAGCCAGGTGGCCTTTGGGCAAGAGATTTCACTGCCGTAAGCCTCAGTTTCCTCATCTGTCAAATGGGTATCATTTGCCCTACCTCGGAGGGCGTGTGGTACATAGTTGGAGCTGAACTTCAATGCTGCACTTTTCTTTTTTCACTGAGCATCTCGGGAGACTTGCATGAAGCCAAAAAACCCCATCTCTGATCGATGGCTCATTTGGATGAAGGCCCAAGACCTGTCAGCCCCACTGGCCAGGGGACCTCCCTGCAAGGTTGTTGTAATCACTTACCCTCCATCCCTCCAGTCAGAAGGCGCCTCTTCGAAGTCAACATCTGATCTCTCCCCGGGATCTTGGGGACATTAGTATCTCCCTGGCCTATCTCCCAAACTACTGGGACAAGCCAAGGAGATAAAGGGTGGGTGAGGTCTTTAGAGGATTCCTGTTCCCCTCCCTGGGCTGGGGAGGAAACCTGCATTGGTCTAGATACGGTTACAAGTTGCACAAAAGCATTTTCCCTGAACTCACACCCTTAAGTCAAGGGCCTCTAGAATTCAAAATGGCACCTGCAAGTTCGGGCATGTCCAGGGCGCTGAAAACATCTGGGAATCTCTCTCTCCTGGAGCCAAGCGGGCAGCTTCAGAACTCCAACTGCTCAGGCAAAGTGAAAGCACAGGCTGGGGCAGCCCCCGTGCTTCCTCTGCTCTGACATCTTGGGTGCCAGCTCCACGCTGGGTGCTTTTCTCCACCCCTCTTCATTTCCTGGTCTCCACCATTCTGGGGGACAGGGATAAGCCTTCCCACTTTTGACAGATTTGATCAAGTGAGAAATTCAGCTACTTGCCCAGAGTCTCAGTTATGAAATGGAAAAGAGAACTCCTGATTCTGAACGCAACACAGGTCTTTAGTCTTCGATGCTGTCTTGACGGTTATTTAGCCACGCCCCCCTCCATCCAAAAATTAGATTACCTGGGACCCAAGGAGGCCCCCGAAGAATGCTCAGGTGGATGGAAGCCTCCAGGTGGGGGGTCTTTGCTTTGAATGTTGAAATTGGATTTCTAGAGACTCCCAGGCTACCAACAGATCACTGACATCTTACATCCTCTTAGTCCTCTTCCAATCCCATCTCCTCTGCTAACCTCACTCGAGTTCTAGAAGGTACAGCCACAATCACCATAGTCGTGATTGGCCCCATTTATTAAGTACTCTCTAAGTGTTAGATACGGACCCAAGCAATATGTATTTCCTCACGGTATGAATTTCAGCACCTGATAAACTGCTGCATCATCATCCCCATTTCACAGATGAGCAAAGTAAGGCTCAGAGCGGGGAAAGTCTTCACCCAAGGGCACAGCTGGTAAGTGGCAGAGTCAAATCTGAAATTCCATCTGGCTGATCCCCAGTTCTCAACCACCTCAACACTGCCTGCTTTTCTGCCTTCACGCTTCGACAACGGTCAAAAAGACAGCACCAAAATCTAGTGAAATTCTGCCCGACGAACCCTGAGGCCCGACCCAGGTTTGCCTGTCCCTCTCCACCTCCACCTCCAGGCATCAGGGTCCCCGCCTGTGGAATAAAGAGCCCCAAGGTATTGCTCAAATCCTGACAACATCAACTCAATGCAGAAGCAGCATCCCCCGCGTCCTCAACCCCATCCCACTCCTCAGTCCTCCTTAGGACCCTTCTCTCTTCATACGGAAAATGCGTGAGGCCTTCAACAACTCACCGTGTTTCTCTTGCAGACTTCCAAGGAGGAAAGAAGATGCCTGAAGTCATAGTTGGACTCCTTTGGGCCCCAGGGCAACACGCCCTGGGCTTTCCCTTAGGCTATTCCCATTCTGGGAGCTTCACCTGGCCTTTTCCATGCCTGAAATTCTCCTTCATTGACTAGAGTCCAGATCCTGAGGTTGGAATCTGAGCCTTGCCCTCCAGGATTTAGCCCCATCTTGACTGTGAGCTTTGAGAAGGGGTAGACCTAAGCCTTTAGGGCCAGACAGAGCTGGATTCGCATCTCAGTACTGCCAGGAACCAGCTGCACTGTCCTTGTCCCTGTGAAAGACACTTAGGGGTTCAACATGGATAAAGGTCCTACTGTGTGTTAGGAACTTTGTTACAGGTCACATAGAGAAACAAGATCCCTGCCATCTCAGAGCTTGCTTTCTAGCTGGAAAAGGGAGAGGGGAGCAAGTACGTAGGAGATTTTCAGAGGTAAATAAAAGAAGGTAGAAGGATAGGAAATGGCAGGGGGATCATATTCAATGCACAGCAAATGTCTTCCTAAGGAGAGAACATTTGATCAGGAAGACTACCGTATGAAGGACCAGGGAAAGAGCACGCAGGCAGAGGGAACAGCAAAGGAGATTGCTGTGCTTCGAGGCCAAAATAAAGGTCAATGTGGCAGAAAGGGAGTGAACTTGAAGGACAGGAACGCAAGACAGAATTGCAGGATGTCAAGAGCCAGATAACAGAAGGCTTTGTAGATCATAAAACAGAGTTTGGATTTTATTTTAGAGCCATGGGGAGCCATTGGAGGGTTTTAAGAACTTTTTTCGCTCTTTTACAAAAGAAACCGTCTTAAGGATCTGTCAGACTCTTCCGAAGTGGCTGTACCATTTTGCGATCCCGCTGGGCATTCCAGTTGCTCCACACCTTCGTCAATACTTGGCATGGGTGGTCTTTTTCATTTTAGCCATTGCGTTGGGTGTGTAGTGATACATTGTTACTGTTTTCATTTTTATTTTCCTGATGACTAATGGTGGTGAGTACTTTTTTATGTGCTTTTGATTGTTCATGTATCTCCTTCTTTTGCCCCTTTTAAAATTGGGTCATTTGTCTTCTTATCAGTGAGTCATAGGACTTCTTTTAATATTCTGGATACATGTCCTTCGTCAGATAAATGATTTACAGATATTTTTTCCCAGACTATGATGTGCCTTTTCATTTTCTCAACAGGGTGTTTCAAAGAGCAGAAGTTTTAAATCTTGATAAAGTCCAATTCATCATTTTTTTTAATTTTACGGTTTATGCTTTTTGTGTCCTAAGAAATCTGTGCCGATCCCAAGGTCACAAAGATTTCCTAGTGTGTTCTCTTCTTCTAGAAGTTATATAATTTTAGCTCTTCGGTTTTGTTTTATCTTATATTGTTTACCTTAGGTTAGAAAGTTAAATATACACTTACCATACATCTCAGCAATTCAACTCTTAGATGTCTACCCAAGGCAAAGAGAATCTTACGTCCACAAAAAGACTTACACTTGATGTTCATATCAGCATTATTCATAATCGTCAAAAACTGGAAGTAACCCAAATACCCATCCACAGGTGAATAGATACACAGTAGTACACCCATGTGATGGAATGCTACTCATCAATTAAAAGGAACCAAACTTGATCCATACAACAACATAAATGGACCTCAAAAACGTGATCCCGAGCAAAAGAAACCAGACAAAAAAAAGAGTCCACACTGGATGGTTCCATTAACATAAAACTCTAGAAATGATCAAGTTCTTCTACAGTGACAGAAAACAGATCAACGGTCACCTGGGGCCAGAAAGTATGGGTGGAGGTGGGCAGGCGACTGGGGAGGGACTGGAGGGAACTTTGGAGGTGAAGAAGAATGTTCCATATCTTGATTGGACTGGTGGTTACACGGCTGCCTACATGTATCAAAATTCACTGAACTGTACACTTGAGAGAGATGCATTTTATTTTGCCTCAATAAAATGGAATTTTGAAAAATAAGAGCAAAACAGATGGAGAATATGTCCAGGGCGGGGACCAGGGAGGAGATTTAGGCCACTGAGTCATCCAGGTGAGACAGATGAAAGTGGCTTTGTCCAGGGTGGAAGAAGCAGGTGGTAGTATTTGCTGGTGTGGGTATTATTCTTATCATCTTGTTGTTGTTGTTGCTTTTTTGCCTCGTCTTACCATGAGCCAAGGACAGGCTCTCTCATCTGTAGATTAATGGACCATTTCCCCTTCTCCACTGCCGGCCCTCTTCTCTGCCCAGTCATCTCTCAAGGTTATCATGTGGAACAAAGATCTGACTTCCATCTGGACATTGCACAGCTGAGGCACACACTCAGGAAAACATGTCACTGGTCAAGGTAACTGAGAACACCTGTGATGTCACCCCCAGGCTCCCAGGCCCCTCCCCATTCTAAAAATGGCCTCCAGTCTTGCCCCCACCCCAAATCTATCTCTATAAACAGAAAGACTTGGTTTTTTTCTTTTTGCTAATGAAATTCCCTTGCATAAAATTCCTCAGTCACTCCCCATTTACCCTGAGAATAAATTTGAAATTCCCCACATGATCTGAGCCCAGCCAAACTCCATCTTCATCTCTCCCTGCTCCCTTCCCCAGGATAACACCTACTCAACCTTCAGAATTCAGCTTAGATGCCACTTCCTCTGGAAAGCCTTCTCGTCCTGCCCCTCAGGTGTGAGTCAGGTCTTCCTACTCAGTACCTTGAGAACATTCTTCCTAACTGTAATCATACCACTTAGCACAGTGCATTTTTATTTCCTGTTAACTTGTCTGTTGCCTCCAGATGCAAGGGGATATGCACAGGGGTTGGCACACTTGTGGTTCGTATTTGTTAAATGTTATGGACCATACAACCTTCAGTGCACAGAGGAAACCAGGATTAGAAGCCACTACTGGCTGACTCCAGGGACTTGTTCTATTATCCCACACAGATGTTGGTGGAGGCACAAGAGTCTATCTGGACTAGCAGGCCCCAGAAAGCCAGGGCCCAAGTATGCAGGAGCCTGGAATGGCAAATGTGCCTCCACTGTCCTCTCCTGTATCCATGGCAGACATTACTAATGGATCACAACACTCCTTCTCACTGATCCCAGGCTCAGCACAGGGCCACAGACAGTCTCCACCAATCGATCCAACCCAGCACCTGACATGTAGTCTAAATACATGTGATCTCCTGTCCTACATCCCGTTTTAGCAGGAAAAGAGAATGAGGCTAGAGAGAGAACTGGTTTCCCAATACACATGTAAGTTCATGTGAAAACAGGGACAGGGTCTCTCCTCTCCCAGTTCAGTACTGTTCTCCTACCCCTCCTGGCCTCTGGAGACCAGCTCCTCACGCCATGCGGTCAGCCTACCCTCAGGATGTCTGGAGAAAGAAGTATATTTGTGAAATTAGACCAGGTGACTCATGGAAGGCTCTGAAGACAAGGATAACTTAGGATGGCCCAGGGGACTGTCTTTCCTTTTTTAAAGTTGTTCAGAGGCAACTCCAGCCTTTTTCTCTTTCCTGTGAGTCTAGCAAACTACCTGCATGTCACATGTTCCTCACCATCGTGGAAGTCCAATACCTGGGTACGTGGGCTTCAAACCCTTTAGGGTTGAGCAGAATTTCCAAACCGAAAAATGGAAGACTTCCCAAGACACATGCTGAAACACAATGCCCCACTTTCTCCTTTTTCAAAAAGGAAATTTTTTATTTTGTGATCATTTTAGATTGGCAGACAAGTTGCAAAGACGGTACAAGAATCCCCCTTTACTCTTTTTTGTTGTTGTTGTTGGCTTCACCATGAGGCATGCAGGATCTTAATTCCCTGACCAGGGATCGAACCCATGCCCCTTGCAGTGGAAGCGCAGAGTCTTAACCACTGCACCGCCAGGGAAGCCCCATCCCTGTTTACTCTTCACCCCGTTTCCCCTAACGTTACCATCTTGCCTTACCATGGGATGTTCCCCCAAATGAAGAAACTGACATTGGGACAGTATAATGAACTAAACTCCTGATTTTATTCAGATTTCCCCCATTTTTCTGTTCCAGGATCCAGTCCAGGAGACCCTGTTGCTTTGAGCACTTTCCCTTTTTGATAAATCCCTTCCCTGGCTTTCTCCCTTTCTCCTGGCAGCTCATTCCCCCTGGCACTCAGAAACAGTCGTTTGCTTATTCCTTGACTCTGCTCTGATTCATTTTATGGATTATGGCTTGGGGGAAAGCTTCACCTGACTATTTCTAATATTGTAAACGACCCTTCTTCAGCACATTCATTTTTCCTCTTTCTGTTTCAAAGCCTAGCACACGTCATCAAAATGGCCACTGGCACTTCCAGGAAAACTTGGCACAGCATTTTACTGTATTTCTAAAAAAAAAAAAGTTCTGCTCTTTTTTTCCAGCCCCCCCCACCCCAAACCTCGTCTGTTCTTTTATGACTAAGGATATTTATCTCCTTTCTGCTTTAGAAGTTTATGGGCTGCTTTTCCTTTGAATTCCAGGCCAAGGTCAGTAGCCTTTTGACTGTGATGTCACAGTGTGTTGCCTTGGTTACCACTGTGACATCATCAGACAAACCTGGAGGCCCTATGCAGGGGCGGGGAGAGGGTCTTTGAAACAAACTTGTCTCTTTCATCTGCCCTTTGTGAAGAAACTGCCGCTGCTTTTGGAAAAAAGTTTTGAGAAATTGTGAAAAGTTAAAGGGAAGAGGTTAATACGAAGATTTACTACCTCCCCCCAAAATGCCACAGACCCCTAAAAGTCAGGCCACAATCAAAGGCTGCAGACCTCTGAAGGGGAAAAAGCTAAAGGAACAAATGCATCCCTAGAAACCAGAACCCAGTATTTGTAAAAAGACCATCAGTTAGCCACAAGAAGAAACACGCACGCACGCACGCACGCACGCACGCACGCACGCACATACACAGACACGAACTATCAACCAAATTGCCTCGAGATGGAATGTATTTCACGAGGTGTCTCTCGGTCTTTAATCTAATCTAATCTGTCTCTCCCTCGGCATAAAAGCGAAAGCAAAGAAAGGAATTACAAGCCAGGAATGCTTGGTTTAAAAGGCTTTTTAATAAAAGGAGAAAGGAAAAAGAACAAAAGCAGAGTGAACACTCAGCAGACAGTTTTCATGCCATTAAAACAGCATCTTGAAAAATATTCATCTTTTTTTTTTTTCCCCTTAGGGTCAGGGGAATGGAAGAAAAAAATGTGTTTTTATTGTGAACATGTGTCAGGAGGACTCTGTCGCATAAACTCGGTACCCACAATAAGTATATTTGTGTAGTAATTAACGTGAGATCAGAGACGCATGTTTTGCCAAAAGGCCATTGTCAGCATGGGGTATATTATGTGGGTCAATAATCTAGTTTTCCGAATGCAGTGTACATCCCTATTCATTATAATTAAGCACTCTGTCATCTAACGACAAAGCAAGCTAGAGTGACTCCCAGATGGGATTATACCTAAAACACAGTTTCCAAATGTTTCTTCTTGGCAAATTTTTTAAGGAAACTCTCTGCAGAAGGAATGTCAAGACATCTGTAATTAGATCTTGGAGAAAAGGGTGGAAGAGTGGGGGCGGGGGGCAGTTTTTATTTTGTCTCTCCAAGAAACTCCATGTAATTCTCTGTCCTGGCTGTCAAGGGCCTTATCCATCAGAGGTCCTCGAGTCGTCTGTCTTGGCCTTCGCTGTCTCCTAGGGTCTCCAGAAACGCTCTTGCAATGTCAAGTACCCCCTCGGAAAGTTGACTGCAGCAGCTCTGAAGGCAGAAATGGCGGCGTCCAAACAGTCTCGGGCCAGGGCCGGGCTTCGAACCTGGTGAGATGCTGTTTCTGAGGGTTTCTGCTTTGTTACGGGTCTGGAGGTCTGATGAAGGAAGCAGGGTGGGGTGTGTTTTGTGGACCCCAGGGCTGCGCTTTAGGAGACACTTGTACAACAAGGACAACCCATTCATTGAAGCCCTTCGCTGGGGCCACAAGGAGGTGCGAGTATTGTGGAGCCGGGGCGCGTACCCCCATCCCGGTCTGATGTTGGACGTGGGTCTGCGTCTGTCTCTGGTTTTGTATGTTGCGTATGAACATGCTTCCGCACGCCTGCGGGTCTCAGGCATGTGTTGTAAGCATGGGACACCTCTCTGTGCATGCGATGGGAGCTTGGGGGGGCATCTCTGAGCTTGTCGCCGTGTGTCTTTCAGTGGCTCCTACGTGTCGCCCCACGCGTGGAGCCTCTATAACCTCCAAATATCCTGCGTTCATCGTTCATCATACTCTCTTTTCCAACCAACAGGCTATCTGCAGACCTCTCAGCTCTTTATCACCCAAATACGGTCTTAGGGTGTTGGAAAAGCGAAACACATCATAAATCTCAAGGCTGGCTAGAACCTGGAGACTTTTAAAAAGAAAGAGGAAAGTGGGAGGGAGGCGGGAGGGAGGCAGGAGGGAGGCGGGAGGGGCGGGGGTGGCGAAGGGGGCACTTTGATGAAGCACTTCTCCCTGAATCCAACTTAGAAGCAATTTTCTCTTGGCACTACTAAGTGGGATCAATCCTAGTGTTTGGGGTTTCTCCTCTCCCCCAAGCCCCTCCCCTTCTCCATGCTAACAGTCAGGAACAGATGTGCCCCACTTTATAAATGCTGACCAGCTGGGGAGGCTGAAGCCAGCGTCCACAGGGCTTTTCCCAAATGCTGATGCCCGGGGAGGCCTCTGGGAGGAAGACTGGGGGTCTCTCAGACACATCTTGTGGCCTGCTTGTTTCCAGAAACTTCTTGGGGTTCCCTGAAAGGGGAGTGTTCAAGAAAATAGAGAATGCCTATAGCCTTTGTTTGCGGCATCCCCGTGGCCGTGTTGCTGTTCATGAAGACCTGAAATGCCAGAAGGATAATAATCTGAGGTCCTCTGGACTGAGACGGGGCTGGTGTGGGTGACAAGGATTCAAGAAAGAGGTTCAAGGCCAAGGCTTCCCTTGAAATGGGTGAAAAGAGGGGAGCTTGATCGTTGCCCATGTAGATGATTTTTTTTCCCTCCAGACGATTAAAAGGCCCATTTGTTTTTAGAAGTCTCCACCCGGCCTATTGGTTCATTTCACATATCAGTTTGCAGCGTGCTCCCCCTCCGTAGGGCTGCTTGGAAAACACAAAGGCAGGAAATTCAATTCAACACAGGCCTGGTGACATCCCTGTGTGTGTGTGTGTGTGCGTGTGTGTGTGTGTGTACAGAGGCTGACGACGTGTTCTCAATCAGGTCATTGCCTTGTAGAGTCACTGCTTCTGCAGCTTTAAGAAACAGCTGGAGGGATTCTATTAAGAATCGTTTAAATATAGCGGCTCACGAGCCGTCCGCTACGGGGTTTGGGAAGGAGACGAAACCTGTCCCATTTGGACTGTTTTCCTGACACAGTCTTCTCCCATTCTCCAAATGTGTTCACTTAGTATGTTAGCCCCTCAACACACATGTTTTTTGATTCAGGTGTAAAATGCATAGAGAAAAGCACATATATCATAAGTGTACCCAGCATGTAGATTTAAAAACGAAACAGACATCCCCAGAAGTCCCCGTGGTGCCCCTTGCCAATCTCTGTCTGACCCCCACTCTCAAGAGAGCCACCACTGGGACTTCCCTGGTGGTCCAGTGGTAAAGAATGTGCCTTACAAGGCAGAGGACGCGGGTTCGATCCCCGGTCCGGGAACTAAGATCCCACGTGCCGCGGAGCAGCTAAGCCCCCGCGCCACAGCTACTGAGCCCACGTGCTCTGGAGCCCACGCGCCACAACTAGAAAGAGAAAACCCCCACGCCACGACTAGAGAGAAGCCCACGCACCACAACGAAGATCCCGCGTGCCACAACTAAGACTCGACGCAGCCAAAAAGATAAAATAAATAAATAAATAATAGATCTTAAAAAAAAAAAAAAAGGGCAACCACTATCCTGTTTAGCTCTGCCTGGTTTTGTACTTTGTATAAATGGAATCTCACAGTACCACACTTCAGGATATGGCTTCTATAGTTCAAAATGAAGTGTGTTAAGATGCATCCCTGTTGTTCTCTGCATTTGTAGATCAACGGTTTTCAACCGGGCAACTGTACGTCTGCAGGGGACTCTGGGCTGTGTCTGGAGACATTTTTGGTTGTCAGCAGTGGGGTGCAGCTAGTGGGATGCCGCTCGCACCCTGCAAGGCACAGGACAGCCTCCCACAACAGAGGATCATCTGGCCCAGAAGGCCAACAGGGATGAGGTCAAAACCCCCAGCCTAGAGCAATCGCTCTCGTGGCCGGTCTTGGATTCCTCGGAAACACCATTTTTAAAGCTTCCTGGATCCTCACCCAAGCACAGCGGAGTTAGCCTAAACTAAACTCCAAGTTCAAAGCTTTGACTCAGAGGCCAGTTTACTGACCTCTAGTTCTATGGCCAAGGTTGGGGCAGGGAGGGTAGTGAGGGATTGGGGTGGAGACAGGGAAACACAGAAGGCTTGTCCCCAAGGATGTCTGAATCTTGCCCGGCGAAGAATTCAACCTTAGAAGGTCTTAACCAGCCACCCGTGCTTCTTTGGCAAAAGCAGGGGAAGGAAATGACAGAAAAGTTCTGACGAACAGAGCCACACCGCTGCACACAGACATAAACAGACAACCGCACAAGTCCAAACATATACCCCCCACGGCTCTGAACACACACGCACGCACGCACGCACGCACAGACACAATTCACCAGCAGGCCCACGCTCAGAGAAAAAAAGACTGAGGTTGTTTTTAAAGGGACCCCTCTCCAAGTCCAGCTGCTTAAAGAAATAGTTGGGTAGTAAGGGGCAGGGGGATAAAATGGAAGACTGGGATTGACACACACACACTACTATATATAAAATAGATAACTAATAAGGACCTACTGTATAGCACAGGGAACTCCACTCAGTACACTGTAATGGCCTATATGGGAAAAGAATCTAAAAAAGAGTGGATATATGTATATGTATAACTGATTCACTTTGCTGTACCCCTGAAACTAACACTACATTGTAACTCAACTCTACCCCAATACAAAAAAATTTTTTAATAAATTTATTTATTTATTTTTGGCTGTGTTGGGTCCTCGTTGCTGCACGCGAGTTTTCTTTCAGTTGCGGCGAGTGGGGGCTACTCTTCATTGTGGTGCGCGGGCTTCTCACAGCGGTGGCTTCTCTTGTTGTGGAGCACCGGCTCTAGGCGCGTGGGCTTCAGGAGTTGTGGCGTGTGGGCTCAGTAGTTGTGGCTTGCAGGCTCTCCAGCACAGGCTCAGTAATTGTGGTGCACGGGCTCCGTAGTTGTGGCACGCAGGCTCAGTAGTTGTGGCTCGCAGGCTCTAGAGCGCAGGCTCAGTAGTTGTAGTGCACGGGCTTAGTTGCTCCACGGCATGTGGGATCTTCCCGGACCAGGGCTCGAACCCGCGGTCCCTGCAATGGCAGGCAGATTCTTAACCACTGCATCACCAGGGAAGCCCCAAAATTTTTTTTTAAAAAAGAAAAGAAATAGTTAAGATGACTGCATTCAAGGAAACCTAGCCAAGGCAGGGACCTCGTCTGTCTATCACTTGGGCCTTAGCTAGGTTTCTCAGCCTCAGCACTATTGCTGTTTTGAACTGGATAATTCCTTGTTGCAGAAGCTGTCTTGAGCATTTCAAGATGGTTTGTGGCATCTCTGGCCTCTACACTAGAGGCACCCCATGTTGTGGCCACTGAAGGTGTGTCTAGATATTGCACAATGTCCTGTGGGGACATTGGCCCCAGCTGAGAACCCCTGATGTATCCCAGTGCTAGACTCACAGAAGCAGCCCCTAGATGAAATGTTTGTTGACTGAATGAGTGAACCATTCCCATTCTTTCCTGAAAATAAGTGAACGCCCGTGGAAACTCAGATGACCTCTCCTCTTCGGCAATCACATATATACCTAGAGATAAAAACACAGGCAAACAGGGAATTCCCTTGCGGTCCAGGGGTTAGGACTCCGCCCTCCTACTACAGGGGGCCCGGGTTCGATCCCTGGTTGGGGAACTAAGATCCCGCAAGCCACATGGAGAAGCCAAAAAAAAATGTTTTTTTTTCTTTAATTAAAAAAAAAAAAAAATAGACAAACAGAGATGGCCCTGGGCTCCCTTCTAGGCCAGAGATCCTGGTCTCCGAGGTTCAGGGCTGGGCAGGATAGTAAGGGGTTCTGCCGGGGTAGGGGACTTCACTGACATCATGACAGCCCTTGAAGGAGTGGCCCCCAGAGAGACGCCTAAGCCACATGTGCTCTGTTTGACTGAGGGACATTAATGCACTTTTCCGGACCCTGATTGGGTTTTAATTGTGTTTGGAATATTACGCTTCTCCACACACCAGCTGAATTCGCTGTTGCATTCAGATTTGTCTTCACTCTTCCCTTCTCTTTTCTCTGGCTTGTCTGCGGAGTTGCAGTTGGTGGGGGTAGGGAGGGGTGATCTGGACCAGAAAGTGCATCTGCGGAATTTTCCACACGCAAAGGTGAGCCCATCTGAGGCTTCCTTTGCGCTCTGAACTTTCCAGGGACACGTGGGTCTGCATACAGGCTGGGAAGTGGGACTTCAGGCAGACTTAAGTGTAGGTATCTACTGTTTGCATGTAAAAGACAGTACTTAAGGATTATACGTTCATTCAGTGAACATTCTCCAAGTCCCAGGCACTGAAGATGCAGAGATAAAAGATGTTTCTCATCTTGTAGTAGCAAGAGATAGAGTAACAGTTCATTTGTCATTTACTTTGTAAATATTCACTGGAAGCATCCTCAAAATAACCCTCTGTAGGTAGATCCCATTATTCCTCCCAACTTACAAGCTCCCACAACAAAGAACTGTCAGGCCCCAATGTCAATAGCTCCGGGCTAGAGGGTTGGAGTTCTAACCCCTGTGCTTCCGCCCGGGGCTGTGTTTAGGGTGTTCCTAGGGACACACTCAGCCAACCAGAGGAGCCCCGACCAGCGCTCTGGAATGGACCCATGACAGGCATCTCAAAGTGAGGACACAGTCATTGTCATGGATAAGGGTGTAACCACGCTGGCTTAAGTCCAAATCTTCACTGTGCCCTTTTAAGTTAGGTGACCTTGGGTGAGTTACTTAGCCTCAGTATCCTCATCTGTTATATGGGTATATTAATCCTTCCCTCATAGAGGTGTTGTGATGATTATAACCGGAATAAAGAACCCCACGCTGTGCTGAAAACATCATAAGCACTCGGTCCAGGTAAGCTATTACCCAGCAGGATGAGAAGGATATATCCCAGGCAGGCAGAAGAGATCTAAAAGCTGCTTCAAGTCAGGGAGACATTGCATATAAAGGTCCTCAGTAAACATCAGTGCTATGAGCATCTTAGTTGTTATCTTCAAAACCTGGATTGACCCCTGAGTCCACTGAGGTTTATGAGAGGTTCTGCTAAAAGGCTGGACTGGTTGACCTCTCAAAACCAGGATGACCCCACTCTGAGAGGAATCACCCCATTTTGCCAATAATATTTACCCAGTTGACTTCACTGTGACGGCTTGTGTGTTTAGTCCAATAGCCTACAGCCTTCCAGCAAGGAGTCAGCGTCTCCCTCGGTAAAGAGCGTAGGTCGCACTGAACCAGCTGTTAATGATCTCTGAGCCAGAAGTGATCTTATTTCTTCTTCTTAATAAATGCATAATTTCATATGCATTCATAAGCATTTTCTCTACTCCATAACCCTGGGCTCAATCCTGGCCCCGCATCGTGCTTTGTGTGTTATCTTGGACGGATCACCAACCTTTTCTGACCTCACTTTTCTGTCTGTAAAATTGGGTTTCACTGTATCTACCTCCAGCACTTTTAAAATCCATCCCCAAATTCTTTGACACTCATCTCATCCAAATACGTATCTGTGTCCCTTCCCCTTGAATCTGGGTCGTCTGTGACTGTTTCAACCAATAGACCATGGCAGAAATAGTGCTGTACACTTTTAAGATGGGTCACAAAAGGCGATACAGCTTCTGACTTGTCTGCCGGAACACTTGGTCTTGGAGCCCTGAGCCACGGTGTTAAGGCTACCCTGAGGCGGCCACGTTGGGAGGAATCCCAGGCCACACGCAGAGGCCTCTGTAGGTGCTCTGACTGGCAATCAGAATCTTCAAGTCATACCAGCCTCAATCCTTCAGAGGATGTAAAGGAGCCTTCAGATAATTCTGGTCCCCAGCCATTAAGTCACCCCGTCATCGAGCCTTCCCAACCGAGCCCTCTGTGTAGACCTCACGGAGCAGCGACAAGCTATTCCCACTGAATCCTGGCTTAATTCCTGACAGCAGGAGCTGTGAGTGGTTTTACGCTGCTAAATGTGAGGGTGATTTGTTACACAGCAAGAATAACAGAGCGCTACATCGAATGACCGTTGCAAGGGTTAAGTTCACTTGTATATGTCAAATGCCCTCCCTCGGGGCCATGGCACAGAACAGGCTCTCAAAGAACGTTAACTCTTCTTCTTTTCATACTTTTGTCTTTACGACCTCACATCCACCACCCCCCGCCCCACCCCTTGCCCCCAGTTTTATTTGACAAATAAACCTGGGAGAATAGGTTCCTCTAGCTATTTCCATCCTGTCTAGACCATGGATTCACTATGGTAAACAAAATCGTGAAATGATCATAACAGATGCAGATCTGGCTTTAAGCTGCGGATTCACAGCAAACCTGATCATAGACTCTCCACACAACGTTAGATCTCACCTATCTCAGGATCTTTGGGGTTGCAGAGTGAAAAAAAATCCTCCCAAGAGAAACTGGAGTGTGGTCCAGCTCAAAGGTATCCCATGATACCTAGTCACAAAGCAGAGGTCTCAGAGATGCAGCATCTTAATGCCACAGGGGGTCTCCTCTTGGGCAACGTGTCCCAAATCAAGAGTCAGCCACAGGTCACTGAAGAAACGCCCCCGGAAGAATCCCACTCAGGGCATTCTTTGCCGGCTCTGCTTCTATCAGATCTGTGGAATCACTAGGGTTAAAAAGATGCCCCACTGTCCTCCCTCTATTTGGGTTTAATGAGCATGAATGATGCCAAGCTCTCTGCTGGAGGCTGGGAATTCAGAGAAGGAATTCCTGGCCGCAGCACCGCGGAGCCCAGCACTGAATCCATTTTCACATGAGCAAGTCCTTCGAATAACCCAGCACTTTACAGACTAGAGAGCATCTTGCTAACATAGGCAAAGTTAAGGGAAAAGCCAAGTCCGGCATGGGGGAGTCTAAGTGTGTCTCCGAAACCAGGAGGCCAGGCAGAAAGGAGAAGAGTTGGGAGCGGGGATCGGAGATGTAAGGGTCAGGTGAGATACAGAAAGTCAGAGTAAATAGGGTCAGGAATGGGTAAGTAGAGGCAATGCCCCAGAACAGGCCTAGCTATGGGTGAAAATGTCTTGGCTGCCCTAACCACTAGTTAACTAATCCAACAGCCATTCCCAACAGCTTTTTCCCTTCCTACCTCCTATAATAGGGTCTAAAAAAGAAAAGATTCACTTCCCTGGCCTCTTGGTAGCTAAAGCAGTCCAGGTGGCACAGTTTGGGCCAATAAAATGTAAGCAGAGGTCTGTTGGAAGGATTTGGGGGAGAGTTTCAATTTCTCATCAAGGAGAAATGCTCAAGAGGAAAGCCTTCTGGTGCCACCCCTTTCTCCTTCCTGTCTTAATGCAGATGTGATGCCTGGAGCTGAGGCAGCCATATTTGAAAATGAGGAAGACAGGCACAAGAAAAAAAGGCCAAATGCTAAGGACAGTGGAGTGATAAAAGACAAAGCCAGATCCTGATGACCTCATAAGGCAGCTGGACCAATGTCAGCGGCAGCCCACCTCTGGACTCCTCATCCTGTGAGAAAGAAAAACAAAAAAACCCAAAAACTCTCTCCTTGTTTAAATCACTGTTAGTCGGGCTTTCTGCTACTAAAGGTCTTCTTAGGGGATTCAAATTTCTGTCTTGCTATACAGTTATTGGTGGGCGTGGTGCACCTTTGTTTGATGGGCTGTGGGCGGGACACACATCCCACCTGATAAAGTGTTTGCAACACATCGGCTAATCCCCGAGGTCTTTGTGAACAATTGGAAATGATCTAACTGCCCAGCTGCAGGGGATGTATTAGCTAAACCTTGATGCACCCTTATAATGGAACACAACTCCACCCCTAAGAAATAATGGTGTAGAGACAAATTTATTGGCAGGGAGAAGCCCATTCTATGTTAAGTTTTTTTTTTTTTTTTTTTTTTGGCTGCGTTGGGTCTTCGATAACGTGCGTGGGCTTTTCTCTAGTTGCGGCGAGCGGGGGCTACTCTTCATTGCAGTGCGCGGGCTTCTCATTGCGGTGTCTTCTCTTGTTGCAGAGCACAGGCTCTAGGCACGCGGGCTTCAGTAGTTGTGGCGCGCGGGCTTAGTTGCTCTGCGGCATGTGGGATCTTCCCGGACCAGGGCTCGAACCCGTGTCCCCGGCATTGGCAGGCGGATTCTTAATCACTGTGCCACCAGGGAAGTCCCTATGTTAAGATTTTTTTAAAGCAGGGTATCAAACAATATGAGAAAAGGTATCTAGAAAGATATTCACCTGAAGGTAGATAGTGGTTGCAATCTGAGTTTTTGTTGGTGGTGGTGGTTTTGTTATTTTCCATATTATTTGAATATTTTACAATAGGTACATATAGTTTTTGCCAATAAAAACTGTCATTAGCAGCATACGCGATAACTTATTTTCATCTAAAACGCATGTACCATACCCAGAAGACTGGAAAGATATACAGTAAAATATGAATACGTAGCCCCATGGGGTGGGATTACAGGTCATTTTTTTTCCTTATCTGCCTTTTCTACTTTTTTTCAATAATGAGTATATATTACTTGTTTAATTTTTCAAGTTTTGTTTTTGAAGAGCTACTCCTCTCATTATGTTTGCCAAAGCCTCAAAACCTCCCCTTGGGAAATATTTTAATCCAATCAAGATCTTCTGGCCCTGGCAACAAACTCCAGGACTGGTGTACTGTGATTTTAAATAACTAGCAGGATGTAAAATTAGGAGACGGTTGAGTCCCCAATTTCTGGTCATTGTCAACTTTCCTAAAGAACTCCCTGAATTGCTTAATCCAACCCGTTGTATTGCATTTAAACTCCCAAAGCAAAAGACAGAGTGATAAGAGGAAAATCCCACCTCCTGATACCACAGATAAGAAATTCCCCTTCCCTTCTCCTTGAAGATAAATCATGCTGACCCACCCTCCATGGATTCCCTTCTTGCAAGAAGAGTCATAAAAATATGGCAGGCCAAAGCATTTGGAGAAGGATGACGGAATGACAGAATGACAGAAAAATATACGATCAACTTAGCAGAGGTGGCCGTCAGTTTGGGGGCTCTCCAGAGTTCAAGCATGACCGTAAAAGACCTCAGCATCCCAATGGCTCCCCCAGGAGAAAGAGATCTCCCTCCAAATCCAGCCTGTCACCTAACATCGGTGAGCGAGAGTGCCCCGGGGGGGCAGGCATTGGTTTATCTGTGCTTGAAATAGCCAAAGATGGAAGGAGGAAGACCAGAGGGGTAGACAGAGGGGGCCTTCTCTAACGATTTAGGGCTCCGGATCTCCCCCCAAAAGTCCCTCTGGTGCCCTAGGGGTCCCGGAAAAGTCAGCCCAGAGAAGGCAAACATGGAAAATAAAACTCCCCAGGCTTGGGGTGGGAAAGAATCTGGAGGGTCCAGTTGCCGCTGTCTTGCAGAACTTACACACGGCCCACAACATGCATGACCTCTGGTTCACATCAGCGCTGCCGCTCAGAAGGAGGAAGCTCACTTCCCCCTGCCCAGGCCTCCCCATCCTGGGGAAGATTCAAAGCCACTGGCTTCGTGGCCGGTGTGGCTTCCATTAACCCAGAGGTCGGTGCTGAGGACTTCTCGAAAAGTTGAGCATCGCACGTACTGAATCACGAGAAACCAAGAGCTCAGGCCAGCCCGGTGACCTTCAAAGCAAGATAATATTACTCAAAAAGAACACAGTTATGGAACCATGAAGACAAACAGGATCGGTGCAAGTGCCCTTCAATTCCCACGGCAGACGACAGTCTGCGGAGACTTGGAGACGGGGCTCCCCTCACCCCTTCCCCTGCTTCCTCCAGCCCCTACCTCGCTGGGCCAAGCACACTTCTTTCGTCCCTTCCCAGATAAACAGCAAGGATGATGCTATGTGGCGGGGTGGGGAGATGCAATCGCTTGAGAGCATTTTCCATAATGAGATCCTTGTATGGCCAAGGATTTACAGCATCAAAGCCAATGTTCATCTTCGTTTCCTGCCTACTGCTATGGACGCCAATAACTATCGATACCCCCTCCCCAGAATCAGCCGGGATCCTGAAATGTACTAGATCAGCAAAAGACTGTGTGTGTGTGTGTATACACACGCACACTTACCCCTTTATTCTTTTCATCCTTCAACTTCTGCATTGCCCCAAGTTTTGCATGGAAATAGATACAGGGTATTTTGAGATCTAGACCAAATCCTGACTTCAAGAAATCAGATTAGTTTCAGGCAGTGCCTGGGTTCAGCGAGAGGCCAGTCCACCCAGAAACGTAAACCAATTCCAGCCAGGGCTAGGTGAATGCTCACCAGACAGACGTTCTGGCCCCAAGTATGTCTGAGGGGCCATACGACGCTCAGCTCAGACACCACACACTCACACACGCACACGCACGCACACAGTCATTTTGGGCTTGGCTGTCATAAAACTTAAGACACTTATATGGGGGTGAAAGGTCAGGAGGGGGAAAACATTATTTTCTGTTATTAATTACACCTTATCCATTCTACATGTGCTGCACTCGTCTTAGATAAAGTTACAGTTCTATTTTATTAGGAAGCCTCCGGGATCATGTAAAGGGGGATTTGGGATTGAGACAAAGGAAATCGCAGGATGGGATGCAAGGAAGGGTGGCGGGCAGGGGGGAGCTCATTTGTTCTCCTGCTCGGAAGCCCAGCGGTCTCCTCCTAGGCCATTTCCAGGACTGAATCCGCACATTCTTGAAATAGCTCGCTCTGCAACTGCTAAATGAACCTGGTCCCCAGATCAACTCAGTCCCAATCGGACTGCAAGCTGCCTGAAGGAAAGGACAGGAGGTGAGAGGGAAAGAGGACAGTGAACCCTCTGGCCAGGCTGTTGCTGAGTTCAAAGAGAGGCGTGAGGGCAGCCATGGGGCCGGGGGTAACTTGGAAGTTCAAGTCCACATCCGGGTCACCCCTACCCGCCCCGCAATGGGCAGCTGCCGGAGGGAATTCTTTCCTTGCTGGGAGCTCCCACCAGTGGGAATAAGGGGTACAGATGGGTGCTGGTGGGTTAGGCAGATGGAGGGCCTCGGGGTCCAACAGGAGGGCTCTTTGAGCCCCTTCACCCTTGGTGGATAAGAAGAGAAGTCTCAAGTGTCTATCACAGGAAAGAAGGAACCAAGACACCCCAGTGGATGGAGAAGACAAAAAGGCAGCATGGAAAAGAGACGGTCTCTTTCCTAGGGAGCAGCCAGAAAAGACCCAGGGGGACAAAACCTGGATTTAAATCCTGGTCCAGCTCTTTCCCTGGGCAAGTTATTTGCTCCCCCTGAACCACCGTTTCCCCAATTCGGAAACTAGAAGAATCACATCAATAATAACACGGATCGCACCACTGTCACTAATAGCAGCAGGGACATTAAAAGGGCTGTGACAATGATCAGAAGAGTGCGCCCTTCCTAAGGCACTGTGCGATAACATAATGGGAAGAGCCTCAGAGCCATAAATCACAGTGCAGATATAATTTATTGTTATTAATATGATCTGCCCTGTCCTTCCCCAGCCCCCCGGGCTGCCAGGAAAGTCTGTGCTCTGTCATCATGCACTTGAAGACAGGTTGTTTTGTCCCTTCTCTCCTCTTGTTTCTAATCACAATGTTCTAATTCTCCAGCTGAGGGTGAATTCAATTCTCGGCCGGAGCTGGATGCCATATATTACCCCCTGTCCGGGCAGCAATCTGGCTTCTGTCTCCTAGAGCTGCCGTGGGCCCCGTGCTTCTTAGGCACCAGGCGCTGGGCTCAGCTGAGCACCGGTGATGGTTTACAGCCCATGGCAATCTCCTGTGATCCCCATTTTACACAGGAGAAGACTAAGTCTCAGGAAAGACAGCTGGATTTAATCGCAAGAGTGTCTCACTCCAAACCAGCACATCTTTCTGCCCTCCTGAACACTTTTTTTTTTTGGCTTGCGGGATCTTAGTTCCCCAACCAGGGATTGAACCTGGGCCCCGGCAGTAGACACACCGAGCCCTAACCACTGGACTGGCAAGGAATTCCCTTTTTTCATTTTTTTCTTTCTTTTTTTTTCCCCCTGTGGCCACACCACACAGCATTCAGGATCTTCGTTCCCTGACCAGGGATTGAACCTGTGCCCCCTGCAGTGGAAGCACGGAGTCCTAACCACTGGGCCACCAGGGAAGTCCCCCCTTTTTTCCTTCCTTCTTCTTCTTTTTACTTTTTTTCCTCCTGAACACTTAACATAATTCCATCAGGTCTTCGATCATTTGGGAAGGCAGTCCCCACCTGTTACTAGAATGTCTGTCTCACACACAAGGGAACTGAGACTCAAGAACTGGGGTCCCTTCGAAGAGCACACCCTGCTATCCTGAGTTCAATGAAGCATTCACCAACCCTCAATTCTGATTTCAAGGAACATGCGAGAGAAAGAGGGAGGGAGGGAGGGAGAGGTGAAGGCAGCCTGCGGTTGGAACGTCTCTATCTGCCCAGCAGCATGTTTCCCGGGGGTCCCGCCAGGAATTCAGGCCTGTGGGCCCCACTGGGAGTCCTGCCAATGAATCCAGGGCCCTGGCTGCCTTTGATCCTTCCCACCGTCCATCCCTCCCCTGATGTAATCCTGCCTTGCAGCCCCAATGTCTAATTTGTGGTACCCCAGCAGTGCCTCCCAGGGCACCAGGCTAGCAGGGGACTTTGAAGGCCTGGTGATGCTGATAGGGAATTCCACGTTCATTCTGCCCGCTCATTCGCTCTGTTTCTACCTCTGTCATCTTTCTCCTTGTATGACTATGTCTTTGGATTTCAGTTTCTCTTTGCAGGTACCGCCTGGTATTTCTGACCCTCTCCTGGCCCCCTTCCTCTGTATTTCTGGGTAGCGGTAATTGTCTCTGTCTCTCTCTGCTTTTTTTTTTTCCTCTCTTCTTTATCCTTTTCTCTCCTGCGTTTCTTTCTGTGTGTGTGTGTGTGTGTGTGTGTGTGTGTGTGTGTCTCTCTCTCTCTCTCTTGTCTCCTTCTGTCTCTCTTTGGATTGTTCCCACCTCTGCCTGTGTTTCTCCCCATGGGATCTGTCTGTCCCCTTTGCTGTCTCCCAGGACACCAGGACAGCCCAATCATTCCACAAAACGATTTAGCAGAGGCAAAAGCAGCAGCCACAGAAACATGGCTCAGGTTGGGAAGAGTCACCCTAACCCAGAGCCACAGAGCACGGGTGAACCTGTCCATCACCTTCTGTCCATCACTAAGAACGAGTCAGGGGTCACAGAGGATGCCGGTCATTTCAAGTAACTGAACCTGTTTCTGGGAGAGAAAACCCTGCTGATGGGGGGGATTCCTGGGAGGTTTGCTGCATAAGGGTGAAGAGCCTCCACTCTCCCTTAGAACCTTCCAGACACGCTCATCAATTCCCAATTCACTCTTCCAACATCACTAGGGGCTGCCAAGCCCACACTTACAGATTGATCTCCACTTCCAGGTCCCTTACCAGTGATCACAGCCAAAAATGTCCCCTTGGCTAAATCTTGGAGCTCACCTACATTTTGAAACTTTGTGAACCAAAGGAATCCACACACACAAGGCACCAGGACCTCCCGGCGACAGCCCCGCTCTCACCTCAAACACATACATTTTTACCTATCAAGTGTCTACCAAGAACCCAGCATTTGCTGAGTTACTTCACTAACCTTCCTTCTTTTCGTCTAGACTTCTCAGCAGACCGGTGAATATCATTAGTCCTCTTATTTAAAAACCGGAGATCTCAGAAAACTGAGATTAAGACAAACACAGTGACTTGTCCAAGGTCACACAGCCAGTGTGACCTTGGGTGCCCGGCCGAGCATCTCTTTTCATATGTAGGAAAGACAGCTGGAAACTTGCCTGAGCTTTGATTTTATTTTTCCTGACCCTCCTCTCACTGACTGATCACATCAGAACTGGAGTTTGCTTCCAGGCTTCCAGAACCCATACCAGTGTAGAAACAGAATTTCTCTTCTCTAGAAAACTGCCCTTTTTTTTTTTTTTTGGCTTGGGAAATGCTGCTTTCTCCTCCATTTCGGGGCAGGAGGCATTCCGGATATTTAACTTTTGGAAGGCAAGTTTGGCATCCGGGACTGTTTTCTGCCTTATTAAACTTTTCAGAAACTGTATCTCTTTTAAACAGTCTGTAGGGGCTCTCCGCCACCCTGTCTCCCCCCGCCCCAGCAAAGGACCCTCTCCATCAGCCCACACGTTCCCGCATCCCATCTGTCAGAGGCCAAAGCCAAAACACGTCCAGGGAAAAGCTAGAGAGGAAGGGGCGAGGCAGGGAGAGAGATGTCTAATCATCACACAACCTTTGAAACGTACCTCGAGCAAATCGACTTTGTCTAAAACGCATCCAGCATTTAACATTTAATAGGAGCTGATCAATTTAATTCACCACATGCCTTGGGTAAATGGATCCTTCCCCTTTAAGGGTCTGTTGACGTTCGGTGAAGGAGAAAAACAGTTGTTATGATTCAGAAACTCAGGATGAACCCAATTAATCAATGCTGAGATGATGTGAATCATGTGGCAAATGCTTGGTCACCTCTCTGATATCCTATCCCCATCCCTGGGAAGATGCAGACATGATTGATGTCACCTGTGACCACCATGTCTCCAGGCAAGACCCCCCCAAACCCGGCAGACAGAGAAACAAATTAGATCCAAAGGCCCGGGATCAGTTTCAGAGGGGACAGGCCTCCAGCTGGGGAGGGAGAGGTCTCTGGGGGGGCCTGGCCTGGCCTGTCTGTCACAGGCGGGCAGAAGATAGAGGCCAGACCATATGGGGGCTGGGAAGGAGGGCGCACTCAGGGATGGGGTGGCCAGGGCCTCTGAGAATCTTAGAGCCCTGAGTATGCCCATATCTTTGAGGGCTTTAAAAAAAAATTTTTTTTTAGTGTAAAAATAATTGCTCAACTTCTCCTGCCTCTTAGAATTACTTTCAGGCGTGTCTGTCCTGGGCCTTGACTGGGAGGAAATGGGGTCCAAGAGGGAGGGGGTAGAAGAGAGTGTTCATCAGAGTTATTCTGATTGCTTTGAAAGTCTCTGCCTGTTACACACACGCACACACCCCATCGCCTTTCCCCTGGCAGCCCCTGTGACTGTCCTCATTGATGTGAACCTCAGCCAGGTCAGTTCCACACCCCCACTTTTTTTTTTTTTTTTTGGCCACGCCACAGGACATGCACGATCTTAGTTCCCTGACCAGGGATCCAACCCGTGCCCCCTGCAGTGGAAGCGCAGAGTCTTAACCACTGGACCGCCAGGGAAGTCCCAGTACTCCGCCTTTCTACATCAGCCTCCCTTGCCTTCTTCCCCCGCCAGGAGAGAATGGACCACAGGACAGGGGCCACTTATGCGTTCCTAGATGCCTTGGTTTCTAAGAATAGACCCTAATATTCTCTAGGGTCTATATCCGTGTGCACACACGCATTGTTTTCACCCCTACTCCAAATAACGTCTGGGGTTTATGAACTATACAGGAGGCCTGCTGTCTCTTTCCTTCTTTTCCTATCTCCTTATTCATTCTTTTTGTTCTTTCCTCCCTTCTTTGTCTTCTCTCTCCCCCTCCGTCTTCCACCTCCCTTCTTTCATTCATTCAACAAACATTTCCAGAGCACTGCGGGCACTTCTGGGGGGGGTCTGGGAAGAAGGGGAGATAAGGTCCCTACCTTTGGAGTGTGCAGGAAAGATAAGCAGAGGAGAGAGCAGGGATGCCCCCATTTCCTTATTTTTCTCACCTTCTCCCCAAAGTCTGTGCTGCTACAGAACTGTCAGCGCCTTTAATCCTGTTTCACAATTCTGACCTCAAAGGCTTTCGCAACACCGGCCTTTGATCAGGAGCGCAGCCACTGAATCCTTGTGGATAATTCACCTTTCCGTCCTGAGGTACCTCCCCATGATGTCTTCTGGAACCTTCCAACCATCATCCAGCTCTTCTTCCTGCGAAGTCACTGGAAGTACGAGACAGCCAGAACCTCATTTACCTTGTCCAGACCGTATCCCAGGCACCCAGCCCCTAACACAGTGCTCAGCACACAGTAGGTGCTCTAAACATCTGCTGAATAACAGAATGAAAAGGGCTGCACCCACTTTCCACTTGACATCACCCTACTGACTCTACAATGTGCTCATTTCACAAAAAATTACACCTTGCCTCCTTCCTGAAAGGTTTTGGATTGTTCACAATGCAGATTCCTAGGCCCCCAAAAGAGGTGGATTCTGTAGCTCAAGGGTGTGGCCCTGGAATATGCATTTTAACAACCACGCCAGGGGACTTCTATGCACACACCCCTCAGACGACTCTTTGAGAAGCTCTACCGTGGATAATAGGGAGCCATTGAAGGTGTGGGCGCAAGAGCATGACTTGCATGGTTTAAAGAAGGTCCTGGTGGCTGCAGTCTAGAAGATGAAGCAGCAGACCTGGGTGGGGGGGGGGGGGGGAGAGATGAGTTAGGAGATGAAGTTCCAGAACTCTCTTGAGAGCTTAGGGGCAGAATCTTCTTAGAGGGGGGTTTCGGGGACTCAGAGCATGTTTACTTGGGGTATTTTAGGAGAACTCATGGGGGTTTCCAGGAGGCTTCCTGGGTTTCACCTCGCTTCCCGGGTTGTACCTCTCTTCCTGGGAGGAAAAGCCATTAAAATCCAGAAACTGGCAGGTCTCAAGTTTAGAATTTGCCAAATTCGTGGAGAAAGAGTAAGTTGGAGAAAGGAAAGATGGGCCGACTTTCCTTCTTCATTTCCTCCCCGGCCATTTCCGAAAGCCCCTTAGCAGCCCCCAAACCTCCTACTGCAGCGGCACCCCACCCCGCCCCCGCCCCCGCCCCAAGCCGCAGGGTCTGGAGGGACCAGGCTCCCGGCTTCTACCCTCCTGGGGTTCTCAGAGGAGCATCTGGCCGCGGACCCTGGGCTCTGGCCGGCGGCATCTGTTTGCAGTGCTTGAGTCAGTAGTTTTATTTCTGCTCGGCGGTATAACATAAACTATCTTGTTACACGGCAGGCCAACTGGGCGCGGAGCCGGCTGCTCTGCAGTCCTCCAGCGGGACCAAAGCAGAGCTTAACTGAGCTGGTGGGCTTGGGCAAGGCCCCTAAAGCAGTCAGAGGAAACGGCTGCTCTTTGGAAAGTTCTCCCCAGCCTGGGCCTCTGCCGTTTGAATCCCAGGGCAGCTCCTGGCTGACCCCTGGAAACTACACCACCCACCACCCCCACTCACGCAATCACATGCAAATCTCCCCCATCTTGCCCATTTCCGGAGGCAGCAGAGATAGGTCAGAACTATCTGCTCCAAGGGTGGATGTTAGTTAAAAGTCTTGACTTCTGGGGTCAGCCTGCCTGGGCATGAATTCTGGCCATACTATTTGGGGCAAATGCTTTCACCTCCCCGGGGCCTCAGTTTCTGCATCTGTACAATGGGATTCACAAGCATTCCTCCCATGTAATAGGGCTATTTTGAGCCTGCCATCGGGCAGTATCTGCAGCATTGCTGTTTTTTGTTTGTTTGTTTAAATTTATTTATTTTTGGCTGCTGCATTGGGTGTTCGTCGTTGGGTCTTCATTGCTGTGCACGGGCTTTCTCTAGCTGTGGCGAGTGGGGGCTACTCTTCGGTGTGCGGTGTGCGGGCTTCTCACTGTGGTGGTTTCTCTTGTTGTGGAGCACAGGCTCTAGGTGTGCAGGCTTCAGTAGTTGTGGCACATGGGCTCAGTAGTTGTGGCTCATGGGCTTAGCTGCTCCGCGGCATGTGGGATCTTCCCAGACCAGGGCTCGAACCCGTGTCCCCTGCATTGGCAGGCGGATTCTTAACCACTGCGCCACCAAGGAAGTCCCCGTTTGTTTTTGGCCTCGCGGCATAGGGGATCTTGGAGTTCCCCTACCAGGGGTCGAGCCCGTTCCCCCTGTATTGGAAACTCGGAGTCCTAACCACTGGACCACCAGGGAATTCCTGATCAGGCAGTATCTGTAAAGCGCTTGGCAAACACTCAGGTGCGGTGGGCACTCAATAAACATTGGCTGTTATTCCAATCATTAGGATGTATGAAGTGAAAAGACCCGGCCAGAACTGGAAGCGGCCACTGGGTTTGGTCATTACTCTCAGCCAAGCTGGAAGGAAGTGCACACCCTCCCAGGACGCTGAGGCAAATACAAAAGGAAATCCAACCTCTTCCCGCACTCCTCGCAGGGTCCCAGCTCCTCACAGGGTGGGGTTCCCAACTTTGGAGGAAGAGACAATCTCCTCCTATGCCTGACTCCCCAAAGAAACAGATGTGGGGGGCAGTTCTGAGAACCTGATGCAGGGACAGGACCCCCAGTCCTCTGAATCCCCATATCAGGGGGGAGGCTTTGGGGATGAAGAAAGAATCTATATTCTGGGAGACCCCAAGCTTGCTCCAAGCTCACCTACACTAAGGGGGTGCTATTAGCCCTGACTACAGAGGTGGGGGGCCTGGACCTCTCTACCACGCCACAGACCTTGACCCTGGACATTCTCAAAGACAGAGGGACAGTTCCCATGCCCAGTGCCTGGCGCCTCCCTGGTACCCCCGCCTACAGGGGGAGACTGGGAGATTCCCTCCACTCTTTTGTTTTTGCATCTTTTTTTTTTTTTTTTTCCCAGTACGCTGGCCTCTCACTGTTGCGGCCTCTCCCGTGTGGAGCACAGGCTCCGGACGCGCAGGCTCAGCGGCCATGGCTCACGGACCCAGCCGCTCCGCAGCATGTGGGATCCTCCCGGACCGGGGCACGAACCCATGTCCCCTGCATCGGCAGGCGGACTCTCAACCACTGCGCCACCAGGGAAGCCCTGTTTTTGTATCTTTAATGTCCAGTCTAACGCTTCGCATGTGAGAGATTCTAAACAAATAATGAATAGGTGAGTTCACACATGTGTGCCACAGTGAGTGAAGTGTGTGTGTGTCTGGTGGACTTGCGTGAGGGTATGTGCACACATATGCAATGAAGATGCTTGTATCTGGGAGAGGTTGCACACGTGTATGCAGGCAAGTGTGTCCCTACAGCTGGACGGATATTCCCTTGAGGGCCTGCTGAGTGTCCCTGAGGTCCTGCCTGGAGTCGGACAGCCTGGGGGCAGCACACCCTCAGATGCTCACTCCAGAGGTGGCAGGATGACCCTTAAAAATTGAAGATGGGGTTGGCAGGGCATTCAAAACCACTTACAGAAGCCCCTTTATCTGGAAAGGAAACTAACCCCATTACTAATTGTAGCCAAAGTCCCTTACGCTGGAGCCTCAGGGGTAAATGTCCCCTGACCCAGGACCAGTTGGGCCCGGACAGCCGAGGACCCACAGCAGAGAGAACCTCAGATCCTTGCTGCCGAAGTGAATTTGCATCGATGTGGTTTTCTCTCCACTGTCGGCTACAAATCACACTGACCGGTTCTGCTGTCTTATCCATCTCTGCTCACTTCCTCTCTGTTTCTGTCTCCCTCCAGGTCTGTTTCTCCCACTCACAATGCCTTTCTGTCTCTGTATCAATTCCGGGTCTTTATTTTCTCTCTCCCCCCTCTTGATTCAGGCTTCCTTCTCTGGCTCTCTATTTCTCTCTGTCCGCCCCTGAGTCTCTCCTGTGTCTACCTTCTGTCTCCCCGTGTTTCTCTGTGTGCCTCGGTATCCTTCTGTCTCGTGTTTCTCCCTCCATCCTTCCACCTCCGAGCCGGCCTCCTTCTCTCTTTTCTGTGTGTTTCTCTTCCGATCTCTCTCCGTCCATCTCTGCCCTTCCGCCTGGCTCTCTCTTCTGTGTGGGTTTGTGTCTCCGCATCTCCCTGCGCCCCCGCCCCGCCACCCCCCCCAGCCTCCCCGCCCCGCCGCTGGGCCTGGGGATCGTCACTCAGCGGCCCTGCCTGATCCAGCGCGGGCCCCTTTGTTCGCAGCTCCCTCCCCCTACGCTCCCCCCACCCCCGCTTCGTCCTCCAGGCCCTGCTTTCCCTTCCTCCTTCCCAGGCCCGACAAGCTGGGCCATCTCTCCAGCCCACGATGCGGAGAAGTGCGCAGCCGCGCCGCGAGTGCCAGGGCACAGGGAGGCTGAGGCTGAACCACCCCACGAGCTGGACCAGCCCACGACACCTCGGCTGGGGCCATTACGGAAACACCCCACCACTACTTCCCCAACCCCATGCGGCGCAGGGGGGCTGGGAAGGGCTGGTTCCAGGCCCTCGGAGGCGGGACCCCCATCCCTGACCCCATCCCAGACTCCGAGTGGCCTTGGCCAAGTAGTGTCCCTCTCTGGGTCCGTAAAATAATGCCCAAGGCCCCCTCTGACTCTTCCTGGAGGCACAATAGTTTTATCCACCACTGGCTGCCCCATGCCTCCAGCCCCCAGTGGGGTGCCTTGTTCCCCCCGCCCCGTGTGTTTGGTACATTGCCTGAACCTGCGTCCCAGGAACCTCCAACCAGCTGGGCCCTCAGGCTGCCTTCCTCTGCTGCCCTGGGCACTGGCTCCCACCTCTGCACACTTTATCCTCCCATTTCCTGGAGCAGAATAGGAAAGCCTGAGATTTCTGTAATTTCTCCACTGCCTCAGGGAGTCTCTAGGAATGGAGACAGCTCTATAAATCAGCCCTAGAGCGTCCATCAGCACATCTGTGGAGCTGTCGATCCCAGCGTTAAGGGATACCCCTCGCTGCAGGAACAATTCACTTCCTGGGACTGTTCTGTGTCCCAGGTGTCTTTGGGTGTCTGTGATCATATCAAGGATGGCCCAGCTCGGTGTCAGATTTAGGGCAGGGAGATGGGAGTTTTCTTCTGTCTGTCACGTTGCCTGCTCCCTCAACCTCTTCTCTCTGCCCTCTATTTTTATCTGTCTTTCTCTGTCTCTGGGCCACTTACTGGCTGAGCACCTTGAGCAAGTGTCTCCACCTCTCTGACTCTCAATGTTATACTGTAAATTGCAACACAGCTGGCTTACAGTGCTGCTAGAAAAAGTGTAGCCCTTAAATAACAGCACTAATAATAATAATAGGAAGAAGAAGAAGGAAAAGGAGGAGGGTGGGCTGAGCAGGGGTATACCGTGTCTATGCGAGCCTAAAACCGGTATTCATGTAAGTCAGTCTGGTTCGATATAAATACAGGCATAGCACACAGAGCTTCTTGGTCTTAGAGGCCCCCAGGCCAAGCCTAATTACTCTAGCCAAGACCTTCACCCTCCAGCCCCCACTCCTTGGGCTCAGTGGCCCCAAGAACAGGAGGCCTCAGAGGAATCAGAGATGGGGTTATAACCCACTTCTCATGTAGAAGCCCAGAGACTCCATCGTTGGGCTGGAACCAAGAAGCCTCTGGGGTGCCTGCGAAAGAAAGGGCGCTTCTTCAGCGATCCAGGGAGCTTCCCACTGCCACCCACCCTCCAAAGTCTGGGGAGCCTGATTTCAGAGAACCCTGGGATTGGAAACCCATTCTACTGGGCTCTGAATCTGCTTTTTGGTTGTGGCCAGATGAGCATCTAAGAACATTACGATCACCGATGATTTAGCAATTAAACCATCTAACCCCTGTACCACCATGATTTTGCAGTTGGAGTAACTGAGGCCCAGAGAGGTTGAGCAACTTGCACAAAGTCACACAGTAAGTTGAGGACAAAAGGGAAACCCAGGTCTGTCTCTGGTGCTCTCACACCCCTCCCTTGCTTCCTCCCTCAGGGCTGTTGTCAGCACCCTGGCCTGGGAGGGAGCCGGTAAGCCCCAGACCATGGGGTTCCACCTTTGTTCGCCCTCCTGACTTGATACAGAACTGAAAGTCATGCTCCACTCCCTCACCGGGCCTGTTTCCCCATCTGGAGGGTGGCTGGACCGAAGGTCCTGAGATCCTCTCATTCTGTTTTGAGGTTTGTATCAGAGAAAGTCAGAACCTGCTTCCACCGCAATGCGCCAGATTTACACAAAGTGAGCCCCGCCACCCCCCCAACAGCCTCCTCCCTCCTGGAGCTCTGAAGCCACGACTTTACTGGCTCTGTGACTCTGAACCAACGGCTTAACCTCTCTGTACGTTTTAAAGGGAGTAGTTGAAAGTCCCTACCCATAGGGCTAGTCACGTAAGAAAAGAACCATTTTTTATGGAGAGCAGAGTAAGTGCTCAATAAAGGATGTCTACTCTCATTATTTTTACTCTGATTATCAACTGCTAATCTCTGTTTCCCCCACCTTCAATGTCAAGACCTCCCGGTCCACTTCTGCCCTCAGTCTTCTCCATCACCCTCTCCGTCCTTGGACTACAAAGAGGTAGGGTGAGAGACCGAGGGTGGACAGCCCACAGCGTGTAGACTGGTGCCCCTGGCCAGCCACCCAGAGCCAAGGCTATATACCCTAGTGGTGGCTGCCTTTGAAGTCACCATCTTACGTAACCCCCTTGTCCCATCCCCATCTTCCTGTTCCTCCCCAGACCTTGGGGAGGAAAATGCAGTCCAGGGTCAGTAAGCCTGGGATTTCTTTCACGTGGCTCAGGAGGGAGCTGGGAAAGGCTCTCCCCAGAGGCATGACACTAGTGGTTAGGAGTGCCTCCTCCTGAGTTCAAATCCTGCCTCCAGCGCTTCCTCACTGTGTGACTTTGGGCTGCGACAACATCTCTGTGCCTTGCCTTTACTGTCATGTGTTGAGTACCTAATTCATAGAGTCACTGTGAGAAACACTTGTGAGAAATAAATAAGCAGATGGCTTAGAACGGTGCCTGAAACATAGTGGGTGGCTTAACAAAGGAAGGGCACTTGTTAAAAGTAGTTAATAATGTTATATTAAACCCTAAGTATTGACCTTTATTCTTCTGAAGAGGGTTCGTTCAAAATAGGAGTTGAATCCCAAAAGGGTGGCTGGGAAACTGACCTCAGCCTCAGTTCTCCTCATCTGTAAAGTGGGGATAACACCTCCTTGCCAGGAAACCAGTTGAAAATTGAACCAGGCGATCAATGGAGAGAAGGTGCAGGTTTACATCACCTCTGCCCTAGTCCCTGTGCGTCTCCACTATCCTCGTTCCCAAAACTTGGACTATGGATTAGGGAATGTTTACACCCACACACCTCATCGTAATCCTTAAGAAGAGGGGCCACGGGGGCAGCTATTCGAATGCTTCCCCTCCCTTCCCCCAATTCGTCCTTCCAAACGGTCTGAAGGCGTCTGCCGAAGGGCTCCAATCCACCGGAACTCTCGGGGTAACTGCCTCCGCCTGCCCTCGCGGGTGTAGACCAGATTTGCGGGGACGGGAGAGAGCAAGAATGTTTGTGCAGCCTTCAAACGACTTGGCCGGCTGCAAGAGGGGAAAGGCCGCTCCGGGGAGAGTTCACATTGAAATTACACGGCGGGGAGAACATGCAGATCAGCTCTGAAGCTCATAAAACAGAGCGAGGTGACTGAGAAGAACAAACACGCCTCCAGAAGGAAAATGTAGAAGTTCGTAAAACGCGCTCTTCAAAGCCTGACCGGGAGGGCGTGGGGGGCGCGAGGGAGGGGGCGGGCCGTGGCCGCCGGGCAAGGTCGCTGCCCTCTGGGCTGTTACGAGCGGGGGTCTAGGAGGGGGAAATGGGCCCAACCCCCATCTCCTCCAACCGAGGACGTCAGCGCTCCTCTGGTCCCCTCCGACGAGCTTGGGCCGCTGGAAACGAGAGGGCGTGGGCAGAGCGGCCCGAGCGCGAACCCACGCAGGGCCTGGGGTCTTGGGGAGAAGCACCCCCGCCCCTTCAGTTGGATGTCGAGGACGGGGACAGAACAGAGGCTCGGTCCTGAAAGGCAGGCAGGGGCTAGAGCACTCACACGCTCACTGGATAGTCACCGGAGCTCGGGGCATTGTTTGGACTTTACTCAAAGAACACTTGGGACACAACATTGTAATTCAACTATACTTAAAAAAGAACACTCGGAAAGCCTACTGAACCCTCCAGAGTCAAGACAGCCCACCTTCAAACCCCTCCTCCCGTTCTCCATCCTCCCATCCTCGCCCTTTCCTTCCACCCGGGAGAAGGCCAAGGTCGACTCCTAAGCCCAGGCGGTGCGCCCTGCCCTGCGCTCTGCGCTCCTGGGCTGGGTCTCCGCCGACGCGCCCCGGCTCCCCCGGTCAGGGTCCCCACGCTCAGCCTTCTGTGCAATTCATTCGCTCCTACAGACACCCGGGTCATTCGCCGGTTAATTCCGGACGCTTTGACGAAAAGCCTGGAAGTTAACCTCACGCCCCGCTCGCACTGCCCGATGGCGCGGCAAGTGGAGGATTCTCGGAAAAGATCAACCGCCGCAGCTCCCGAATCCCGGCAGCCCCTGGCCGGCGGGTGCCGAGCTGACGAGAGAGGAACTTTCTATAACCACTTACTGGAGCACAAAGCCGGAAATTGGTCCTGATGCGGGACCCTGTAGCTTCCTACGTGCTTCTACGGCTTCCAGCCTCGGTGGAACCTCAGTGACCTCCAACATGGAGAAATTGAGGCTCGGAGAGGTTAGGGTGCCCCCCAAAGAGGCTGCCTGGACGAGACGGAGTCGGGCCGAACCCAGGGTTTACACGTTTTAAATCCCGGTTGGGCGCGTTCTGAGACGCCCTCCTGACCTCCCTGAACTGGGTCAGCGCAGGGGTACATCGCGCGTAGGTACATCCCACGGAGGGATTCGGCCTTTGACCCGTCGATGCCCTGCCGTGGAGAGGTCAGGTGTATTTCCCTGGTCGTCATCCTCCCGGGGCTGGGCTGGCCAGTTTCCCCGCTCCTCTCCTCCCCCTCCTATCCCTCCCACCCCCCACTGAGCTTCCTACAATTTCTTGTCCAAAGCCTCACCTCTAGCAAGGGAATTCAAATTTGCCTCTTCACCCCAAAGCCTGTGCCTGTATTCTTTCTATCAGTGGTTCTGGAACCTTAGGGAGCATCACAGTCACCTGGAGGGCTTGTTAAAACCAGATTGCCAGGGTCCACCCCCAGAGCTCCAGAGGTCTGCGGTAAGGCCGGAGAACGAGCATTTCTGACAGGTTTCGGGGTGCTGCTGGCCCCGGAATCCATTTTGAGAACGACTGCAGTATATGCCGCAGCGATGCTGCGTTCCTCTGTTCATAACATCTAAATACTGTGCGTCCTCCCAGACCAAAGCCCCTTAAAGGCAAGGAAGCCAGTCTTCTCTGTATATTCCCAGCACTTGCCACAAGGCTCTGCAGACAAGTGCCCGTAAATATTTGGGCTTAATCATGATCGCTGAAGATGCCGTTTACAGAGGTTTAGTGCCTTCTCCTTTTCTGGGCGCCTTAAGAGTAGCAGTTTATGTAATACGAGCAACGATGCGGGAAGGTAAGACACGATCTCCGTTTTACTGATGCAAAAACGGAGCCACAGAATGGGGGTGCCAGGCACTGAGATGGAGAGAAAGGAGACTCAGGCGAAGTCTTCTTCGTGGAAGCCAGGGTCTCCCAAGAATCAGCAATGTCTGTCTTCCTCTCTGCGAGCCCCGGGAAACCATCTTAAAGGGATGGTCGGGGAAGGACAGGCTCTCCTGGCAGGTGACGGTAAAAACTAGGCAGCATCACCATCATGGGAAGACCTGGGCCTCCAGAACCGTCTCAGTCTAGAATGTGTGCCCCTCACACCCCTGACACCTGCCTGTGGTGTTTTGGCCAATCCATCCACGTACCTGAGGCTGGGAGAGACCCAGTGCCGGAAACACCATACTTTCTGCACTGGAGTCCCCCCATCCCACCCTCAGCCAGCCTTTCCGAAGGCTCCAGAATCAGAGCTTCGGGGTCTCAGATTCCAGTGGGTTCCACGGTGTAGGGTCAGGAGAGATACCTGTCCAGCCAGTGGAGGACGGGTGAAGAATCTAGGCCTTCTAGGCACAGCCATAGCCTCACCTGGAAGCAAACTGTCACCCAGCTGACACAGGGTCAGGGAGGAGCCGAGGGCACCCCTATCTTACAGCCTCCAGGTAGTTGTGGTGCCCAAGCTCCTGTGTTCAAACTATTTTGTCCCAGAGGTCTACACACAGCTCGGTGTTCCTAGGCCACATCGTAAAAAGATTTACAAGATGATGTTAAACTGGCAGTAAAAACAATTAACTTTAATGGCACCTTGGATGGATGTCTGGGTGGGACTGAGAGAGGGCCCATGCTTCCTCCTTTCCTGACCGGGAAGCCAGGTGAGAGAGAGGACCTGCTTGCTGTCAGGCAGCCCTTTGGGTTCAAAGGTTCAAGGTTAAATCAAAAAGAGGGTGCTTCCCTGGTGGCGCAGTGGTTAAGAATCCTCCTGCCAATGCAGGGAACACGGGTTCGAGCCCTGGTCCGGGAAGATCCCACATGCTGCGGAGCAACTAAGCCCGTGCGCCACAACTACTGAGCCCGTGTGCCACAACTGCTGAAGTCCACGCGCCTAGAGCCTGTGCTCCGCAGCAAGAGAAACCACCGCAATGAGAAGCCCGCGCACTGCAACAAAGAGCAGCCCCCGCTCACCGCAACTAGAGAAAGCCCACGCGCAGCAACGAAGACCCAACGCAGCCAAAAATACATAAATAAAATAAATAAATTTATTTTAAAAAAATCAATAAGAGGACTGGACTAGGGGGCTGGAGGAGAAGAGTTCACATCCCACTTGACAGCTCCCAGCTGAGTGATCCTGCACACGCCCCTTAACCACTCTGACACTCAGTCTTCTCATCTATTAAATGGGAATCTGTCGAATGGAAATGTGTGAAAAACCTTTTCAAATGGGAATTTGTAAAAAAAACGTAAATACAAGTCTCCTTCTCGGGGTTGGGAGGCTTGCAAGTGAGATTTATTTGGAAAGGCGTCCCCTATGCCTGACATTTGGATGTATTTATTAAACCTATATGTGAGTGTCCATGCATAATAAACGTTAGTTTCTGGAGGACCCAGGCTCCCTGGGCATAAAATGAAGGGGAAAGTCCAGGCTACTGCAGAGGCCAGAGCCCCCTGGTTCAGAATCCCAACTTAACCAGCATCACTTACATGTAGGTTTCCTGCTAAAATTGACCTGCTTGTCCAGCCAGTGACCTCGGAAGCGACCCCGTGCTCAGGCAGGCTGCAGCCCAGGCTTTGAAACTGACCTGGATTTCTAGAAAGCTGGCAAGGAAATGAGAGTGGCTAGGGGGCGGGGGGGAGGGGGGGGTGCTGGGGGGAGGGTTTCTGCCTCCCATGTGCCCTGCTCCAGTCCGGAAAGCTCTAATTCTGCAGGTCTCCCTGGCCTGCAGACAATTAACTGTCCATTTCAGAGAGACCTCTGTGTCTGTGTGTGGCCCCCTCCGCCAACGAGGACCAGGGAGACATGCCCCAGCAGAGGGTCAGCCCAGGGAAGGAAGTCGCCCATTGGCCTGTTTCTCTGCTTTGGGAAATCAGTGGGGAAATGGAAGAGGGAAGTCAGGCTCATCCTCCATCCCCCTCTCCCAGGGGCCAACTCTACACGCTGCAGAAGAGGCTGGCCCTGCCTGAGACCTGCATCCCTCTCTAGGACCTCCTCAGGTCCCATCCATGAGGCCCCTGGCTCTGCCCCTCTCTGGGTCAGCCACCTAAGGTCTCATCACCAAATTCATTTGCTCTGGAACGAAACCACTGTCGTCAGTCTCAAGGAAGCACCTCTGGATGCCTAGTTCCATTTATTTTGCACCCCTCTCCCCCAGCAGACATATTTCCCCCTGTTTATTTCAGGCAGTGTTTAAAAAAAAAAAAAAAAAAGTTGGAATGATGGGGAATTCCTTGGCGGTCCAGTGGTTAGGACTCTGTGCTTTCACTGCCGAGGGCTTGGGTTCAATCCCTGGTTGGGAAACTAAGATCCTGCAAGCCACACGGCACAGTCAAAAAAAAAAAAAAAAAGGTGGAGTGATGATCCAGAATTAGGTGGTGTGATGGTTAATTTTATGAGTCAACTTAACGGGCTAAGGGATGCCCAGAGAGCTGATAAAACATTTCTTCTGGGTGTGTGTATGAGAGTGTTTCTGGAAGAGCTTAACATTTGAATCGGTAGACGGGGTAAAGCAGTTGGCCCTTAGCAGTGTGAGTGGGCTTCCTTGAATCCACTGAGAGCCTGAATAGAACAAAAAGGGCAAATTTGCTCTTTGTTTGAACCGGGACATCTATCTTCTACTGTCCTTGGGCATTGATGCTGCTGGTTCTTGGGCCTTTGGACTGGGACTGGAGCTTACATCATCGGCCCCCTGATTCTCAGACCTCTGGACTTGGACTGAGTTACACCACCATCGTTCCTGATCTCCACTGAATTGGGTTTTATTTCTTGCTGCCAAAAATAAAACTTATAACGGATACACCTTTTCTGTCTCACAGAGTGACCTTGGTTGGGTTATCCTTAGGGTGGTCTCTTCACTAAACATCCTTGGGCAGAGTTGGTGGGAGTGGGGGATGTCTTTCCTCCAGAAATGCCCTAGAGTTCTATTTCCCCGTTGGGTATCCAGGTTTGATTTTAGGCCTGGATTCTATTCCAGCAAATGATGCAGGCTACTCTAAGGCTAGGTCATAAAAGACCATTCAATTCCCATTTGATTCTCTTGTTCTAGGTGTTCAATCTCAAGATGGTCTTACTTGGGACCCAGTCGCCGTGATGTGGGAAACTGCAGGAAGATGCCACGTGGAGCTGCTCCAATCGACTGTCCCAGCTCAGCCCAGGCTTTGAGTCATCCAGCCCCAGTTCCAGACACATAAGCGAAGCAGCCTTAGGTGTTTCCAGGCCCCTAGATGTTCAAATGACTCCCAGCCACTCAGGTTTTCCAAGCTGAGGCCTCAGACATCACGGAGCAGAAACAGGCCATCCTTACTGTGCCCTTTGTGTCCAAATGCCTGACCCACAGAACTTGTGAGCATAATAAAGCAGTGGTCTTTAGGCCACTAAATGTGGGGTGGTTGGTTATGGAGCAATAGAAAACCATGTAAATGTACAATGCCCTTCACCAGTCTGTTTTCCCATCTGCAAGATGGGGATATGAACACCTTCCAAAGGTGATCCTGGGAGTGAATGCACTCATACAAATAGCAGATGAGCAGGCACGTATGCCTATTGGACTTAAGAGGTTAGACCTGTCCAGCTCAGACAGAGGCTGGGAGCATAGGTGGGGCACCCTGAGATTCTCGACACCCAGATTACCTGCTCCCTTTCACCATACCCAGAAGAAAACAAATCAGTGCTTCAGCTAGCTCTCACATCCAAAAAGAAGCCCGCAAGATATACATACCCTGCCACCATCAACTTCCCTTTCCATGCCAATCAAAGAATTAATTTCCAGAAAGCAAGACTGCCAACGGCAGAAATAAATCACAACTGGGCAGGAGATGAACATTTTCCAAAGAGAAACAATTTAGCAAAAATCTCTCCCCCCCCCACCCTCTCCAAACCAATAACAATTCGATTATTCAGCCGCCACTATAAATGATGAAGCAGCCCCATGGCATCCCTGAGTGGGGAGGAGGAAAGGAGATGAAGGCCAGCCGGAGAGACATACTGAAAAGCACAAAAAGGAAGCCGAGGGAGGTAACCCTCCGCAGGACTGGGGGAAGGAATAACAGCTGTCATCCTCATGGTCACTGGCATAACACTTTGTTACACGAGGCTCTTACATCCATGATTGCATTTGACCCTCTGAGAAAGCTTGAGAGGTTGACTGAGGTGATATAATCCATCCCCGTTGAACAGATACAGGACGTGGCGCTCAGAAAAGCATTCAGCTGTGATAGAAAGAGCGCCCAATTCGGAGGGAGTTGACTTGTTCACTTATTCCACAACTGTTTTCAAAGCCTATTAGGTAGTGGGCACAAGACCAGGTTCTGGGGATACAACAATGAAGACGATAAACCAAAATGCCCGTGGAGCTTAGATTTTGAGATGAAAAGAACTATAATTCAAAAAAAAAAAAATAAACAGGGAATTCCTTGGCTGTCCAGCGGTTAGGACTCAGCGCTTCCACTGCAGTGGGCAGGGGTTTGATCCCCGGTCGGGGAACTAAGATCCTGCATGCCGCAGGGTGCGGCCAAAAATAAATAAATAAATAAAAATAAACAATAAATAAGGGCATTAAACGCTCTTAAAAGGCAAGAAGGGCTATGACAAAAACAAGTAGAAGGTAAGAAGCATGGGGAGGAAGAGGACTGCAGTTTTGTAGGGGGTGGACAACAAAGGCCTCAGTGAGAAGGGAGCATAGGAGCAAAGGCTTGCAAGATAGGAGGGAATGAGTCTCACAGCAGTTTGGGGAAAGAGCACTGCTGGGGAAGGAAATAGCCAGGTCAAAGGGCAGAGGTGGGAGCATGCCTGCAGGTTCTAGGACCAGCAAGGACATCAGTGTAGCAGAAGCAAGGAGAAAGGGAGTAGTAGACAAGGAGGTCGGAGAGGTAAGAAGGGGCCCAATCAGGCCAATGTAAGGACTTTGGTGTTTACTGTAAATGAGATGGGAGCCATGGGAGGATTTAGAGCAGAGGAGGGACCTGACCGGACATAGGCTTTAGGAGGATCCCTCCAGCTACTGTTGAGAACAACCTATAGCAGTCAGACTCGCTAAGAGGCTACTGTGGCAACCCGGGTGAGGATGATAGTGGCTTAAACCTCAGTGGCAAAGGCACATGTGAGAAGAAGGGGTTGGGGACTTCCCTGGCAGTCCAGTGGTTAAGACTCCGTGCTTCCACTGCAGGGGGTATGGGTTCGATCCCTGGTGGGGGAACTAAGATCCCACATGCCGCACAGCCAAAAACAGAGAAGGAGGAGGAGAAGAAGAAGAAGAAGTAGTTGGGCTAAGAATGTATTTTTGAAGATAGGTCTACTAGGACCTCTGCCTGCTACGTCCCAGCATCTAGAACAGTGTCTGGCACCTGGTAGATGTTCAATAAATAGTTGTGGGATGAATAAATTGGGCTGTTGGAGAAGGTCTCTTAAAGGAGATGAGCTCAAAAGCTGAGGTTTAAAGGATGAGTAAGACACAAATAAAGAAAAGGGACAGGGGATCTAGGAAGAGGGCGGCCCCAGTGATTCTTGCCTCCTGGTATTCAGACCATGTACAGTCTCCTCCCACATCAGATAGGGCCAGCCTGAACAGCGAACAGGATGTGCAGAAAGGATGGAGTGTGCCTTCCAAGGGTAAGTCATAAAAGACATTGTAGCTTCTGCGTCACTCCCTCTTGAATCTCTCACCCAGGAGGAAGCGGGCCTGTTGTCATAAAGGCACACAAGCAGCCCACAGAGAGTCCTCGGAGGGAAACCGAGGTCTCCAGCCAACAGCCAGTACCAATTTATCATTTGTGTGAATGAGCCACCTTGCAACTGCACCCTATGGCCCCAGTCAAGCCTTCTGATGACTGCAGCTCCAGCCAACATCATAACTACAACTTCAGGAGATCTTGAGCCAGATCTACCCGGCTAAGCCATGTCCAGATTACTGACCCAGACTTAAGTTTGGGGTAATTTATTACACAGCAGTAGCTAACGGATACAATGCCCGTATCTGAGGGGAAAAAAGAGACCAGGATGGCTTTACCTTTACGCATGTGAGAAAGAGAAGCAGGAGATAAGGACCAAGGACTTAGCAAAGACCAAATTGTGGAAAGCCTTGCTGGGCACATGGAGGGGTTTAAATTGTACTTTAATTGCCCTGGGAAGTTATGGGAGAATTTTTTTGTAGGGGAATAACATGACCTAGATTTATACTCTCAAGATCCCTGTGGCTGGTATTCTGAGAATTGAGAGGAGAGAAGCACAAGGAGAAACCAGGAAACAACAAGGAAGCCAATTCCACCACTTACTAGGTGAGTCACCTTGAGCAAGTTTATCTCTACACCTTAGTCTCCTCATCTGTTAAATGGGTGTAATTGTCCCTAGACTTACTAGCAAAGATTATGAGATGATATGTGACAGGTGCTTCCAGGGGTGCCTGCTTGCAATACATGTTCTGCAAATCTCAATTCTTCCCTGCCCCCTGCCCCTCCTGTAAAAACAAATTCCCTCAGGTACCCCCAGTTCTAGTCCTAGGAACTGACAGATTACCGAACAATCAACAAGCTCAGTCACGCTGGGTGCCTTCTGAGTGCCCGGCACCATGCCAACCTCTCTCCCTGTGCTGTCTCATCCATCCTCCCCGTCACACTCTGAGGCCAGTAATCACTATCACGGCATTAACTTCAGAGCCTCTGTGCTCTTAGATTCCCATGATGTCACATCACAAAGCAGGTCTCAGCTGTCACTTCCGGTCCCCTACCAAAAAGGCCACAGAGACTGTAAGCACTGGAGGAAACCCTGGTCTTGATACGGAATTCTGCCCCTTGAGCAGACACTGGAAAAAGAAGATCCTGCCTCAGTGACCCATCTGAGATGGAGCTCATCACCTTCTCACTCTGATGTCCCCAGCTGGACTTATCTGTCCTGCCAAAGGCAGTGAAGAAGAGTGGAGAAAAGCACAGCACCTAGAACAGTCCTCATGGGTCCAAAGCCCAGCTTTGCCACTTGCTAGCATGTGTGACTCGAGGGAGGTTGTGCAATCTCTCAATGCCTCATTCTCCCCATCTGTAAAATGGGGGTAATGGCTGCACCCCCTTTTTAGGGTGGACCTAAGGAAGAAGCTATTTGTATTTGCAAGATGCTTGGACCTGACAGCCGCTGCTCTGCTGATAAGCTGGCCCAGCCTCCCATTTGCCTCCCTTCCCCCAGCCCACTGTAGGTAGTCAGTAAAGGGTTTACCCCAGCCCAGCAGGACCTGGGCTTCCATCCCGGTCCTGCCATTTCCTAGGTGGGTGGCTTCGGGCAAGTTCAATCTCTAAGCCTCTGTTTCTTGATCGTCACAGAAGGCATGGAAATACCCACCCCCCCAAAGCTCTGTGAAAGTTAGAAACCGAATATATCAAGAGCTCATCTCAGTGCACAGCACATGGAAAGTATCCAATGATATATGAATTCCATCATTTTTTATTTTGTGCTTCTCCAACTTGGTGAAAGAGTATCCACTTTAGGGCCTCTCTGTTGTTTTCTCTGATACACATTGTCTGTCTTCCGTGATGGAAGAAGAAGAGGAGGAGGAGGAGATACAGGAGAGGAAAACGACCAATCCCTGTGTGCCTAATAGGCGTCTGGCATTGTTCTAAGTGCTATACATGGACATTCTATTCGATTCTCATTATAATCCCCCATTTTACAGATGATAAGACTGAGACCCAGAGAGGTCACAGGACATCCTCAAAGTCACACAGCTGGGAAATAATAAAATCAATAGATTAAGCAAATAAATACTACCTTTAAAATAAGACTCCCATTAAAGGGGGACTGGAGAGTGGCTGGAAGACACACACGCTCCAAATTCCTCTCCAAGTGCGACAGCGACACACTTGAGCCTATCTGGGCGCTGACAGGTGGAGAGAGTGTTTTGTGCAGGGCTTGGGGAGCACGCAGCGGTTCCAGGAAATTCCCAGCGCATCTACTAAAAGGCACCCAAGAGTCCCCTTTCTTTGAGGAAAACAGTCTCAAGGTCACTGGATGTGTTTGTCCCAATCGGAGGGTCAGAGAGGACAGGTGTGGGGTCAAGTCTGTGCTGCTTATTCTCTGCCCCCTGCCCCTCCACACACACAGATCCACACTCCATCTTCTCTGCTCTGCCCGGTACCCAGGGAGTGACCCCTGCAGACACGTCACCAGCTCCTTGCCCTCTCACTTTTGGTTACACTCAGCTTCAGGGCAGCCCTGGCAGCAGCTAGGAGGGAGAGTGGATTAAGAGGTCCTATCGGGGTGTCTATTCCCTACCCCTCCCTGAAAGTGACCCACTGTGACTGGGGCTCACTCTGGAAAGCCCAGCTCCACATTCCAGCCCTCGCTGGCTCCATACACCTCCGCCTGGTCCCTGCAACCCTAAGCGGGGTGACGGTTCCCACTATTGCTGGCCCCAGAGAACTTGAACATCCTTTGTTCGTTTCCTTAACCCTGCTCACCACCACCACCACCCCCTGCCATAAATAGCCCTTGTATCAAACTCCTCCTGGTTGAATTGTCTGGAATGAATTGTTTCCTACGAGGACCTTGCCTAATCTAAAGTCAGGGGTGGAACGAATCAGAAGAGAAATCCTGGTTTCTAATGGTCTCTCCAAAACCCATCGCAGGTGAAGTTAAAGTAGAAGAAGTCAAAAGATCTTTCATGGCCTCAGAAACCGCTTCTCTCCAGCTTTCTTCAGACAAGCTCAGGCCAGTGTAAAGAACAGGCTAAATCTGGTTGCTGTATCCAGAAGGACCTTAGATCAAATCTTGCCTCTATCACAGCCTGGCTATGAGGCCTTGGACATGCCACTTAACTTCCCTGAGCCTCAATTTGCTCATCTGTACAATGGGAATAATGTCTACCTCATAGGCTTGTTGAATGGACAGGATAGCAGATGGAAAGTAAATCACATAGTACCTAGAACCATCATAGGTGCTCAGTAAATTTCTGGTCTCCTTCTCATCTCCTTTCTCTAACTTCCCTCTTCCTTTACCTAAATTCCTCTCCTTGACCCAATCAGTAAGGAGGCAAGGAAAAAAATAAACAACCATCGTCACATCAACACCTTAGGACTGTGTCATGGCTCATGAAGAACTTCCAGGGCTGCTGTTTCATTCCTTCAGGCAAGGTGAAACTCTTAAGAGGTGAAAGGACGCAGCTTACAAGTGTCTCCAGCCCACTGGCTCAAGAACATGCTCGAAGACATCAGCATTTAGATCAAAAAGCCAGAAAAATTAGGATTTCTAGAACCCAGAAAAACCTCAGTGACCCACTCTGATCAGTTACTCATTGCTCTGAAATAAACCACCCCAAATGCAAAGGCTTCAAAGGATCACGGCATATTATTTCTGGTGGGTGGGCTGGGGCCGAAGAGTCTGAGGGGTGAGGTTCCCCAAGAGGCAACCTCACCATACCTCCTCCATACCTCTGGAGCTCGACGGCAACAGCCAAAGACTGAGACCTGTCTCCTTCACACGTGTTCTCAAAAGTCAGGAGTCCAGTTGTAACTTCTTTCCCTGGCACCTGGACCACGACATGGTGAGAACAGAACTCTTTGAAGGCCCACCCTCAGATGCATGTGGCATCATGTTTACCACATCCTATTGGTCAAAGCAAATCACAGCATCAGCCCAGGTCCAAGGGGATTGGGAGGAGTGGCAAAAACAGTGCAAAGGACTGTGGGAGGAATTTTTGCGAACGTCCTTGAAATCCACCAATCCATCTTCCGGTCCTCCAACAAGGCTGGGATCCCAGCTTTGCTGTCCCTCACTGGTAGCTTCAGTTCACTGGAAAGTCTCATCTCAAATTTTTGCACCTCTGAAGGCCGTGAGGAATTCATCACTGTGACTCATATGGGCAACGCAGCAGTTCAGCCTACAGGCTAATCTCAGTCCACCCTCATCATCACACGACAAACTCGGTGCTTCTCCGTAACTCAGGGGGAGGTTAAACTTCCAGGCAAACAGGTTTTTGAGTCAAAAACCACATAGCTCTCTCCATTTGTAGATGAGGAAACTACAGCCCGGAGAGGTTGAGTGACTTCCCTCAGATGACACAGAAAAAGAGAAATTGAACCCAGGGCAGCTCCAGTGTCTAATCTCTTTCTCTCCTCCATTTAAGCACTTGAGAATCAGGAAATCACAGTTCTAACTCTGCTCCTGCCATGGGGAGGGAGCCTCGCTTCCCCCCATCTGGCTGGTGAAGTTGGTCCTCACCTCCCCACACCTTTCTCCCAGGTGTGCTGTGAGCACTAATGAGTTAATGTGTCTAAGAGCCTACGGAACCTCGCATGAGATATAATTACAGAGAATTACCATCCACGGTCTTCTGGGAAGGATTCTGTCATGGAGTAGGTAAATAAATTATATCCTGTGGTTCTCCCTTCCCACGGGCTGATTAACTCTTCCAGAGAACGTTCCCCAGTGGTTGAGGTGATGGAGCCCCTTTGCCAGCCCAACCTCCCACAACTTGGGGCTCCCTTCTGTCTCCGAAGACACCCTGGGCGGCCCTCAGCCTAGAAACACATCTCCTCTCCCATTTGATTCTTCTCAGGGTGAATCCAAACCCCTTGTTGGAAGCCCACGTGGGTCCCTCCAGCTCCAGCCCCAGGTGAGCAGGGTTCTAAGAGTTAACCATCCTCTGCAGAATTCCTGGGTAAATACCATCCAGGCTGCCAGATTTATTGCCTTTTAATGTCTCCCGTGTGGTTCCATTAGCCCTTCCTTCTGATACCTCTATCTTTTCCATCTGACTTCTCTCCACCCATACTCCATAACCCTGGGTTATGGATTTTCCCATTAACTCCTGCACTGAGGTCTGGGCATAAAAAAATCAATGGGCTCCCCCCTTTACCCACACCCTTCCCCCCCCCACCCCGGCATCCAAATATTTACTTAGATCCTCCTTACCTTTTCCCGAGCATCTCACTGCTTCTCTCATTTTCTCCCACAATCTGCCACTCTCTCCTCTCCCACTTCTGAGGACTTCTCAGGAGAGCCACGACCACTTGTTAAATTGACCTCTAACTAGGCTGAGTCATCAGCCCCTGCCCTGAACCCCTTCTTTTTGTTTGTTTCAGTTTAGCCAATGCATGCCCTGAGCTACTGTCCCTAACCTAGTTCCCACCGGTTCCACGGCCGGCCACTGACCTCCGTTATGTATAACCTTCCATGATTTGCCTTCGCTGGAGAACACCGCCCTAACTGCTAAGCCCAGAGTTCCACAGGCTGCTGCAGGATTGTCTAATGGCACTAACCTGTCACTTCCTCCCCTTGTGACCTTGGGTAAGTTACTCGACCTCTCTGTGCTTTAGTTTCCCGATCTGTAAAACAGGTGGATGACAGTACCAACTTCCTTGATGGTGGAGGTGGGTGAGGCTAGGTGGGTGATGGTGGAGGTGGGTGTGCTATGCGTCCAGTGTTTGACACAGCACAGGGTAAGTCCTCGACTTACCTTAAGGCTCAATAAATATTAATCCTCATTATTTGCCAACCAGCCAGGCACTCACGCCCTCACCCTTCCTGGTTCGTACCATCAAACAATTTGCCGTCCTCTAAACACTTTCATGCCCCTATCCACCTTTCTGTGTGCTATTCCCTCCATCTTGAATATATTGCTTTGCCTCCAATCTGACCTGGAGAATTCAGCTCACCTATATGGTCCAGTTCAAAAGTGTCCTCCAAGCAAAGCATTCCTCAATGACCCCAGAGTTCATCATTCCCTCCTTCAAATCTCCACAGCTTTTCATGTTCTGACACTAGAATCTTCAAGACTCAGCCCAAGGATCACTCACTCTAGAAGTCTTCCCTGGCACTGTGTAGCAGACTCCAAGGGCCTGGCATGTACTTGAATGAATGAATGGTGAATGCAACCAACTCAGTCTTATTTTCAGTCACCTTTGTTAATGTGCTGTTATGTACATATTTTTCTTTGTTTGTTTCATGTCTTTATTCTTTCCTTCTATACTGGTCTTTTAGACCATTAAGCTGTTTGTCTTAGACTTAAAATATTTTTAACCTGGAGAAATTGTGTTCAACCCCTTCGTTCATTGATTCATTGAACAAAATGTACTGAGTGTCTACTACATGCCTGGAAAGGTTCTGTGCTAGGAACTGGGGATACAATGTGAATCAAACAAAAGGGTTCCTGAGCTCACAGAGCCTTAGGGAGGAAGACAGATAACGACTGAATCATCCCATAAAGGTACAACTCTGATAAGTGCCATGAAGGGTATAGAATAGAGGGTTTATACCTAACCTGCAGGGTCAGAAAAGGCTTCTCAAGAGAAGTGAGCTTTGAGCTGAGATCTGAAGGATGAGTAAGAGTTACTCAGGTGATGAGGGGAACACCCAGAGCCTGTGGAAGAGAAAGTATGGCAAGAAGAAGTGGTGGAAGTCAGAGTATCTTGTATCAGTCAGCTACTGCTGTGAAACAAGCAACCACAAAAACCTCAGTGGCATCACCAAGAAGCATTGGTTTCTCATGTGTTTTCAGATTGGCTGATCTTGGTTGGACTCACCTAGGCTTCTCAGCTTCAAGCTGCCAGTTTGACAGGGCTTAGCTCCCAAACATAGGTTGTGGTCCAGTTGGCTCCATTCATGTGTGTTCACTCTGGGTGGGAGCCAGGCTGAAGGGGCAACAGCTATTCAGGGAAAGGTCTTCAATCAGCGGTAACGGACATACAAGAGGACAAGTGGAAACATACAATGCCTCTTAAGCCCTGGGGTCAGAATTGCCCACTGTCATTTCTGCCCACTTTTTTTTTTATTATTCATTTTTTTTGGAGTATAGTTGCTTTACAATGTTGTGTTAGTTTCAACTGTACAGTGAAGCGAATCAGCTGTACATATACATATATCCCCTCTCTTTTGGATTTCCTTCCCATTTAGGTCACCACAGAGCATTGAGTTCCCTGTGCTATACAGTTGGTTCTCATTAGTTATCTGTTTTATACATAGTAGTGTATGTATGTCAATCCCAATCTCCCAGTTCATCGCACCCTCCCCCCACACCTTGGTATCCATATGTTTGTTCTCTACATCTATGTCTCTATTTCTGCTTTGCAAATAAGTTCATCTGTACCATTTTTCTAGATTCCACATATAAGCAATATGATACAATATTCGTTTTTCTTTTTCTGACCTACTTCACTCTATTTGACAGTCTCTAGGTCTATCCATGTCTCTGCAAATGGCACAATTTCATTCCTTTTTATCATTTCTACCTGCTTTTGATTGGTTGAGGCAGGTCACATGACCAAGCCCAAGGACCAAGGTCAGGGAAGTTACCTTAATCTTAGATGAGTGAGACCACGAAGACACAAGGCAAAGAGCATGGATACAGGGGTGTGAAGGTTTGGGGTTCAATAATTCAATCTACCACAAGGCAAGAGCAGAAAATAATGACTGAGAACTTGAGACAAATTGAGGTGGAGAAGACCTCGCAGGTCTATTGAGAATTTTTGGTCTTTCTCGTAAGAACAATGGAAAGCTATTGGAAATATATGTAGCGTGACAATGATTTGGACTCTGAAGTCATCCTCTGGCTGCTGTAAGGAAGCAGATTGGACAAGGACACGAAATGATAAAAATTCCACATGTCTGATAGCTTTCAATCCTGCGTGTGTTTGAATGTGTGTGAGCGTGTGTTTATGCCGTTACATGTACACACCCAGTTCTTTCTCGGAGAGGTGATGCCCTAGGATTTATCATTGTACGCATCTGAAGAGCAGCTTATCTGTACATTCACTGGTACAGCAATCCTACTGCTCCATCTCTCAAGCTCCCTGAGATTCACACTTTTACGGCACGGAGAGCCGGAAGATTCCCACGTGTTTTACAAGTGTCGATCTATTTCGCTCCCGAGAGGTGTCTCCCTTATTGTTGTGATCACCATCATAACAATACCAGTTTCCAAACATTCTGTACTTTACGTTTGCAGAGGATTTTATCCACGGGCTCCAGGAGATAGGACAGGAAGCTTCAGCCCCGTTTGATAGATGCTGAGGGTCGGAGAGGTTGTCTGGCTGACTTGTTCACCATATCAAGAAGAGATGAATCTGAAGCCAGTTATTTGCACTCAAAACCCATAGCTAGCTTTTCAGCCAGTTCCCCTGTCTGACCTGGTCATGACATTCTGATCAGTAAGTCCAGCCAATGCTGTTTTTCTACGACTGTTTGACCAGATGGGGCAGCGACTACCCTAAGAGGTAGGTTCAGAAACGGGTCTATACCCAAGTCCCGGGGTTCCTCCAAACAACTACAAACATTCCTGAAAGGCCCTGGCTTCCCTCAGTCAAGAGAAACATCCATCTGAAGGGTAATCAGCCAGAAAAACCTGTTTGCCAGCAAAAGTTCACCATTTTCACAAAGACAGAAAGAGAGGGACTGTGTGATTTGAACAGCCATCAGCCCGAGTGGCAAGGAATCCAGTCTGACTTTCTTGCATCGCTACGGAACCACACTTCAGACTCGATGGCTTAAGTCTGCACTCGGCCCACCCTAGGGAAGAACCATGGTGGGGAGAAAGGATCACACATTGTCGAACACAGAAAGCAAGCGTGCACAGCAGGACGGCAAGTTTGCAAGGCTGGGGTGAAGACTCAAGCTGCTTCCCTCTTGTCAGCCTTTTTGAATGGGAGGGCAAGATTTACTGCTAGCATCGGAAGGTGGCTTTTTACAGCCATCGCAAATGGATTGGAGATGGCAGAGCAGTAGACTGCCCTGACCACGGAGGGACTGTAGAAGGCTCGTTTAAAGACCTATCCAGCATCACGGGCACAGTAAAGCAGCGCTCCTTGCCAGCGAAAAGCATGGAGGATTCGGCTGGAACCTTTGGGGGCCAACACCCTTAAACACGTAGCCAAATTGCTGAGGGTTTCAAGATGTCAATGTTTTCAGTACAGTTGCTCAGCCTGGCAATTTCTGTCCATTTAGCAAGATCTGTCTGCAGTGTAGGCAAAAGTCTTGAGGTCCAGTTGATGGGGGACTGCATTTATTATTGATAAAGGTGAAGGGAAAATGGCTTGTGTCTGGGTAACACCTGGCCCAACAGATTTACTGTTTACATAGCAGATATTTGTCATTTACCCCGAGCTACCACATGCTACTGTTTCCCTGTGGATTGCCCATTTTTGTCTAGCTTAGTCTCTCTTTTTTGATAGGCTGGTTCCTTACATGTTGAATGAAATATAAATTATTAAAAGACATTCCGTGTATATTAATTTATTTAAAAAGGAATCCTGAAAAAATATATTCTGGCATGAATATATTTCACAAAACAAAAGAAAGTGATGCATCAGTCAAAACTATACATACACTTATATATATATATGTATACACACACGTATATTAATATAGCTAGGATACACGTCGTTACCATGGTGACTCATAAGGAGAGGAAGTAGGAGAGAGTTATAGGAGAGAGAATTACTTTTCACCCTACCATTTTGTACTTCTTACATTTGCTACCCTGTACATATACACACAACCTACTCAAAAGGAAATAATACTTCTATTTATTTTAACGATATGTATAACATATCGTTATACATATCGGGAACAAAAGGAAAGTGATTATTATTAGAGTTGCTATTAAATTTTTCTCTAGATTTCAGATTTATCCCATGAGCATTTTTTTTTTAATGCGCTTCTTTATTAATGGGAAATACATCCATAAATGACACACTCCCAAATAGTTTATAGTTGAAAGTAGGTTCACCTCCAGTTCTGGTTTCCAAGTTCAACTCCCCATAGGAAACCAATGTCTCTAGATAAATATTTATGTGAAAATAATAGTGAAGGTTTTATTTGGAACATGGGTCCCGTGTCAGCTTGGGAAATATGGTGATGAGAATATGTATGGAAAGGGGTGTATGTGTGTGAGGAGGTGAGGGTGAGATGTGTAAATACTTAAAGGTAGTTCGGGCCTGTGGATCGTACACCCGGGGCAGCCCCACCGCCACCGCTGACGCACCCTCAGGCTCAGCTCTGCAGGGGACCAACCCCCATTGCTCTGGAACCCAGGACAAAGGAAAGCTGAGCTGGTCCCCAGCGTATGGAGGGCGGGTGGGTGTGAGAGGGTTTGCCTGGGAGGGAACCCAAGACTGAACAGCTTCCACTGTCTTCCTTCTGGTTTCTTTTTTTTCCTTCCCCCTCTATAAACAAGTGATTAAAGCCTTGCAAAAAGGCACAGACACACCTTCCCCTCAGCAAGGGAGCCCCTGCCAGATTCCCTAGCCTTAATTCTGCTGTGAACACTCATGGGGGGGAGGGGTGAAGAGTAAATCCCCTCCTTCGAGAAGCAGACCTGAGGGCAACGTGGTTTGTTTAAAATCTCCCGTTGGCTCTGATGGAGTGAGTACTTTAAAATGAAAAGTGAAAAAAACAAAAACAAAAACAATTCACCTTTCCCTGAGGCAGCTTCCAGTTTGTAAACCTCTCTGCACAGGACCCTCCCAAATGGACACAGCTGTGGCAGAATCTTCCTTTCCTTCTCCCAGCACCGGTGACCAGTTGGGAGGTGGGGGGGTAGGGGGGAGAGAGACGGGGTCCGACGGATCAACATTTTCAGAGTTTCACAGGCTCCTTTTTCATTTGGTTCGCAAGGGGCTTCCTGACTGAATTAAGAAATAAGTTCCTTACCCCTGAAGCTAACACAATATTGTAAGTCAACTATACTCCCATAAAATTTTTTTAAAAAGAAAGAGAAGGAAGAAATTCCCGATGATGTTGTGCACACCCCTGGATTAGAAACGGGCTGACCACTGAGTACAGGAAGAAATTCCCGGCACATTTGTTTGGAAACGTTATCGCTTTTAATTTCCAGTTGAGTGCAGTTCAATTATATGTCATATGTCAAATTCAACAGAAGAGATATATCATTTGGAAGCGTGAAAATTTAGATAGTGGACGGTGTCTACTCAAACCTTAGCGTTTAGTGATGTGGTGTCCTCTCGAGAAATCTGGGAGTATTTCACATAATAAATGAAGACAAAATGAAAGAAATGAAATATCACTGTTGTGCAAACCCCTAATGAAGTAATGGGTCCATCCTACAAACAGTCATCAGCAGATACTCATAAACCAAGAAGAAAGACAAGTGGGGCTTCCCTGGTGGTGCAGTGGTTAAGAATCCGCCTGCCAACACAGGGGACATAGGTTCAAGCCCTGGTCCGGGAAGATCCCACATGCCGTGGAGCACCTAAGCCCATGCGCCACAACTACTGAGCCTGCGCTCTGGAGCCAACGAGTCACAACTAGTGAGCCCATGTGCCACAACTACTGAAGCCTGCACGCCTAGAGCCAGTGCTCTGCAACAAGAGAAGTCACTGAATAAGAAGCCAGTGCGCCACAACTAAGAGTAGCCCCCGCTCGCTGCAACTAAAGAAAGCCCGTGTGCAGCAACAAAGACCCAACACAGCCAAAAATAAAAATAAAATAAATAAAATTTAAAAAAAAAAAGAAAAACAAGTGACATTGCAAGTCTTTTGATGCAAGTACACACCACCAGGAATTCCCTGGCTTCCCAGTGGTTAGGACTCTACGCTTCCACTGCAGGGGGCACGGGTTCCATCCCTGGTCAGGGAGATCCCACAAGCCGCACAGCACGGCCAAAAATAAATAAATAAATAAATAATAAAAGTGAAAAAAATAAAAAGTGCATACCACCATCCATGAAGGCGATTTGCCAAAAGAATCGACTCTGAAGCTCATCAAACATCTCTTTCTAACCACTGGTCTGTAGGAAATACAGGGGACAGAGAAACACAATAAATGACACTACAGGGATGCAAATGGCAACAGCCAGAATGATTCCATTATTTCTATTGACAATTTTTTCAGGGAAAAGAAATGGGAAGTGGATGTAAGAGACATATAATCAAAAACAATGTAGACACATTGCCTGTAGCCTAACTGGAACGAACCAACTGTGATAAAAGAAGAAGAATGGAGACGACTGGGAACTACAGAGTACGAACTGGGTATTTCATAAGATTACCCAGTCATTGCTTTTGGGGTGTGTGTGTGTGATAACAGTCTTGTAGTTGTTTTTTAAAATTTTTATTCTTATTTTTTGGAGATACACACCAAAGTATTTACAAATGAAATGATATGGTGTCTGCGTTTGCATTAAAAAATCCAGTGAGGGTACGTAAATGAAACAAGATGGGCCATGAGTTGATAATTATTGAAGTGGTGGTGGGTATATGGGAATTCCTTCTACCAATTGCTGTACTCTTTTACGTTGGAAATGTTTCAGTAAAAAAAAGTTTGGAGGGAATTCCCTGGTGGTCCAGTGTTTAGGACTCTGCTCTTCCACTGCAGGGGGCGTGGGTTCTATCCCTGGTCGGGGAACTAAGATCCCACAAGCTGAGCAGCATGGCCAAATTAATAAGAAAAAAAAAAAATTTGGAGACCGCTAGCCCAGACCATGAAAACCAACAGACATATGACCCTTACTCTGACCAAATGGTGCCAAGGAGAAGGTTGGCTGAGGAAGAGTTAAGAAATCTAATATTTATTGGGTACAAATTCTGTGCCAAGCATTAGAATAAATTCTCTCTCCTGAGTGATTTTGTCTTTCCTGTTCATCAGTTGTGGGCAACTGATCTGCTTGGCTCCATTTTATAGATGAGGAAACTGAGGCCCAGAGACCCAAAGTGACTTGCCATACGATGCCAAGACAAGACTAGGCGCTGATGAGCTAGGACATCTAGCCATTAGGATTTTTTTTTTCTTTGTGACCTTGGACAATGACTTTTCCTCTCTGGGCCTCAGTTTCCCCAGTCTTAGAAGACTGAGCTAATGATTCATAGGGTAAAGTTTACTCTTTGGTGTTCTTCTGCCACTCCTCCATGACCTTCCTGTTTCTTCCTTTCTTCTGTCTTCCCAGAAATGTGTCAGAGGCAGCCTGGTATGGAAGAAAGAGAAATTGAGTCCTGGGTTCAAATTCTAATTCTGCCTTATGCAGACCTTGGTAAGTCACTTAACCTCTCTGAGCCTCACCTTCCCCAACAATAAAATAGGGACGAAAATAAGAACTACCTAGAATGATGGAGACGGTGGACAAAGGGTGCCCAGCTCAGAATCCAGGATTGTGTTCAAGTAAATGTGGGTCTCCTGCAGCTGTCTTCTCTCTCACACTTCCTTTAAAAATGAAGCCCCCAGGAATTCCCTGGCGGTGCAGTGATTAGGACTCCGAGCTTCCACTGCAGGGGGCACGGGTTCGATCCCTGTTTGGGGAACTAAGATCCCGCATGCTGCGTGCGCAGTGTGGCCAAAAAAATAAATAAAAATAAAATAAAATAATAAAAAATAAAATAAAAATGAAGCCCCCCCCCCAATCTTCCATTCACAACTCCCTTTTCTGATTTATTTTTTTCCATATGACTCATCACCACTAAACATTTATTTTTCCTCTTTATTTTGTTTCTCATTATTCTCTCCCACATTAGAAGGTCCTTGGGGACAATTATTTTTATGTGCTAGGCTCGCTGCTATATCCTTAGACCGAGATGCATATGGGCCCTTGGTAAACATTTGCTAAGGAATGAATGAGTTGAGTGAATGGATATTAGAGCCTGTAATGGGACCTTTAGATAAGGTCCACTGTGAGTCAGGAACAGGGCACAGGTCTTGCACAGAGTAGCTGGTCCACAAATACTTTTGTTCTCCTTTTACTGGGACCCCAGAATCTGCTGAGGTTACGTTAGTCAACGTTAAGCTACACTCCATTTACCTGAGGGTGTTCTGACAGTTTCCAGTTTTCGTTTTTCTGGTTATCCCCTAAATAAGCCTCCAAGTGCCTGTCGCAGTAGCTCAGAGCTCTTTGCACTGTATTTCACCGAGGACAGTGGCAGCTACTGTCCTGGGGCCATTTGCAACTTCCCTGATCACAGAGGTTTGACTAAGTGCTTTGTTTAAAGGCAAAAAATGCATCAGCTCAGTGTCTTCACCCTTACGAAGGGGTTACCCAATGCTAAGGTCGGACTTGTCCACAGACCCTTCGGGGCAAAAGAGCTGTGCAGGAGTTATGGTGTTGGTGGAGGGGAAGGGGCAGCGATCTTTTGTCTAGGTGGGAAAGCTGAGGTTTTAGAGGGGGCAGAGCTGCCTAGAACATCACCCCAGAGGTGGGTGTGTAGGATGGAGGCATTGCTGAACACTCTGGGGAGAAAATTCCCTTCTCTGAGCCAAACCATTCCAAGCCAGACCTCGCTCCCCTCTGGGCCTATTGAGAAATATTCCCTGAGATGTTGATAATGTCTTTCCTTTCTGCCTGAGCTCGTGGGATCTGCAGATTGCGCAGGCTTTCAAAGCCATGGCTCTTTCCCAGGAGAACCTTCCTAAGAGACCAAGAGCCCAATTCATTCCCTCTACACTTCAGCGGTTCTTACCCTGCTGTCCTCCAATGAACTCTTACAGGGGTGTCATAGGATTCAGGCATCTATGAACTTGGATGACTCGCAGTGAAATCAGTATTTTCTTCCATTATGAATATAGGTGACCACCCACGGGAACACTCGCACTGGCTATGACTTGGTCACCAGAAGAATCACAGGTATATTCGTAATCGCGTTACAGGTGTAACTGAGATCCCCAAATGTTGTTTCGCTCATCCCGACTTCAAAGGTACATTAGAGCCATGGCTGGATTGTGTGATTTAATGAGTTCCTAAGGAGCATATACGTTACTATATATATTTATTTAGTAACAATGTTACTATTATATTTTTAATGTTGCTTTTATTTAAAATTGTAATCCTATGTCTTGTAAAAAGAGAACTCCAAGGCGGTATCCACAGGCTTCACGAGATTGCCCAAGGGCTCTGTGGCCCAAAAAGGTGGTGAAGCCGTTCTTGGTGATGGAGAAAACAAAGGGAGGGTTTGAGCCATGATTCTGAGGCTCAGGGAAGAGCAGAGCCTGGAAACCCCAAATCAGAGCACAGGATGCTTGATGCTGCCGTAGCATTAAAAAGCTCTAGGAAAGCATGCTGAGAAGTGCTCCCCAAAGCATCCAAAGGGGTACGAGGGGCTTCCCTGGTGGCGCAGGGGTTGAGAGTCCGCCTGCCGATGCTGGGGACGCGGGTTCGTGCCCCGGTCCGGGAAGATCCCACATGCCGCGGAGCGGCTGGGCCCGTGAGCCATGGCCGCTGAGCCTGTGCGTCCGGAGCCTGTGCTCCGCAACGGGAGAGGCCGCAACAGTGAGAGGCCCGCGTACCGCAAAAAAAAAAAAAAAAAAAAAAAAGGGGGGTACGAGGGTGGCAGCTGAACACAGCTTTATATGGAACTAAATCCCCGAGGAAGAGAACCATTCCCCTTTCAATTCTTTTTCGGACCTTCGGACTAAGTCCAGGCTCAGATGAGCGCCCACCTACCTGTCTCGATCACCCTTCTAACAATCACTGCAGCATCAGCAAAGCGAGAGCGAACCTCCAGCTCAGAGCCTTGTAACGTTGCTTTCTATCCACTGCTCGCCATTTTCTGGGTTCCTTCTACTGCTGGGAAGTGAGACACAAGTTTGATTTACGGTATCCAGCTAAAGATTTAATTTTCAACAAGTTAGGTGTTTTGAAAAAGTGAGTAGATGTGGACTTCCCTGGCGGTCCAGGAGTTAAGACTCCGTGCTTCCACCGCAGGGGGCACAGGTTCGATCCCTGATCAAGGAACCAAGATCCCGTATGCCACACAGTGCGGCCAAAAAAAAAAAAAAAGTGAGTAGATGACTGAAACATATGTTAAGGAAATCACTGTGAAGGTGAAACCAAGGTATATAAAAAGATCTGCCTCCCCAGCCACTCCCAATTTTACCAGTAATGGAATGGAGGCCAGATACTTGCCCAGTGCCTGCTAATTCTCAGGCAAAGTGCTTGGCTTTCCCCTGTGGCTTCTCCGGCAGCCCGTGGCCTGCAGTCTGCTCCCTCCCAGACTCCTAGACCTCTGTGGGGCTGAGGGGAGAAAGTCGGAGACTCAAAGTTCCCAGCAAGGGTGTCAAACATGCCTTCTGAGTGCCCTGGCTCCAGGGTCCCCCGTCCTGAAGGACCCAGCTGAGTGGGCCTTTCATCGGCCTCTGAGAGGTGGCAACAAGTGTTGGGGCAGAATGCCTGCTGCCCACTGCCCCCACTTCTGCGGACCTGGCCAAGCGCTGGGAGGACTGGAAGCAAGATTCCAGAGGCATCTGGATATTATCAGTCACTCAACTGTCTGGCCAGTAGGCTGTGGTGGGGCTGGTGGCAGGGGGCAGAACCTGGCTGGAGGGTAGAGTTAGGAATCCCACACAGATTCCTGGGGCCAGACCCAGCTCCCGGCGGGAGGGAGGAGGGTGGCTGTGATGGACCGGCTGCAAACCCTGCACCCTGCCCAGCCCTCATTAGGCGGTAGCACCAAAGGGATCAGACATTCAAATGATGACGTTTGTCTGATAGAGGAAACAGACAAGGCGGGAGGGGGTTGTCAGGCGGTGGGGAGGGAGCGGCACTTGAGGACAGCAACGGGGAAGGGGGGTGCGAGGGGGTGGGCAGAGCTTGCCCTCTGGTCCACTTGAAGATTCCTGCTTCAAAACTAACCCTGATGGCTTCCAGACAAGTCGGCACCGAGGGTCATTTCTGGAGGCTGTAAGTGTTGCCAGTGGCAGCTGTAAGCACAGGTGTAAATCTGTCCGTGCATTCCTCCCCATCCCCCCTCCCAGCTCTCTGCACCTGAAGCAGGTCCCCTCTATAACCACAAGCCCACTCAGGAGGCCTAAACACACACACACACACACACACACACATCCACATGAGCACGCATGCCCACGGTTAATGCTTGGCCTGCCTTGGGGTGTACAAATTTTTTTTTTTTTTTTAGTGCTCCTTTAAAGCAAACTCTATCAGCTGTTTGTTAAAGCGGAGCAAACACAAGCCTTGCAAGAAGACCAAGAAGCAGCCGCAGGAAGAGGAGGAAGAAAAAGGACAAGAAATCCTTTTATTTGCTACCATGAAAATGTCCTTTTAAAATACCTTTCTCAGCAGACCGGGAGGCCAGTAAGGGAAGAAGCAGGGCCGGAGGGAAGATGAGTCCTGGTTTATTTGAACTAGTTGGAGTGATGCTTCGGGGAGGCGGGAAACGTCACCTTAACCAGGCTCCTCTCTAGTATCTAACCCCCTCCTCATCGCTCACCACCTTCCCCTGGTTAAACAAAGATCTGCTTTCCCAGGAGTAGCTGGGGACGTTCCCCATCCCCCCCCCCCATCCTCCTCCAGAGGGAGCAGCTGAGAAATTGCATGAACAGCCCTCTCCATCTCGCCCAGTGCGCTCTTGAGAATCTGGAGGACTCTGGCGGAATGTTTCCTCTTCTTGGCCAACTGGACCCTACCAACCAAACCTTCCTTGTGGGGTTGAGTGACTATGTGCTGGGGGGAGGAGAGAGGCTTCCATGCCTAGCCGATGGCAAAGAGAGAGACGCATTGTCTTTTTGCACACTGACTCGGAAGCTCTCAGCCACACATTCCCCCACCCCTACCCCAAAGGCCTTGTAGGGGGCCCCTGGAAATCCCTAATGAATGATAACTTATCTCCTAAATTGCTGGTATCTGACGCTTCGTATGGTGTGAAAACCATATCCCCTTAAGGCTGGAGGCTACTTCGGGAATTGGTCAGTTGGAGTAGCTCAGTCAGGATTGAATGGAGGCATTTATACTGTGCTACATAATCTTCTAGCAAGTTAAGGCGTGTGTCGGGAGAGGGGCCAGGGCGTGTGGCTGGGCTGCCCCAGACCTCCCTGGGCTATCATTTCCCCACCGTCTCTCTTCTCTCTACTTTGGGGCATTCCTCTTCCATGCCCTTTCCTTCTGTCCCACATTTTCCTCTGTTGTTCGTGCTCTGTGCTTCTAGTTGCTTTTCTCTCTGTCTCCTGAGTTTATCTCTCTGCCTCTCTGCGGGTGGGTAAGGGTCTCTGTCTATCTCTCGGTGTCTGTCTGTCTCCCTCTGTTTTCTCCTTCCTCCCTTCTCCCCAAGTGTCCCCTTTCTCTCTTGCTTTCACTCTCTCCACACTCCCTTTCGTCATCCTTCTCTGTCTCTCCAACTTTCCTTTCTCATCACTCCCCTCCCCCACCCGCTCTCAGGCTTGGAAGGAGTGGTCCCAGTGTCCTCGAGGATCGAGGAAAGGGATGGTGGACTCCTGCTGCTGACTACAAATTGGGCAGCTGCAGTCTGGGCCTCAGAGTCTGGGGTCATCAGCCATACACAGCTGCGCTGAGAGCCACGAGGCATCCAGGACCCCTCCCAGGAGCCTGAAATCCCTTCAGCCCCGGTCACAGGCAGCCCCCTCCCCATTTACAGAGCTCCTTGCCCCGGGGGCTCTGCCCAAGGACGCTCCAGGCACCCAATCACGTTCCTTCATTTTCCACAAGTGCCATTCCCTCAATAGATCTGACAAACTTTTTTTCTCAGTTCGGGAGATGGAAATGGCCTGGGGCAGATGCGGGGGGCGGGGGTGGGGGTGGAAAAGGCATTGGACCCCAAGTCAGGACACCTGGTCTCCAAGCCCTACTGGGACCTGAACTCCAATGCAAGGGAAGGAAGAGAGCACTGTCTCTCTGGGATCACTTGCGGTTTTGAGATCCTGAGATTTGGGAAAGGAGCCCACAGCGGCACTAAACCTGGATTGGGAGGCTTGAGGAAGGCTCTCACTGTAGGATCAACTTGGGAGGAGGCCAAGGAGCTTTAGGCTGAGCTGGAAACGGAACTGGGTAAGAGAGCAATGCTTATAGAGAGAGGGCTTAATATATGCTAGGTAGTCTTCTAAGAAAAAGAGTATGTTCTTAAGGATACTCTAAATATATATAGTATATATTTTTAGTATATATGTGATGTACTAAGTATATATACACTGAGTCAATACTTTTAGTAAATACATATATAATATGTACTAAGTATATACTGATTGTATCTATTATATATAGATAGTTAGAGAGAGAGAGAGAGAGAGAGATAGATTGTTATCTGATATCTAGAGAGACGGACAGAGAGATTAGGGCGCCCAAACAGCTAACGCTTAACGAGCACTTACTATGTGCCAGGGGTTAGACTGAGTGCTGTACACACGTGATCTCATTTGCTCCTTGCCTTGGTCCTCTATGGCAGGACCTATCATCCCCAGTTTTCAGAGGGGGCAACTGAAACTCAGAAGAGTTAAGGGACTCCTCCAAAGCTCCAGGGCTCTAACAGGCCCCCTTTTAAAGCGCAGTAGCAGGTGTGCCAACACTGTGCTGGAACGCACCTTGTCTGAAGCCGCAAATGTACCAAGGCCAGCAGCAATTACAGCGGAGCGGGCAGCGCCACAGGCAACCAGTCTTCCCCGCACCGGAGCGCGCACCTGCTGGCTAGGACCTGGATTGTCCTCGCCTCCAGGTAGCCGGGCACACCCATGCGGCCAGCTGAGCCCCACCAGTCTGTAGGTCGCGCCTGGGGGAGACTGGGGTCGTGGAAGTGGATAACAGTCCTCGGAGAGGGGGAGAGGGAGAGGGCGGGCGGCCGTGGTTCCAGTCTTGACTCCCCTCCACACACGGGAACCGCGGTCCCGCCACCCCCAATCCGTTGGCCATTCCTCCTCTCCCAACTGTTTCGTCTGTCGCTTCTCTGATCCGAAAGGGGCGGAGAAACTGAGGCCCAAAGCAGTTTGCGCCAAACGCGTGCGCCAAGCTCGCCAAGCTCTTGCGTGCGCGCCTGGCAGGGACTTGGCGAGCGGAAACCACAGTCCCTGGCCTCCCGCGAGGGGCAGGAAGCGAATGCCAAGCGCAGCGCGGGCACCTCGGGGCCTTGAGCGAAGCCAAAGTCGGTGAAGCGGGCAAAAGAAGAAAGAAAAAACGCGGTTCCGGACTGCTGTTTGGAACGCAGGCATTCATCGAATCATCCACTGGGGCCTGCTCCTAGGACCCCGTGGATGCGGCTTGGGGAGGGGCTGGGCGGGCGGGCGACGGAGCAGGGAGGGCATGGAATCGGATCGAGTTTGTTTCTGTAGCTCGGATCCTGGCAGTTGGTGGCAGCTGGATGTCAACCCGGCTCCAAGCCTCGAGATGTGAACAGCTACCTGGACAAGTGGAAGAATGTGGGAGAGACTCTGGCCTCAACTTCCGAGTCCGGATTCGAGGGGGAGGAGGAGAGAAACAGAAAGACTGGTGGGTGGGAGACCAAAGTGGAGACTGAGCTCGAAAGACCAAGAAAGAGGGAAAGAAGCAGTCCGAGAGAGATTCGGGCCTTAGCTCTAAGCTGGAGGAGGCAACGCGATTCTGGCGACCCTCTTCCTGTACATAAATATTCGGTGCCAGGCTAGCAGGACCTCTGAAGACCCCCTGAGCTCTTGGCGGGATCAAGGGGCAGGCACCGAACGCCTGGTTCAGGGTGAAACCCTTAGCCGTGCATCCCCTTTGCTGTGCGACTCTAGGAAAATTACTCCACTTCTCTGAGCCCCCAGTTCCACCCCTCTAGTTCAGAAAAGAGCACTGGCACGTGGCACAAAAAGACCTTGAAATAAGTGAGTTTACGATTGGCGTCTCCCCTTCCTTCCCTCCAACAGAGCTGCTTTGGACGGAAACACCGGGATCTTCGCTGCCTGGGTTACCGCAGCGTGACCGGAGGAGGTGCTGGAGGAACAAAGTAAGGCAGACACACCGCAGGCGCTCAATAGTTGCTTGTGTGTCACAGGCCTGCCTCAGTCCTAAGTCCTCATCGCATGGGGACACGGGTCACGGGTTACCGAAGCCTTTCAAAGCCGTGCATTATCTCAGTGTTTTAACCGCAGCCGGGAGCCCGGATCCTAAGTGACCCAAGGATGAAGAGTCGTGTACCCAGGAACACACAGCAGGCCAAGGGCTCCAAAGCCCGTGTTCATTTCGACCCTGTCTCCCCAAGTCAGCGCTTCTTGGCATCCCCAGCGCCGTTCCCAGACCACCCAGCCCCAGATCTGCTAGGCGGAGGCTGAGGCTTTGGAGGGAGACGTCCCAGACGAAGAACTTGGAGAGAGACGAAGCTGGGAGAGGGGTGGGAAACCCTGAGCAAAGCTCAGGAGAGGGGGCGACGGCAAAGACCGAAAAGGGAAGAGAGAAGCGGAAGGAGGGAGACAGAAAAAGGGAGAGAGACGCGGAAAGCTAGAGCCCGAGGGAGCGCGGGAGCGCGGGAGCCCGCTCCGGGGCGCGGGGTGCTGGGCGCCGGGTGCAGGACAGCCCGAGGCGCCCAAGCCGGGTTCCCCGCCGCGCCCCACCCGGCCCAAAGGGGAGCGCCCCACCGACCAATTTGGCTTGCACAAAACCCGCGCCCCAGGGGTCTTTGCCAGGCCGCTGGGGCTTGATTCATTTCTTGACTAATTAACTGGAAGCTACGTCGCCCCTTCTTTCAGGGCCCAATTAATTCGCCGCGGGCGGTGGGGCGGGGGTCTTGCGGCCGAGGCGCCCGCCTGGAGCCCCTTTGTGAAGGGCTGTCTGGACCATATTGATTCTACATACACACACGTCCCCCTCCTTCCTTCGTACAAAAAAAAAAAAAAAAAAAAAAAAAAGTCTTGAAAGCTCTGGATTTCGCAGTTTAAGAAGGTTTGTCAGACTCGGAAACCGCCCTCCCCCCCTCCCCCGCCATTGCATTTGCTTCCAGAAGGAAGGGACCAAAGGATCAAAGCAGCTGCAGATCTGCCTGGGAAAGGTTTAAATGGAATGTCTCCTCCCAAAAGGGCAAAGAAGTACAGGAAACAGATCACCCCTCTGTACCTACCGTATGTATGCGCGGTGCACCTACGACCTTGTCGTTAAAAGCCAGACAAGAAGTTAGACCATCCCCAGGTTGAATCTCAGCTCCACGAGGGACTAACTAGCTGTAGGAGCTCGGGCAAATCTGTATGTCTCTGCATGACTCAGTTTCCTCATCTGGGAAATGGACATCATTGAGAAGGCGCCTGCCTCCTCGGATTGCTGTATTTGGTGGGCTGATGTGTGGGAAAGCTCTTAGAACATTATCTTCCTCGTGGGTATTTCACAAATCTTATCTCCAATAAATAGGATTTTTTTAAACAAACCCATTTCGCAGATGAGGAACAAAGGGCTAAGGAGAGCGGACCGGCTGCAAAAAGATGCGGGTGTCTGATTCCAAGGCCGAGAAACTCCAGAACGAAATTTACCAGAGCTTCGAGAGTGCTTGGCGGGCTGGCTGGGTGTGGAGAGCACTCTCCCGACCTAGCGTTCCCAGAGGCTCCCTCGTGTGAGGCTTGAGGCTTCTTCCCGTCCACCTACCCCCATCCTCGCTCCAGTTCGGTAACTTAAGCGGGGGAGCGGGAAACCCTAAATCCCGAAACCTTTTGGGTGCAGCAACGCGGCACCCAGCGCGCAGCAACGAGGGCGATTTCCGAGCGGTCGTCGAAATCGTCGAATCGATTGTATTGACCTCGCCGTGGGTCAGCTTGTCTCTTCTATCGATCAACCCAACGAAGTCTAGGACAAAAATATAGACGGAAGGAAATCACAGCCGTCTTTGGAAAGCTGGTGGGAAGTGGGCTTGCCGCTGTGCGAGGGCGCGTGGGTGACTCAAGGCTGTCCCACCCCCTCGCAGCGAGTCGGGGGAATGAGCTTCTCACCCCACTGCCCTTTATTCGATCACTGATTCATTTTTTAGTTTGTTCTATTTTTAAAACATAGAAACCAAACAAGAATTAAGTTTATTCAATCAAACAACATTTGATGAACACACCGCACGTGCCAGACTGCGCCGGGCACTGGGGTACTGAGGGGAGGAGTCTTCACAGAAACATAAAACCCTGGTGGGGGGGGGGCTTGTAGAATCTTCTTTGCGGTCACTTGTTAGCAATGCGACCTTGGAGGAGACTCCCTAGCTCTCTGTCCCACAATTTCTGGTCTGTAGAGAGCAGCCATGCTGCTCAGTCCTAGGCTAGGTGTACCTGCTGAAAGGAAAAAAAAAAAAAAAAAAAAACGGATCGGAGAGTCTAGAGGTTATATCCCTCATCACAGCCCCAAGGCAAGGTCGGAGCTGGGACGAGCAGATCTGGGGATGGCCTTTGCAACCTCAGTGGGTATAAACTTCTGCTCCCCTAAGCCGGCCCAGGATGACCACGCCCGGCCAAGTCAGTAGGGCCACCAGGATTTCCAGGGCTCCCAGACTTTGCCTCTTCCCGGGAGCGAAAATTCACCCAGCCTTCCCTCTCCCCAGAGCGCAGAAGAGCTGGGGGCTGACTTTAGTTCAGCCTTCCTGCCCTAAGACCTGGAGCTTAAGCCCTCTCCCACACCACCTTTCCTGGGCCTTGACTTTCCTCATCTTTAAAATGGGAATTCTCTCTTTTTTTAAAACTGCAGTGAACAAAGCTCAGGACCGTAAGCATCAAGCTGGCGAGGACCCATCTCTTCACCCACGTGTCTCCGGTGTTCAGCAGAGGACGGGGGCAAATAAGCCTCTCGGTCAGTATTTTGTGGGATGACCAAGTGGATGTTTCTATCCACTACACCAAATTTCTCTTCTCACTACCAACTTTGCACTGTCTCGTGTCAGAATCTGTCTGGGGGAGGAGCTAACAAAGTTAATGCCGTTTTTTAAAAAGTACTCTTTGGAAGTGGTCACTTGTTTTTTCATGTGCACAGAGAATCCCCTGTAGTTTGATGCCTTCTTTCCCTTTCTTCACTGACTTTCATTCCTATATCAAAAGATTATTTACTGAGCACCTACTAAGTGCCAAGCAGTGGGATCAGAGCTGGAGATGTGATGAGTCCCATCCCGTCAGGAGCTTACAAGGTGGAGAACTAATACTAGACTCTCCTACCCAGGCCATGTAGCCGATTAACTTCTTTGGTTAAGGTTGATTATTTTTTTCTCCTTTCTAGCTCTATAAGAAACTTTGGACAAGATGGCAATGTCTAACACAGTGCCTGGCACACAGAAAGCACTCAGTAAGTGTGGCGTGAATTTATTCTTCCCCAAATTGTAGCCCACAGCTCCTCCTTTGGCTGTGCAAGGGCCAGCCTGAGGTCTTAAGTGCCTTCAGAGAGACACTCCCAAATGAGGACTCTGGCAATGTGCAGTGCCCCAAGTCCCCAAGGAGCCAGAGATCATCCCAGCCCTGAGATTCCCAATTCCAGATGCAATTCTGGTTGGTAAGGCCAGCCACTCAGATTAGACGGAGCATACCTGGGCCGGGGGACCACTAGATTGGCCTTTGCAAAAAGGGACATTGGACGGTGAGGTTCTGCAAACCGTGTACCCTTTCTGCATCTCCATTACCTATCTGGCTGTCCTCCTTTCCAGACCACTCCCCCCAAATGCGAGCGCGCGCGCGCGCACACACACACGCACGCACGCACGCACACACACACCCCTTTCCCAGTAAACAGGAGCTAGTGCAGGTGACACCTAAGAAACGAGGCACTAGTTTGCCCTGAGAACCATCTTTCCCCACATCCCCGTTCTTGCCCAGCCTCTCTTGGTCCAGCTCCCTGATCTGGCGGGGCTCTGGGTGACCCTCTCCCGCTCCAGACTCCAGGAACAGCTCCGGTCTCCTGGTGCATCGAGACTGCCACTGTGATCGCTCAAAACCGAGGTCCCAATCCCGCGCGTCGGCGGAGATTCGCTCAGGCCTTGCGGGGTACAGGAGGACGACTGTCCGCCAGCCTCGTCTCCCCCCAGCGCCATCCAGCGGGCGAGACGGCAAGGGCACCCTGGGCAGAGGTTCCTGGCGAGTCCCTCCCGAAACGAGGTACGGAGGTTTCCAAGCGGGAAGCGGTCCCTTCCTCCAGCCACCCCCCACCTCCAACTTAGGGCACATCTATCTCCTACCCTCCCCAAGTACTCCCCGCATTGCTTAAGGCTGATTCGGGTTCACCCAGCGTTCAATCCCCTCCCACCCCCTTTTATTTATGCCCAACATATGCACTGGACAGGGAAGTTTTTAAAGGAAGGGGGAAAAGGAAAAGAAAGAAAAGTGGGGAAAATAGTGTTTGCTCCACTGCTTAGAAACTTTCCTGTGGCAGCTCGGAGGTTTCATCCCAGGCTGGGTTGACGCTTTGCCTCTTTTTGTTGTGGACATGTTAAATCCTGCCTTCCTAATTCTACACCCATGACCTGATACTGGCTGGAGTCAGGCGCCTTGATTCCCTGCCCTTGCATGCAACCTGGGCTGGAAAGCCTCCTCCCCCGTGATCCCCGTAGGTGCCAACCCCCCGGTGATGGGTCTCCAGAGTGGCAACTCATATGCGGACAGAGCCCTACACGCAGAGGGTGAAAAACACCCCTCTTGATACACCCGGAATGTTATCGCTAATTTTTTGGAAAAGTGCCTGTGTACACACATATTACAAATATTATTGAGCGGGTTAGCTCAAGACTAAAAACAGCGAACAACACTTGGGGTGGGGTGGGGGCGTATTCTCCAATTCCCTGCTAATTTGTAACAGACAGACTTTATTGCTCCGAGAGAAAAGGAGTAACTGCGGTGCGGCAAAACAAATTTCACTCTGTCTATATTGATCAAATGGGAGTCAGCCCCGTGAGGTGTGATTACAATGCACTTTTAAATCTGAGATTTAATTTCATATTTGGGGCTACTTGCAAGTCCATATATACACACTTGTACCCACATAGAACATCTTAGAAACACACATGCATATTCTATTATGTTTAAATAACGCAGTGAAGTATAGCCTTGAAGTTGGGCCCATAAACCGCTCAGCTAGCTCTCCAAACATTAGGAAGATCTAAACTGAAGCTCAAAAAGCATCTGGCTCTACTCTCTGAAAGCCCACCTCTTCTCCAGATTCAGCTGGGGGCAATGTTCTGATACCCCAACTAAAGGGAATTTACTTTTTTTTTTCTTATCCCTCTCTCACCCAATCTCTACAACTCAAAAACTTTATACTGATTCAACTCCAATATCCCTGTTATATAGAAATCTGTCCCATTCCCTTAAAAAAAAAGAATTCATAACCCACACTCAAAAGGGCTTTCATTGACTCCAACAATTCTCAGTTCTAGACGGAAGAATGAAATAGAGGAGCCTGTCCTGGTTATCCACGGCATTAATACAGGGACATAAAAGTGAGTGCAACATCATATATTTACTTGTCTAATAGAAAAATCCTAACTCTGCTGCACCGTCCTCCCCCCAACACCCCAAAAGAATTAGGGTCCAGCCGTGGATGGGTGGGTGGGGTAGAAGGGGGGATTGAAATGAAGCCGCTTGGAATGGAAAAAAAAAAAGCAAGGCATTATTTACACCTGCAAACTCTGGACGGTTGTATTCGGCCCCAATTGGCTTAATTGTAAATCTTTTCCGCATGGCCCCAACTCCTGGACGGAGCGTCTGGGTTTAATAATGCGCCCGGGTACCCCAGCAGCGCTGAGCTGCAAAGACAGAATCCCCCGCCCCACGCCCACTCAGCTCAGAGGTCATTATAGCAGACCCCTTCCCCCCCTCCCAACCCAAACCCTGCTTGAGGTACCAGAAGACCAGACTCAGACTTGTGGGGAACTCGTATTTTACCGTCTGAAGACAAGAGAAGTTATTTCAAAGCAAATATACCCTCCAAGTCAGAAGTGGGAGGTGGCGCTCTCCCCCCTCCCGCACCCTCACCCCCATCTCCTGAGTGTTTGACTTGCACCGGGGCCGAGTGGGGAAAGAGAGGTGTCTACACTGGAAGCCAGAAATAGCCTCAGACTCCCCAGGCTGGCAGCGTAAGGCTGACCTGTTCGTAGAACTTGCTGCTAAGAAAACATGTAAAAACACACCCCTGCGGTAGGAGAGGAGATGGCTTCCTCCACCCCACCCTCTCTCTGCACGCAGAAAACCTCCCCGGGCTCAGCCTGGTTCCCTCGGAGAATGGCAATTGCAATTCCTTGCAATTATTTTTCCACCACTTTGAGAGACAGAGGGTGCTACATGACTCTTTTCTGTTGGGTACCCCCCTCCCCAAGGTCTTTACTATCCCCCCCACTCCCCCGCCCAGCCCCCGCCCCATTAGTCCTTTGCCACCGGAGTGGGGCGGGAGTTAGGAATCGAGGCTGCAGAAAGACACATCGGACGTCCGGGGGAGGTCAGGAGCTCCTAACTCAATCCCCCCCCGTGATCCCAGTTTTAGGGAAAAGACGTGAGTTCCGCGGGCAGGGCCGACCGCGCTCCCACCCGGGATGCCCGCCTCGCCCCGCCCCGGCAGCCGCAGACGGAAGGCAGGTAACCCGCGCAGGGAGCCAGTGCCCGCGGTCGCGGGTTCCCGGGCCTGGAGGGACCTTGTCGCGACTGAGAGCCGGGGCAGGCCAGCCTGTCCGAGACCCCTTTGCTTCCCTGCGGGCCAGTGCGGACGTTGGGGCGGTGGGGGGGGGTCCCCGATCCGAGCACCGGTCCCCTCCACCCCCGGGTGCGGGTGTAATCCGAGGCCGCGAGCGTCTTCTCTGGTTCCGCGCTGGGCCAGGCCTGGAGCCGCACTGAGGCACGTCCAGCTTCCGTACTGGGAACCGGGGGAGGGGGAGAGGGCAGCGGTAGGTGAAGCCGCCCCCCGCTCCCCCGCCCCGGGCGGAAACCTTCGCCAAAAGGACCTTAGGAGGAGTACTGGGCTGTCGCTGTCTCCCACTCCTTCCGGGGCCTGAAGTTTTCCTTTCCCAAGTGAAAGGAGGAAAGGGCATTAGGAGGGAACGCAGGGGGCAGGTTGGTTCCGAGATCCGTAAGGCTGCTCCTCTCTGCCCTCCCGCCCGCCCGCCCGCCCACCAGAAGGATTTTTAATATTTGGCTTGGAGATGAAATGAACTGAGGCCTGGGCGCCAGCTCTCAGGAAAGGCTCTCTCACAATTCCAAACAGTCCCTCTTTCTATGTCAGTGTGTGTCTCTGCCTCCCTCTCTCTTCTTCCTCTAAAACATAAATACAAATTTAAAAAGAAAGGAAACTTCTCGAGCCCTCCTGTATTCCAAGCCCAAGCTGGAGACTTTTTAAAAGGCTTCTGGGATCTCTAAGGCCAAAACTTTCACCCAGACCTTCAGCTGGCTTGTACCAATCACTCCCTGGATATCCCACAAGACTCCAACAGGATTTATGTATTATTTGCAGACAAGGACGATTGGGTCGGGAGCAAGGCATCTCTGACTTAAAATGAAATCACATTGTTGAGGCCTCTCATTTCTTTCACTGACACAGAGGAAGAGGCTCCCCAGGTTGCCAGGTAATTAACACACAGAGGTGCAGCGACCCCTGTGCAGTTATCTGAGTGGCCGTGGTAGAGGCTCAGTGATCACAGAACGCAGAGCGAGTAAAGGAGCTGGTGCCTGATTCCAAATTGTGAGAGGTGTGTTTGGCCGGAGAGCTGGCAGCCGTTCGGTGACAGACAGGCTAGGCCTGGAGTCAGGATCCTGCATCTGCAACCCAGATCCTGGCCTTGGAAGCAGGTCTGTAAGCCCCCTACCTGCCAAGCCTGCCAGAGGAGCAGGTGAAACCACCTTCCAAACACCCCGTGTCTTAGAACCACAAAAGGGTATATTGTCTATAAGATTGTACAAGGGAGGAGGAATTTGATCAGTTTCCAATATGACAGTAAAGCCTGGAACACGAAATGCCCACACCCCTCCAATCCCCAAAACCCCTTGACCACACAGGCAAGACAAATTCCTCCCCAAAGCCATTGCTCCCCGAGAGACAGCTATATCTCTTGCGGGCTTCAGTGGATATGAAAGAATCTCTGTCAGGGTTACCTCCTTTCCTATCTCTTCACCCTACTGGATTTGGGAGACATGAAAACATTAACTTTGGGAACACAGGAAGATTGTCTGGCTGGCAAGGAGCAGTGGCGAGGCTACAAGAAAGAAATGAAAAGAAGAGAGGAAACACACACACACACAACTTCGGTGCTCACTGGTCCCTTTCATTTATCTCCTGTCTTCCCTCTCTGCTCTCACCCTTTTTAATTGAAACCCAGTAGGGGAAACAGTAATGGATATTGTACTCAAATTGAGAAAACGTGTCTGTGGCTACCGGGGGACAGTTAGTTCAGCAGATTTGGAGGAGCTGATCTTTCTTTGCCCTGTCAACCTCCCTGACAGTAGCGGTCATCTGATTTGCCATGGCCTCTCACTTACAGATCACCCTGTTCCCTCCGCCCCGTTGGCTCTCACAGGGCAAGACCCCACTGCCCCGGTGCCCCTGGCACCTAACAACACCACCGGAAATAATGGATAGAAGCAAAAGCAGGAAGTCACAGAATTGAGGGCTCCTGTACAGTTGACACCCTCAATCTGCAGTTGGGGACTGGAGAATATATTTCCCCTCACCCTTTTTAAAGTATTCTGTCCCAGAGATCTCCACCACACCCCCAGGCCACATTCTTGGGACACATCGCTGAAGGGCCATTTATACCCTTACCTGTCTCGACTGAAAATCTGGAACAGGACATTGAAGGAAGAAAGGTTTTGGGTGGTGAACGGTGCCTGGTGCCTGAGGCCAAAGTCAGCTCTGCCTCTGTGTCTTGCAGATTCTGGGTCAGATAAGATGAGAGGAAAAATTCCCAGCCTCTTCCTAGTGAATTCATTTCTGCTGGACTAAGAAATGTCCATTGCATTATCTTGGGTTTTTTTTTTTTTTTAAGTAATTGGGTAAAACACACAAAGAGAGCATTGAAGATGTAGATTGGTTTGAAATTAGGAACCCACAATTAGTTCCTTTTCCTGACAGAGAGAGAGAGGGGTAAAAAACCTTCACAGATGTATAAGAGGCGTGCTCCCCAGACACACACACACTTCCTGCATCCTTGCCTCCCTGCTTCCCTTCCAACTTCTCTAAATCACTAGCCGTTTACAAATTTGCCATTTTGCAGAGCGATCGGCTTTGATGAAAGGTGGGTGCTAATAAGAATAATGCAGAGGGTGAAATCTTTTCATTTTGCCTCTGCCAAAAACATATTTACATTAAAGGGAGGTATGATAAGCATGGATTAAGTGTATAACGAATGATGCTCTAGAAACAGCATAAACCAACTGGCGCCAAAGTGAGCCTCTGTACTAAAAATACTGCTTACCCAAGCTAGACAAATTTGACAATCTTCTCTCTCTCTCTCTCTCTCTCTCTCTCTCTGTCTCTCTCTCTCTCTCTCTCACACACACACACACACACACACACACACACTTCAGACTCTTGTACTGAATCGCCCTAATCAATAATTTAGAGGGCTGTCAGAGGACAGGGAAATGTGCCTTACAGGAAAGCCCTGTGCTGCTGGGGCGAGACAGAGGCTAGAAGCTGGGGTTTAGAACCCAACATGCTGCCCTTCACCCTGGGCTCCTGCCTTGGAAAGGAGGGAGAGAGAGAAAGAGAGAGAGAGGATGGGAGATCAGAGCATTGGAACAGGGGTGAGAGCCAGCTCTGGGGAAAAGGGTGACTTTGGGGATACCAAAAGCAGAAAGTGAGACTTCCAACCTACACAAATGGGCCCAGTGCTCTTCTATCTCTTAGGACACATTATCTTCCCAGCCAGGGGTGTGAGGGGAAGGTGTTTACTTGAATCCCGGGAAGAGGTATCGCCAGCCTGTCATGGTTCCTGGAGAAGAGGAGGGAGGGAGAGAGGGAGGAAATACAGAGGCAACCCAGAAATCCAGAAAGGTAGGAGAGAATTCAGAGAGGACCAAGAAAGCCAGAGAAAATAGAAAGGGAGAAGAAGAAAGAATAGAAAAGAGTAAATCAAAAAGAGAAAGAATAAGAGAAGTAAAGGCTGGGAGGTAGCGACTGAGGAGACATATAGAAGCCAAGAACAGGATAGATGCCAGGCAGGGAAGAGAAAGTAAAAGAAAACACAGGAAAGACCACAGATCTGCAGTCACAGAATCTTGGAAGACAGAGAGACAGGAGAGCCAAAAGAAAAAAAAAGGAAGGGAAACAGAAATGGGTGCCCTGTCTGATGTAACCAAGAGGATTGTGCCTACCCCCGGAGGGAAGAAAGATGGGGAAACTGACCAAAGAGATTGATTCTGAAGCCTCCAGACCTGAGAAGAACTAGGCTCTTAAAGCAATTTGGGGGCGGGGGGCGGGCAGGGCGCGCCGAGGGAAGATGCGAAACTCCAGGAGGAAGGTCAAGCCTCCCAGGTCTGTGAAGTCCTCCTTTGGCTTCAGAGCTGCGTGTGGGAGAGTCAGGGTTTGGGGTAGCAGAGGAGTGCTAATGTGGGGAGGAGGGGGCTAGCGGCGATTTGCGAGAGGAAACAAGAGCAGTAACCTAGGCACTCCCAAGGGAGCTGCCTCCCTGAGGTCCGCGATAAGAAAATCAGGTCCCGGCTTAGGGGAATTGAGCGCAAAGGAGGATGGGAGTCCTGTAGCGGGCACCTAGTCAGTTTCAACGCTTGTCAATATTAAAAAAAAAAAAAAAAAAAAAAGCCTGGTATCCCATGAGCGAGGGGCACTGGGCAAAAACAAGGAACCGTCTCTGCCCAGAAAGCCCCTCCCCAGAAAAAGTTTACGTCTTGACCGACTCCCGTAGTAAACTTCTTAATTAAGCCTGAGATCTCCGGAGACACCCTGGATGTCCTTATGTCAACAGAGTTCCCCGTTTAGGGACACCTCGGACCGAAGAACAGCTCCGCGGCAAACGGTGGGTGAAAGTTTAAGAGGGAATAAGCGTGTAATAGTCCCTCGCCAGACCTCACACATGCTGAAGAGAATATTTACAGCAAACTTGCCAAAGTAAACGACCCCGCCTACCCACCATCCTTTCCCCTTCCACCGCCCCCCCCCTCCTTTTGTAAACTTCAGATAAACACCATTCGGTCACAAAAGGGTCGATTTGCCCCCTTATAGTTTGAGGCAGGCTGTGTCATAGGGAAAAGTGGGATCAGCAGAGGCTTCCCGGGGAATTCTTCGGCAAGACTAAGCATTCTCTGCCGCATCCTTGGCCTGGTCTGAGGATAGGTGACATGGTTGCGCGCGCGCGCGCGTGCACATACGCCATTTATTCTGAGGCTTCTCCTGCCCTTCCACTTTAAAATCCGCACTCATACTACTTCACTTTAAACTCTGCAGACGTCACAGATTTGGAGAGGTGTGTGTTGGGTTTTTTTTTTAATTAAAAAAAATTCAGGCCTACAATTATGTGAATACTCTTTGCAAAAGACGGAGGAATGCTGGGGGGACACCAGAAGTTCCGCGCGTCCTCTCGGATTCAAAATTTGGCCCCCTTCTCCCGCTCTTTTAAAGCACCGTTTCTCAGGCTCTGCCCAGGGGCAGGCTCCTTCAGTGTTTCCCGTCTGCCTTTTTTTGAACGTGAGGCGGGGAGAAAGACAGAGAAGATCGAGGGGGTCTGCGTGGAGAAAAAAAAAAAAAGACCGTGTAGAGCCCGCGGCTAGAGCCTAAAAGCCCGGGCCCAGGGCGCGCTGGCCTGCGAGTTCTCCCGGCCGCCAGGCCTGGCACAAGTCTTCGGAACGCGCTAGCCAATGTTTAACCCGAATGCGGTGGCCACCAGGCCGCTTTTGTTTGTTCGCAAATTAATCACCCAGCGCACGGCCGGCGCCAGAGTGGGTTTATCACCCACCGGGAGGGGGGCGCGGCGGCCCCGCAGAGACAAAGAGGAGTTCGCACCTTCCCGCTTTTGATCCCAAGTTACTGCGGCCTCCCTGCAAAATACGAGCCTCCTGGGGCCGAGTCTGGGAGGTCAGTCATAATTGGCGGAAGTTTGCAGACCATTAGCAAGATGTCGACATTTTCGATTCAGAACCCCGCAAACTTTCCTCTCCCCCCTCCTCCCTTGCGCGCTGGAGTGGGAGTGGGGGTCAGGAGTGGCAACTGGGGTGACCTCAGGGTTAAGTTAGAGCTACGGGCAAAAATAGGCACGTGAGGGAGGGGGCCGTATGAGAGGCTGAAATCAAGGCTAGGTCCACCTCCGCCGTTGAGGCCAAAGGCAAGTCGAGAATTTACAAGTGGAATCAGCAAGCTCCCCTCCCACGTCCAAACCTAAGGGAGGCCAGAATGCGGAGGACCGAGTAAAATGTCTCTCTCCTGGGCATCTGGACGCTTGGGGCACCGAGCTAGGGGGTGGGTCAGTCATCTCGTGGCTGCAGAATTACTTTCCTTCTAGTCGGAGCGTCGGGGCAGAGATTGGCCGGCGAGTGCAGGCAAAACCAGACCGGGGGTTTGGGGCCGCTCCTGAAAGCGCAGCGGTGAGGCCCCGGGCTCCGGCGGCCAGCAGTGTGGGGGAGGGGCGGGTTTCAGCCTCCAGAGATTCTTGAAACCCAGTGGTGACCTCCGTGGTCGGTGTAAGAAGGGGGAAGGCCTGGCTTCTCGCACCCTTCGGGATCGGGCCGCCAGGGACGCGGGAGGGGGGCGTTGTGAGCCGACACCCTGGCCCCCGCCGCCTCTTGCTCCACCACTGCAGAGAGAGGCCGAGAGGACGCCAGAGAAAGACCGAAAGGGAAAGAAAGGGGCGAGGTGGCGAGCCAGACGGAGTTCGCAGAACCACTCTATTCTCTCTGGTGACTTCAGGGAATTCTTAGCGCTGGCGCCAAGCGCTCTTAACCATGTGCGTCAAAAATGCGAGGCTGGAAAATCTTGTCGCCTCAAAAGTTCCGCCCCTATCTCGGCGCGGTTGGCCCACAACGGAACTGCATTTTCACCCCCCACTTGCTCTCGCTTCGGAGTCTGGGAGCTGGGGGCTTAGGGGGTACACGAGGCAAAATGTAAGAGAGGACGGTACTGGCTGTCGACACACACACACACATATCCCAAGCCTGGGGTTTCTTAACCCCCTAGGCCGCGCAGTCAACCGTTCCTTCGTTCCACTGGAGGAAGCTCCCAACTCACGAAGGGTAAAAGAATATTGTCCCCAAGATTTCCCTCCATCCAAGCAGGGACGGCCCAACTCATTGGCCCCCAGAAATGGGAAATGTGGATCTGGGGAATCCTCTGACCCGGACAGGGACCTGCGGTAACAGTTACCAATTCGGCGACAGGTCTGATAGCTAAGATCCGGTTACCTCCCTCCCCTTCACCCTTGCTGAGGCCCCCCACCCTACCTGAATTGGAGCCGGTCACCTCGCCTCTGGGATGGGGGCGTTTCACGATTTGTTTTACAAATTCACCCCCCGACTTCTGGCGAGATAAGTCCCCGGGTGGAGAAAGAACTGAGGCACCGAGAGATAAGTGCGATGCCTGGAGAAGATACAGGGCTGGCGCACCTCCCCCTACCAGCTCCTCACCGAGCCGGCCGCCGAAGGGAGGGAGGCGGCTGGATGGGGACAGGCCCAGAACCTAGTCCCTCGCTGCGCTCACTTTGTTCAGAACTCCCCTCTCCCCTCTGCACTCACACACACATTCAGGTGGAAAACCGGGAGCCCGATTCCAAATGGAAGACGAGATCTAAAAGGGCTGGTAAATGTATTTCAGAAAAGCCCGAGTCCGCCTCCCGGAGTCAGTTGAGCGCAGACCCGGGCAGCCGCGCAGGCTAAGTGTTTGCGTGTACGTTGTTTTCGCGGGTGGCTGGGTCCCAGTGGGCCGGCGCGTATTCGCGTACAGATGTGCTAGGAGTGTTTGGGTCTCCGCGCATAGTTTCGGGTGGGGCACGGTGGAGCGCGAGCCCCCACCAGCGCGGGCTGAGATCTGCCCGCATCCGTGTGCTCGGGAGCCCTTGAGCCCTGCTGCCAGGGAGACCGGCACCGAGAGACACCCGAGCTCGGGAGCCCTTTAGTGGCGGCCGGGAGGAGCTTGGCTCCACGTGGGGCTGGAGGGTGTGCAAGCCTGGAGACTCGGCGGCGCTCGCCTCTCCGCGGCGGTCGGCTTTTGTTGCGCCCGGCGGCCGGAGGACAGCTCGCGGGAGCCTGGGCCGTCCGCTCGGCTCGCCCGGGGCCGGGCTAAGAGGGTGAGCGGGAGAGAGAAACGGCCGCGGCGGCCAGAGGCGAGCCGAGCGCGCGAGAGGCGAGCGCCCCTGCCCGGCGCCGGGCGCGCTCTCCGCCTTCCTGGCCCGGCTCGCTCGCTCCCGCCTCCCTCCCCCGTGCTCCTTGCCCGGCCTCCTCCCTCTATCCCGGGCTGGATGACTGAGGCATTTCAGACGTGGGCTGAGCCAGAGCGAGCGAGCTCTGAGGCTGCAGCGATCTCTCGATAAGCCACCTAGAGGCGACTCGGTGCGCGCGCTCCCCAGTGGCTCCCCGCCCTCCCTCTGATCATGTTGACATATTCACAGGACAGGCAGTAGTACCGATGCGGCGCTGCGACGTTACAGTTTCCGACACCTTCTTTTTATAACTCGGCTCTATCCCCCAGCACTCGACCTGTGAAAACCACGCCTATGCAGCAACACAATTGGTCCGAAAGCGTCAAAGAGCCAATCAAGAGGCCTCCGGCTCTCCGCAGCCCACAGCAGAGCCCGACCTTCTAGACCGCTGAGCAGACGCCCGGGGAATTCTAGAGGCGGAGGAGGGTGGCGAGGAGCTCTCTCTGGCTTTCTCTCGCTCCCTCCCTCTCCTCGCGCTCCCTCTCCCACTCTGTCTCTCTCTCCTCTCTCTCTCTCTCTCTCCCTCTCTCTCTCTCTCCCTTCTTTTCATTCCCCTCCTCCCCCCTAAATCCTCCCTGCCCTGCGCGTCTGGACGCAGATTTAGGAAGCGAATTCGCTCACGTTTTAGGACAAGGAAGAGAGGCGCGGGAGAAGAGCACACCGAGATTCGGATTGAAACCCAGACACCAGGCTCGGAGCGGAGGAAGGAGGAGGAGGGCGAACGGAAGCCCGTTTGCAGTTCAAGTTTTGATAGCGCTGGTAGAAGAGGGCTTCAATCAGAGTTGTTGTTTTTTTTTTTTAAAGGAGGGAGACTTTTTCCGCTCTCTCGCTCGCAGTTCAAGCCGGTCTAGCGCAACTGCAGACGCCTCCTGCGAGCCAGAGGGAGAGGCAGAGAGATAGGGGGGCGGGGGAAGAAGAAGGAGAAGAAAAGGTAAAAAGTCTCCTAGGAGAACCGTTCGCATTTACAACAAAGAACTGGGGGCTGGAGGGGGACTGCCGGGACCGAGGGCTGGCGTGTCTATTTCGAGCCAAGCAGCAGGGCTCCGGCACGAGTCCAGACCCTGCTCGTTCCTCTCGCCTCGTCAACCGACTTCCAGGAGCGGCTTTTTGAAAACGCAAGACACAAGGACAGTCATCCGAGCGACTATGTCTCCTGATTTCTCGCCTTGCCCTCTCTAAAAGCGGCATTCCCCTCCCGAAAAGACACTTCCCCCTCCCCTCACTTTGAGGTGCTTTAGTTGTGATCCCCCCCTTTTTTGTTCTTTCGGTTTTTTTCCCCCCCTCCAAACTATGCGCTGCTGTTAAAAAACAAAAACAAAACAGAACAGCAGCTGCGGACTCGTCCCCGGCTGGAGCCCAGCGCCCCGCCTGGAGTGGATGAGCCTCTCCATGAGAGATCCGGTCATCCCTGGGACAAGCATGGCCTACCATCCGTTCCTACCTCACCGGGCGCCGGACTTCGCCATGAGCGCGGTGCTGGGTCACCAGCCGCCCTTCTTCCCCGCGCTGACTCTGCCGCCCAACGGCGCGGCGGCGCTCTCGCTGCCCGGCGCCCTGGCCAAGCCGATCATGGATCAATTGGTGGGGGCGGCCGAGACCGGCATCCCTTTCTCGTCCCTGGGGCCGCAGACACATCTGAGGCCTCTGAAGACCATGGAGCCGGAAGAAGAAGTGGAGGATGACCCCAAGGTGCACCTCGAGGCCAAAGAACTTTGGGATCAGTTCCACAAGCGGGGCACGGAGATGGTCATTACCAAGTCGGGAAGGTAAGCAAGCGGCGGGCCCCCTCCCCCCAACTACTGAAGGTTTCTTTCCTCCTTTTCTCTCTCGCCTCCCAGAACGGTCGGTTTGCCAGTTATTCCGGCTTAGAGGCAAACACAGTTCCCCCGGAACTGTGTACCAGGACTGTGTACAGAGACCTCCCCGGGCCCTGCCCCTGTGGTAGGAGATTTCAGCTTACCTGGGCGTCTGCAGCCGGCCGTTTTTCCTACCTGGGTCTGCATCCCGGGTTCCGTACAGGATAGGTAGAATTTTTTCAGTGCTGCCCAGACATCTCTGCAGGAAGAAAGAAAAGCACCCCACTGCAGGCAATTCAGTGTTTCAAACCTTTCTGGAACATCCTTGTGTCTTTGTAGATGTTGTATTTTTGTCTGGTTCATTTTACTGTCGGAGAGAAACACTTACAGCCCTTTTTGTTTGTGTGGTAGCAGGAGGCCTGGAAGGAGCTGCCCTGCCTTTTCTGCCCTCCAGCCTAGCCTCTGGGTCTGCAGGGGGCCTGAGCCTGCCCCTGCCAGCGTCAGAGAGAAACCGAAGGGCATTTGGGGTTTGTCCATACTGCTTCGTGTGTCTGTAATCGAGGGAGAGTTCAATAGGCAATTTTGACTAATTAAGATTATGTTTGCAGACCCAAGGAGCCAGTAGGAAGCCCCACACTGCTGTTTCATGTGTGAATATTATCAACCACATTTTACATAACGTTTAGAGGTCCTTGTCTGACCAAAACGTGCCTGTCACTTAAAATCACTGATTTTTTTTAAATGGCATCGAAGTCTACCAAGGCATAAAGTTGAAGGAATAAAAAGAAAATCCCTCTCTTCAGGTCTTTAGTTTTCTGTGTCTTTCCAAGCTAAACGAGGCCAAAGTTTGCCATAAAATCCTCCCAGAAGACACACAGGCAGTTTCACAGCGACCCGCTCTCTGCTCCCTTTTAAGTCAAAAGTACAGAATGCCAACGCCTCTGGAAAGTAAAAAGCAATTTGGTGGTGGAGTCTTGCCGTTTTGGACTGGCCCCGAGCAGTGGGGAGAATGTGGTTAGCGGCGCGATAGTCAGGCTGGTGATCAGGCCTGGGCGTCCACCCCAATCTACAGAATTCGTTTTGAGAACTCACCAAAGTACAGTTTCATTTCGCCAGCAGCGGGACTGCTGTTCCACAGCAGGGAGGGGTGCAACTTGACATTTCTTTTCTTGATACGTTTAACATTTTCTAATCAATGGGTGGTGGAAAATTCTACCTCGACTGACTGAACTTGACTAAAATCCTACCCAAACTGTTTACAAATAGACACCCAGAAAAAAAGGCAGAGGAAAAGGCAGAGGCAGGAATTTCCCTCTCAGGAGGGCAATCTATAAAGTCATACAAGAGACCACAAAAATTACAAAGAAATTATTAGATGATGTGGAGAAATCCAGTGCCACAATTCATTCGTTTTGAATCTTGGGACATTTAAAATAGAGCCATTTGAGCATATTTAATCCTTCTGTTGTGGAAGGAAACAACTTTGCATCCAGTCGCCCTACTCTGAATGGCACAAGCTCATCAAATGTAATCGAAAGTTTTAAATTTGATTTAAATATTTTAGGTAGAAGCTCAAACCCGGGAAACTGAGTGATATTTTTTTCTTTTTTTCCTCTCTCTTCTCTCCCCTCGTAGGCGAATGTTTCCTCCATTTAAAGTAAGGTGTTCAGGGCTGGATAAAAAAGCCAAATATATTTTGTTGATGGACATTATCGCTGCAGATGACTGTCGGTATAAATTTCACAATTCTCGGTGGATGGTGGCGGGAAAGGCTGACCCTGAAATGCCAAAGAGAATGTACATTCACCCCGACAGCCCTGCCACCGGGGAACAGTGGATGTCCAAAGTTGTCACTTTCCACAAACTGAAACTCACCAACAACATTTCCGACAAACACGGATTTGTAAGTTTCACTGCTTCCCTTGGACAAAATTTTCTCTTTCTTCTCTCTAGCAAAGGCAGTGCTTCCACCTTCCATGTAAAATCAAAGAGTTTCTCCCTCGCTCTCAGTTGCCAAGCATAGCAAACTTGCTCGATCCGCAAACAGAGATGGAGAGAGGATTCCAGGGTGTTTCTCTTCAGATAATGGAAGGCCTGGCATTCTGAAAGAAGTGAGGCTCACGTTCTGTGGCAAGTCCAGGTCTCGGTAACTGTTTGACCTGACAGGGAAGTTAAAAAGCAATCGTGAAGACGTAAAATCAGTGTCAAAGGTAGACGTTCGTAAGGGATTTGTTTTACGATATCAAACTTCTGTTTTGAAACCAGCCATATTGTTGCTTAGGGGAGTTTTAAGGTTCGAAGTCTTGACTCTGTTGGTGAGAGGGTGTGAATACAGATTTTGAAAGATGTTCTTCCCTTGGACTAAAAAAGAACTGGGCTTAGGTGAAAGTCAGGTTTACTGGAAATGAGACTTAGAGTTCCCAGTACAAAAATTGCATGTGTGTTGGGAGTATATGTATGGATTCAGGGAGGGAGTTCCTAGAAACTTTCAGGAGACTTAGATTGCTTGTAAAAGTCAAGCAAAGGACCTTTTGCCCCCTGCCCCTACGCCTCCCCAACATTTCAATAAAATAAACAGAGTGATAAGTGAGGAATAAGCAGAAAGATTAGGCCCAGGAAGACGTGAATGGCGCGGAAATATCTTCAGGGGGCAGGAATTGCATTTGAAGCCCTTGATTTGATTAAGACATAAATATTCCTCTCTAGAGTTCAGCCTTTCAGGGCTTTAAGTGGATTGGGCTCATCAATTAGTGGGCACTTAAAAGACTGAATCATTTTGTAAATTAAAATGCATGTTTTTCTCTATCTTTTAAGACTTTGGCCTTCCCAAGTGATCAAGCAACGTGGCAGGGGAATTATAGTTTTGGTACTCAGGTAGGCTAGGGTTCAAGGTACGAATCAACCTTAGATGGTGAGGGTGGGGGAGGACCCTTTGGAAATTGAGGAGCAATTTGGATTCTCCAGAAGATTACGTGGGGAGCTGAATGTTCCCACAGAGGTACTCCAAGGAGGTGGGCTCCGTACAAGCGTGGTGCCCTTCGGTGGGGTAGACGTCGGCCTGACAGGGGTCCTAGGGTCCTGTTCTTCCCACTAAATCCTCTTGTGATGTGTGTCTCTCCTCTTCCGGCCCCTGCAGACTATACTGAACTCCATGCATAAATACCAGCCTCGCTTCCACATTGTGAGGGCCAATGACATCTTAAAACTTCCTTATAGTACTTTTCGGACGTACTTGTTCCCGGAAACCGAATTCATCGCTGTGACCGCATACCAGAATGATAAGGTAACCGAAGTCGCTTTTCTTTTTAATCGTGATATTAACACCCACTTCCCCTCCCCCCTGTAAGCTGCTCTGGGGAGAGGATAAGAAAGTTACAAGAGCATTGGGATGGGACTCTGATTTTTCTTTTGTGATTTGACCTTCACTGGAGTTTTGCGGGGAAGGGGCACTGGCACACTGCAGAGGCAGAAGGAAAAAAAAAAAAAAAAACTTGACCAGCTAGGAATCCAATGCTGAGTGGAAAAAAATGCCACACTAACTTTGCCAGTGAGAAGCTCCTGTAACCACCCGTCCTTACCGTTGCCTGCCCCACCCGACCCAGGGCTTTCTCCTGTTGGTTTCAAGGTTCATCCTCTTCCCCTTCGGGAAGAAGGGTCGAGAAATCAGGTTCGAAAGGAACCAGCTAAAATTGAAGGCAAAAGCCATTCGGGATCTTGGGAGGAGAGTCCCAGCAGAGACCAGATTTTCTCCCCTAGCCAGAAATCCCGAGTAGCTGGTCTGGTTTTTATTACCTTTTACGCTGCTGTGTTTTTTATGGTGTGTGTGTGTGTGTGTGTGTGTGTGTGTGTGTTTGGAAAAACCTACTCTGATCACAGGGTCATGCTAATTGAGTTGTCTGAGGCTTTTGAGATGAGATGACCAAAGTCACCACTTCATTTGAAGGGTTTTTTTCTCCCTGGGCCTGAGGCCGGGGATTACGAGTACCCCCAAATGGAACAGCAGGCAGCACCTGGTATGTAAAGCTATGGTGGCCCGAAGGTCATGGGCGTGTGCACAGAGAGACATAGAGAAAAGTGAGTCTTGCTGCGGGTTCACCAGGCGCCAGCTTGGCTGTTAGCAGGCAGTTAAGGGGGGTGGGGGGTAGGGGGGTGGGGGGCACCTGAGGACCTCTGCCCTTCAACTTCTGAACCCTGGACCTCAGTGCCAGGCCAGCTCACTAGACGACGACGCCCTACATTTTGAATTCACTCTCACTATGGGTGGGTCCTCTGTGGCCCGCTGATGGGGGTGTTCCAGGTCTGCTTCCTTGGTCTGGAGACTAGGACATCAGGACCTCCTCTCCCTGCAAGAAGTGCAAGCAGGATTTATTCCAAGAACGAGAATCCGTCCAAGGGGCCCTTTTCCCACCTCTAGCGAACTCTGTATACATCATCCCCATCCCCGACCCCACCGCAGGGAAGGGATTTGAAAGATTACATACTATTTTTCCTCAGCGTGTAAAAATGCACGCACCCTCTAGACCCAGAATGCTGTGAATCTAAGTTGTTAACGGAATAATAAAAGATAGCATTTTTGATCAAAGCGGCCATGGGCCTTCTCCACCTAATGGCGGTGGCAGGGCATATAAATGAAAACAAATGTTTCCAGTGGTCATTCGGTCCTTCTAAATCTATAATTGTCAATATCGTAATTCCTGAAACACGCTCCCCCGACACCCAGCAAAAAAATCAAGTCCACTCCAGCACAAGGGTAGTGAAACCCCATAAATCATTTTATTAGATTTACAGAAAAGGTTGGAGGATGTGCTGTGTGTATGTTTGTGCGTGTGTTTGGGGGCAGGAAATCTACCATAACATATTTTATGATCATTGCACTGTATAAAAAATCTAAAGGAAAGCATAATTTTTAGATCTACAGGTTGCCCCTTGACAGCCTTTCCATTTCTAAGCCCAGGCTGTTGGCTGCCCAGGCAGGATCATTTCAGCCTGGAATCCCTGGTTTGGCCTCCAATGGGAGATGCCAGCCATGACACAGTTTGCTTTGGTTTTCCTCCTGGCCCCCTCCAAACTTCTTCTGTGTTCCCCTCTCTCTTTCTCTTCAACCTGGCCTATCCAAATGACTTCTCCTCCGGTGGTTGGAAGTCAGATTTCTAGTAGATTAATGAGTTGGGGGAAACACTCCCAGAACATTCTAGAAAATGAAGCCAGTGTCTCTTTCTTGCTTGTGTCTCCTTCTCTAGATAACTCAGTTAAAAATAGACAACAACCCTTTTGCAAAAGGTTTCCGGGACACTGGAAATGGCAGGAGAGAAAAAAGGTGAGCTGAGACGGTTGTTTCTCAGATAATTTAGAAGATCGCTTGTCTAGGTCCCGACACTCAACTGTTAGAAGTGGAATGCAGACACTTACCTTGAGAAGGGTGGGGGAAGGGCGGGGGAAGGGTGGAAAACAGTCTGATGCCCCTCGACCAAGAGCTTACCGATGTCGGTACACCACTTTCTCTGCCTCTTCCATGTTACCTTAAAGGAAGTTACCTAGGCCACCCCATAGAAAGATGTCTCTGCAAGAAAAGTATCAGGAATACAGATTATATGCAGATGCCTATTAATTTCTAATTAGTTTAAGTTCATCCTGGGCAGGTCCCAGGAAAGGACTGAGCCATTCACAAAATGCCTTGGAATTTTTGCAGTCTTGTCTGGCAAATACCCTCAGACAGAACTGAAGCCCCTGGAGACATCTATGGCCCCCTCCTTCTGTGGGGACATGTATCATTCTGTATTAAGCAGACAGCTGGTGGTATATAAAAGAAGCTCTCCCCTCCCCCACCCGTGTTCAAAGAATTTCGAAAATCCAGAAAATCAGCCCCAATTTTTAACCTATCCCCTGGGGGAGGGGCTGGGCATTAAGAAATAATTTCTCACATCAAAATAGATTTTTTTAAGTCCAATTAATGTGTTGGTGAACCGATTACAGTAAAGTGCACCATGAAATAACCACTCCTTCCCAATCTTAGCAACCCGTGCGGAGTTGGTCCGCCCTTTGTGTTCACTGCTTTGAGTCCTCTGTTCTCCTCAGTCTGTGAGGCAGGCTGCTCAGCTGTCTCTGGCTGGCTCCAATCTCCCGTCTTGCTCTTTACTTTTTTTTTTTTCATATCATGGTTTATTTCATAAGATGACTTCATAATTCATGTCTAATTCACAAGAACAAAGACTCAAACCCCTCCTGCCTTCCCGTTGAACTCTGAGGGTAGGGAAATCCAGGTACAAATGCATGATCATGAGATGGCCCAACCTGATATCTAGTGGCTCAGGGTCACCAGGTACGGTCCTGCCCCTCATGAAGACATTATCTTGCCATCACCTGGACCTGCAGCTCCCAAAGGAGCAATCGGTAACTCCTGGGGAGGTGTGAGAACTGGAACCAGTGAGGCCCAAAGTTGCTCTTTACTTTTAAACAAGATTTCACTGCCCCAGCCAATACCCCTTCCCTAATGAATCCCTCTGGTCTTGAATAAATACACCCAAAGCCTTCTTTCCCCCTCCCGTACCCCTGGGCGTGTGTGCGCCTCTTTGGAGAGGGTGAGGCCGCCCGAGGGGAAAATCCTGTTCTGATGTGTAACGCTCGGTGTGTGTGGGCTTCTGCCACAGAAAGCAGCTCACCCTGCAGTCCATGAGGGTGTTCGACGACAGACACAAAAAGGAGAACGGCACCTCCGACGAGTCCTCCAGTGAGCAGGCTTCCTTCAGCTGCTTCGCTCAGTCCTCCTCTCCGGCCGTCTCCACCGTAGGGACATCCAACCTCAAAGGTAAGTCTGGCCACCTCTGATTTCTCAGATTTCTCCAGCTCTTGGAAGCCTGAAGAGTTGGGGGCTGGGGGCGCCCACCAGGGAACCTGACCCCTCCAAAGCTTCAGATCCTTCTAGAAGTTTGTAAACAGGAGCCAAATCTCACAAAGGGTGATCAGGTGTGTCCCCCTTCCCTAAGTTCCTCTGAGAGCTCAGACCCCTTTCGCCCAGACACTGAGTTGGCAGGGAGGAAGGAGTGGTCCCAGCTCCTGTATTCCCTCTGGGTGGGCGCCTGGAGCATCCCTCTCTCTCTCTTTCTTTTTCCCACACTCCCCCACCCCACCCCTCCAACCAAGCAGCAGCTGACTTTTTTTCACTCTATCTTCAAACTCTAGGTTAAAATGTGTTAGGCTGGGGGTGGGAGGAGTCAGGGGATTTTCTGCCACCTGGAACACGGAAGGTGACCAAGAGAAATCCAGCTGTAGGGCCACCATGGACCTGTGAGAGAAGATGAAGCACTGAGAATCTGGGTTGGGGAGGGCAGGGGTGGGAGAGGAGGAGCTGTTCAAATCATCAGTTGGTTTCCTGTGTTTAAAGAGCAAGAACTATTTATTTGGAAAGACACACATGCTCTCAATAGGAAGAGACCTGTTTTTTAAGTGAAATAAAATGAGAGTTCTTTATGTCTTCAATCCATTCAAGCTTTAAACACAAAACGGGATCCCTTTTTCTTTTCTTTTTTTTTTTCTGGTAGGACACCCACAGAGGGTATGGTGGGAGCAAAAGAGAATCCGTGATTGTCTTCAGGCAGTGAGTGGGCCGCTTATCACCCATCTCTGTCTGCAGAGACAGGAGAAACAGAGAAGGCTCAGTGGAGTGTGTGTGTGTGTGTGTGTGTGCACGCATGTTGGGGGAGGAGTGTTCAATTCTGCCACTACCAATTCAAATGTCAGGGTTCTCTCCAAACAAATCCTTCTGAGAGAAATCCACAAATTTGTGGAAGGGGCTGCTCTCAATCACTCAGGGAACAAAGAGAGGGTAACTGGAAGGTGTTCCCGCAGTGAGTTTTATTGTAAGTCAGTTTTAATTTTTAAAAACTGAATGTGCAATCGAATGGGGGAAAAGGCCAGTAAAGGCTTTGTCTGACCTGGTAGGAGCTCAGTCCTCACTTGTGTAAAATAGTAAAATCCACTACCCATTTGGGGAAGGATCCATGGACGGAGGGGTGCCGCTCTATCTACATACTGGAAATTCGCTACTAGCTTGTTGCATCCTTCCACTAAAATTTGCGGTATCATCACTCCCACTTTGCAGATGAGAAAACTGAGGCGCAGAGAGGTTAAGGGGCTTCCTGGGGTTACACAGCTGCGAAGTAGCTGAGCTGGGATTCAAAGTGGGGAACTGGAATTCTGCTGGCCCGGGTTTCAGAGCTAACGCCCTTCTGCTTGGCTTTTGTTTCCCTCCTATGGCAGATCTGTGTCCCAGCGAGGGTGAGAGCGATGCCGAGGCCGAGAGCAAAGAGGAGCACGGCCCGGAGGCCTGCGACGCGGCCAAAATCTCCACCACCACGTCAGAGGATCCGTGCCGGGACAAGGGCAGCCCGGCGGTCAAGGCGCACCTCTTCGTAGCCGAGCCCGGCGGCCGGCCCCGGGACAGCGGGCGGCTGGACAAGGCGTCGCCCGACTCGCGCCACAGCCCGGCCACCATCTCGTCCAGCACCCGCGGCCTGGGAGCCGAGGAGCGCCGGAGCCCGGGCCGCGACGGCGCGGCCCCTTCCAAGGCCGAGGAGGCGCGCGCGCTGCCGGGCAAGGAGGCCTTCGCGCCGCTCACCGTGCAGACGGACGCGGCCGCCGCGCACCTGGGCCAGGGCCCCCTGCCCGGCCTCGGCTTCGCCCCCGGCCTGGCCGGCCAGCAGTTCTTCAACGGGCACCCGCTCTTCCTGCACCCCGGCCAGTTCGCCATGGGGGGTGCCTTCTCCAGCATGGCCGCCGGCATGGGGCCCCTGCTGGCCACCGTGTCCGGGACCTCCACTGGCGTCTCGGGCCTGGATTCTACGGCCATGGCTTCGGCTGCCGCGGCGCAGGGACTGTCGGGGGCGTCCGCGGCCACCCTGCCCTTCCACCTCCAGCAGCACGTCCTGGCCTCTCAGGTATTTATCAACCGCCTCTCCGGCCCCTCGTTGACTCTCGTTTGCCTGTCCTTAGATTCCAGACACTCACCCAGTCCCCCTGCCTAGAAGCTTTCAATAATAATAATTATTATTATCATCATCATTATTATTACTAGGTGTAAGACTTATTGATTCATCATAACCTCACACTCCCCACCAAAACTTAAAAAAATTTTTTTCTAAGTTAAGGGCTATTTCTAGCAGAGTAACTAGATGGTAATAACAGATAATAACTCTACACAGCGCTTACTTTGTGCCGGGTGCTCTTCTAAGTACTCGATCTATTCTGACTTAAGTGATCCTATGATCACCTCCACCTTCTGGATGAAAGGACAGAGATCAGAGATGTTGAGTAACTTATCCGAGGACACACAGCTGGTAGGTGGTGGACCTGAGACTCTACCCCAGGCAGTCAGTCAGATTCCAGGGCCTTTTCCAGAGGCTATGATTTTAGCTTCAGAGTTGAAATGTCTCTTAAATGTTTCACAGCCAACCCTCCCCCAAGACTTAGAGGAGGGAGAGACCATGACCTGGTAAGGGAAGTGACTCCCTGGGGAAGAGTTGATTCTTGAACCTCCAATATGAAGCTATTTTCCTGCTCCCCCACCCCTCGCAGGCCAGCCTGTTCCCCAAAGGGTTAATGGCTTGTGCACACGTGGGAAATGTCAGAGAAGGACAGGCTGGGGCTGTGGCAGGCTTAGCGGCCTGTGTATGGCTCAGACAGCTGTGTTGGGGCTCCAGCAGCTGGGGAGAAGTCTCAGGCTGCTGAAAATGCTCTGAACCCCGGTGAAAAGGTTCTATGGGGTTTTCTGCATGCCCTTGCCTTTTGTTTTGTCTGAGCGCATTCATCTCCCTTCCCTGAGCCAAGAGGCAGGCCTGGCCTCCCCCTCTGGAAAGAGGAGGGGACTGAGAAAAGGGCTGGCTTCTGCCCTTCCTCCATCCCTCCCATCTCCTGTGCTAGCCCTTTCTGGAGACCCTCCTGTCATTGGTGGGCAGGTGATAGGCGGGCGAGGGCCTGCCTGGGCAGACAGGTACTAATAGTATCCAAGGCAGTGGGTCAGAGAGAACTAACCCGGGCCAGGGTCCCCGGATTTTTATTCTGCTTCTGCCACTTGCTAGCTGAGTGAATTCCTGCACCCGGGGCCTACCTTAACTCAGTCTCTCCACCTGTAACACCAGCGTATCTGGGGCCATGTGATTGCTTGGTTCATGGCAAACACCCTTTACTCTTTCCCCCTCCATCCTGCCCACCCCCGTTTTCTTTTTGCTTAAGGATCTTCCCTAGATTTCTTTTTTTAAAACTTCTAGACTGGAGTAGGAGGACGGAGGGGTGGAGCGACAAGAATGAAAAAAAATTCATGTCCAATATTTTATGCCCTCTGGTTTTCACCCAGCTACTTTTGTGGGGTAGACTGTCTGTAGCCCCATTTAACAGGTGGAACAACTGACTCTGATGGGAGAATTTCCAACCGTCCTATTGGCCAGGCACCCTGTGTGAAGTATATTGCAGGCAGCAGCTCATTTCATACCCACAAAGTCCCCCAGAAGTATGCGAATTATTAAGCTTTTCCCTGGTTTTGCCATATAAGAAAGCTGAGGCACAGGGAGGGAATACTTTGGCCTAGGTTGACACAGCTCAGATTTGGACCTAGACACAGAAGTTTGAGTGTCCTGCTCTCTACCCCCCAGGGAGAGAGGTGAAGGACTCACCCAAGGTGGGGACGGGTGGGGGAGGGGTGGAGGATGAGGTTGGCTCCTCCCCACTGCGCAGAGCCTGGGCCCTGACTCTTCTGCCCCTGCCTTCTCTTCCTCGCCCAGGGCCTGGCCATGTCGCCTTTCGGAAGCCTGTTCCCTTATCCCTACACGTACATGGCCGCGGCGGCGGCCGCCTCCTCGGCAGCGGCCTCCAGTTCCGTGCACCGCCACCCGTTCCTGAACCTGAACACCATGCGCCCGCGGCTGCGCTACAGCCCCTACTCCATCCCCGTGCCGGTGCCGGACAGCAGCAGCCTGCTCACCACCGCCCTGCCGTCCATGGCCGCAGCCCCGGGGCCCCTCGATGGCAAGGCCGCCGCCCTGGCCGCCAGCCCGGCCTCGGTGGCCGTGGACTCAGGCTCGGAACTCAACAGCCGCTCCTCCACGCTCTCCTCCAGCTCCGTGTCCTTGTCGCCCAAACTCTGCCCGGAGAAGGAGGCGGCCACCAGCGAACTGCAGAACATACAGCGGCTGGTCAGCGGCTTGGAAGCCAAGCCCGACAGGTCCCGCAGCGCATCCCCGTAAACCCCTCCCCAGAAAAGTCTCTTCATTCCAGTCCAGTCCAGTCCAGTCTGCAGTGCACTTTGTTGGATGTCAAATAAACCACGGGCGTGCAGTGAGGTCAGCCCTTCTTTGTGAAGCCCTGTCTGGGAAGGGGTGCCGGACTCCCTGGAGAGAATGCGCTAGAAACAAGCCCTTTCTTCTTGGCGTGGTTTATACATCCGGGATCTGGCTCAGAAACGTCGGTTGCACTGAGCTCTTGGGGGTGGGAGTCAATGCCTTGGCGGCCGGAGCACCTCCTTCGAGGCTGGTCTGGAAGCTGTGGGAAGATCGAGGTAGCCAGGCCCCAGGAGGGGAGGGGTTGAAAAGCTCCCCCAGTGCAGATTTATATATATATATTTTTTTCCTTCACCGTGTCAAGTGGAAACAAATAAAATTGAAAAAAAAAGTACCGGGGACAAATGGATACATTAATATGATTCTGTTTGTGAAGATTAAAAACTTTCTAGTGACCTGCGTATCAGTTCTAAATAAATTACTGGGTAGCATTGTTTGGGGAGGGAAGTCCCTGCCATCCTTGTTTAGTCTCTATTAAGGAAATCTGTGTCTTTTTAATATTCTTGTGATGTTTTAAGAGCTATAGGTCTCTTTTTGCATGTTCCACAGTAATGTATTTGTGGGTTTTATTTTTGAATGCTTGCTTTTAGAGAGAAAAGGACATTACCCCTTACCCTTTTCCTCGATTCTCGACAACCCCAAGGGGGATGATTTAAAGGGAAGGGGGTGGGGAAAACACCAAAAATGAATTTATTTTATCTAAGCTCTGTAGCAGGATTCATGTCGTCCCTCTGACAGTTCTTTCTCTTTCCTGTATATGCAATAACAAGGTTTTAAAAAATAATAAAGAAGAAACGAGACTATTAGACAAAGTATTTATGTAATTATTTGATAACTCTTGTAAATAGGTGGAATATGAATGCTCGAAAAATTAAACTTTAATTTATTGACATTGTACATAGCTCTCTGTAAATAGGATTGCAGCTGTCAGGTTTTGTGGTTTTGTTTTCCTATAGTCAGTTTTATTTCAAGGTCACAGGATCGCTTTTAAAAGTAGAAAACACACTTTCTGCACCGACACCGACACACTTTTCAAAAGAGTCGTCTGCAAAGAAAAAAAAATTTTTTTAATGTCCAAAAGTGGGGAAAAGTGCTACTGCCTATTTTACCAAAACTTGGGGCGGTGGGGCTGCTTACCAGCCCCACCTGAAATCCCTAAGAGTGGTTCTGAGATTGCTTGCGGGTGGGGTGGGGAGTGCGGAGGCTGTGGTTTGACTTCATGATTTTTCTTTTGTATTTGCTAGTCTGATTTCTTCAAAACAAAGTGGAATTGACTACTTACTGTCTTCAGTGTTGATGGTGTTTTGAATTGGTGCCTATAGAGATATATATTCACAGTTCAAAAGTCAGGTGCTGAGAGCTGGTTTAAAGACAAAAATTCATGAAGGTATATTTTGTGTTATAATTGTTGATGAGTTCTTTGGTTTTCTGTATTTTTGCCCCCTCTCTTTAAAATATCATTGAAATTTCAATAAATTTTTATTGAAATGTCTTTGGGCCTCGTGTTAAGTGCTTTCTTTAGGGAACTTTACTGAAAGTGGAGAGTGGGCCTCTTTCTCTCCTGGCTTCCTTTAGCCCCTTCTCTTTGCCTTTAAATAATTAAGACCGCCCCCACTGAACCAAAATGAGATGTCACTCAAGTTACAAAACTAAAAACAAAAGTCCCTTACTCGGCGGTGGCGGCGGCGAAGGGAGCGGTTTCAATCTGAAATTACTTTTCCTTTAAATTAGGAAGCAAAATGAGAGACGGAAGGGGGGCTGATTAGAATTGGATAGAATAGCAATTTCAGATACTTAAGTTTTAATGGAAAAAGAATGCTCGCTCCCTAAGTCAGTGTTTCCCGCACGAATCCGAACGTTTTCGTTTTAGGCTCGCTCTCCCTTTGCACGTCGATATGGGAAATTGAAGTCAATTTCTCCCTGCCCCAGTGTGCAAAAAACAACAAAACAAAAACGAACAAACAAACAAAAACTAGCAGAATCTCCTCGTGGCCAGCCCCGGCTTGGCAAGGCAGCAGCCCTCCAAGCTGCAGGAGAAGGGGACGAAATCGAACGCCCCCCTGTAGTCCCCGGCGTCTCAGATTGGACCAGGCTGACCCAAGACACCCCTCAGAGGCCTCAGCCCGAATTGTGCGTGCGAAACGCGGCCAGCTCTGCGCAAACTTTGCGTCACGGGAGGGAGGAGGGCAGTTTTCCCCGCAAGGGAAAGGTAATTCCAGGGCGCATAGTTGACCCCCTCCGAGGGAAAAGTCACCCAGGAGGCTGACACCCTCCTCCAGTTCTTCCCTCCAACCAGCCTCCAGGCTGTTTGGGGAGTTGCCTTTTGAAGTTCGATTTATCTTTGAAACATTCAATAAAAAATGGTGAGGCCATGACAGTCTTTGGTCTCCTGCCCTCCCCACCCCAGCCTCGCCTCGGAGGTGTGTGTGTGTGTGTGTGTGTGTGGGGGGGGGGGGGGGGGGATTTAGGGAGGACGGGAAGGTTCTCCAGGCCTTTGCTTGCCCCAGGGGCCTTGACTTGAGGACGCAGCCGGAGCCTGCCTGGCGGCTGCCGCCCTCCCTCCCCTTCCCTGGAGCCCGCCAGCCCGGCCCCAAGTCCCTGTCACCTTCGGGCCCCTTGAATGGCCGACAAGGAGGACCCCCCCCTCCCCGCCCTCATGCTGTACTTGGAAGGGGATAGAGGTCGAGACCTTTTGGAGAGGGGGGCATAGCCCCTTCCATCTCCAACCAGGCACGTGGGGAGCCCCATAGCCTCTCCTGCGCTGTCTCCCGGGGTGGGAGGGAAAACATTCAGGGTCGGAGGTGAGGGGTGGGGGGGAGCTTTGCAAGGCTTGGGGATCTTTGGGGCGCTAGCTCCCCGGAGGGTCCGAAGATTTCCCGGGCGTGCGCCCTACGCGCAGCGGCCGCAGCCGACTGGGACTGGTTGTTGGCCCAACGATTACGCGCGGTGCCTGCTCCCCGGGAAGGTGGCAGTCGGCTCGGGGTGCTCGGCAGCGCTCTCCCCGAGCCGGGGGGTGGGGGATGGGGGGGCGAAAACAGCCTCAACCTCAAGGAGGGCAGGAATGCTCTTCTTTCACGGTCCAGATTTGCTCACCTCCTCCCCACCTCACCCCCCAAATTCTGGGACGGTGCTCAGACATGTATCTAGCCTCTCCCAGTGCTTGCCTTTTTTTTTTTTTTTTAAATCTCCCGTGTATCTTATTTGTATATAGTGATGTTAATGAGTAACTCTGGTGGCGCTGATGGACTGGGGGTGAGCGGCTTGCAATCTCTCTGGATTTCGTTGCCTATTACTCACCTGGCGCCGGTCGCAATCTCGCCGCGGGCTTTATGGTGGCGGCGGCCGCCGTGGAGGCCACTTGGGGCCGGCGCCTTCGCCTTTTTTTTTCCCCGAGCTTCGAGTGCCACCTATCTGTCTGGCTCGCGAACGCGCCCCGGTGGCCGCCGCTTGCTCGGCTCCCCAGTGCCTCCCGGGTTCCGGAGCTGGGACGTCTCACCTTTGCCCCTTCTCATCCTCGCCAACCCCAGTCCAGGCTCCCCTCCTCCTCTGCCCCCCGCGCCACCCCCCCCCTCTCACCCCAACGTCGGAAGAAGCCGCCGTCGTCTCTTTCCTGGATATCGCTTTCACTCCTGTTTGGGCCTCAGATGAGAAAAACAGTCCTTCCCGACTTCGGGTTTCCAAAGAGCCTTCGGAAATTCAATGAGGGGGATCCTCTCTCATAATTTTCTCCCAAGTACCTTGCCGCTCCGTGTAGAAACCTCTACCAGTTCCCCCGACCCTGTCGGGCAGGGGATAACCTGAGTTCATGCTGGGTAGATGGCGAAAGAAAGGATTCCCCCTCCGCAATATACACCACTGAGATTCGACCCTGGATGCAACTCCCCTTTGCCTGATTAGCTTTCTCTTTCTTTCTTTACAACTCTGTTTTGGTTTGGTTTGGTTTTTTTTCGGTTTCTACCCTGGCCGCGTCTACAGGGACGAAGGGCACATGGCTCTCGTGAGCAGCGGTCCGTAAAGGGCCCGGGCCGGGGTCAGCTACCGCAGCCTGCAGGGCCGAGCGACTTAGTGATTTGTAGATTTAAGGTGACAAATGCGGGTGCCGGCCTGAGCCCTCCGGCCCCCGCCCTTTGGGAAGGTCGTCTCCAAGCCGGGCTGCGCCCAGGCGTCTGAGACCGGCGGAGGGGGGAGGGCGCGGGCTTGTTTTTTTTGCTGTGCTCAGAGCCGCGGGTGAAGGCGTCCGGGTTCCTGCTGACCTCCCGGCGCTAATTGCAGGGGCCGAAGGGCGCGCTCGGCAGAGGCCGGGGTCACGACCCTGCGCTCCCTCCTCCCAGGTCTCGACAAGCCCGAAGAAGCCGGGGGTGCGCACGCGGGGTTGCGAGTGCGAGTGCGCGTGTGTGCAGAGCCTCCCTCTGGATCTGCGCTGTACTGGAACCCACCCCTCCTTTGTGGGGCGAGTTCCCGGCGCGTAGGCCCTTACAGAAATTCCATCCACGAAGGAAAACCCTTGTCCTGACCTTTCCCCTAAGCCAGCAGACAGGCAGCCGCCTTTGGGCGCTGCAAGAGGCTTCAAACGCTTCGCGTCCGTGCGCTTTTCTGCCTCGCTGGTTTCCAAATTTGACCTCACGGCAACCAGCCAAGAGAGTGGCTATTCGAGTGTAGATGCGAGGCCGCGATCGCGACCTGGCTCTTATACACATAGCTCTAGAAAGTTCATACCTATGGGTAGCTCTTTGGGCGTTCTGGGGCCAGGAGCTACAGGTGTTAGAAGTAGATGCGTGTGCGCGCGCGTGTACGTACTTGTGCGTGCTCCACCAGTAGACGTCTCTTTCAATTTGTATTTCGAAGTTCCTGCGCAAGACAGTTCCGGATGTAGATGCCTTTGGTTGTTTTATAATCAAGATGCGTATAATCAACATGTATATGTTGCAGATGTCGGCGTTCAAAGTACACGGAACAGCAATAATAAAATGAGCTGGCATACCAGCATACCAGGGGCCCGTGCACAAGCTAGGTACTCGGTTCAGGCACCCCACAAAAGAGATCTCCTTCAACACCGCCTCACAATTAAACCTATGGTGTGTGAGGACGACCTTTATGCCTTGTTTTACAAAGGAGGGAACTGAGGCTCAGAACAGTGAAATCACTAACCCAAGAGCACCCGGGACACTGTGTAGCCAGGATTCGAGACCAAGTGGGCCCCAGAATCCAGTGGAACCACTGTTTCTAGTTCAGGTGGAGATGTACATACCTGAGGTGTGTATATCCAAGACGTAGAGAAATCTACGGGCGTGTTCTGGATTTCGGTGTGCGTCTCACGCGCTTTTCATACGAGAACATTTTACATTTCTTCGGGCGTCTCTCGTGCAGTGAGAAAGTGCAGTTTCTATCTCGGCGTCCTTACAGAACATTTTACATTTCTCCGGCCCTCTCTCCCCCGTGCGGTACCGTCGAGGAGGAGACCGCACGCTCGGGACCCTGGTTCCCAGGCGGATGAAGCGAAGGTTGGCTGGTGACAAAACCCCACTTACAAATACTTGCGGCGGGGCCCGGAAGCTGATACAGTGTTCTCGTCCCGATCTGAGTCGCTAGGGACAGGGAGTTACAACCGCGCGGGCGCGCGCCAGGGCAGCAGGGAGACCACGCTAACTCCAGTTTCCCTCTCCCGCCGGGTGGGAGAGCGAGGCTTGGGCTTTGGGTGTCTCAGGCTTTTCACCACCGGCCTCCGATCCTCCCCTGCGTCCCTAGCACTTGCTGAGCTCCATCTGCCCGGGCGCGAAGGCCCGAGACTGCAGGTGGGGACCCTGCCGGCACAAGAATCGTTTATTCCTTCCTGGTTCGACCCTTCTCAGCTTCCAGGAACTTAAGCAAATTTGTTTCCTCGGCCTCTCGTTCTCTCAACTCTTTGGCCCCAGGTGGGAGCCGAGCGCTCGGCTAGTGGGGAGATAGATCCGCTAGAGGCGGGAGAAAGGATACGGAGGGCGCAGCCCCACGCAAGAAAGGGGGTGCCTGGTTATGAGACAGCGCGGCCCAGGTTCCCCAGCCTGGGCAACTGTAGGCCCCATGCACCCAAGGAGCCGAGGCCCGGGTCTGACTGCAGGCTGGGCGGGGAGGGCTGTGGGGTACGGGGAGGACACAACACATTGCTCGGGTAGGGAATAGGGACCCGTCTTCCTTGCGCCCAAGACGCAAGGCGCTTTCTGTCCCGCGGCTGGGCTGAAGTCAGGCGGCCTGTGCCGGTCCGATCGCGCAGCTTCGGGGCAGTCCCTGGCGGGGGGGGGGGGGGAGGGACTTAGAAAAGGGACATTGGTACCGTCCGAGCCGTCCGGCTCTCCACACCCCCCATCCCCCCAGCCCCCCAGCCCAACGATCCGAGTCAACCAGTCTATTTGAGCTTTTGAAATGCGATCCCCCGCGCCACTTCGGTTTCCCGCTAATGGCCCGGGCTCTGGTTTCGGGTTGGGGGATCGCACCCGGAGGAGAGGGGCTGCTTCCCCGGGGCCCGCGCCAGCCCGCCCCTGTCTAGGCGCTCTTCCCGCCGGCGCGGCGGGCCCAGGACGGTACGCCCCCTGCCCCTTCAAGGTCTCCAAAGCGTCAAGGACACCCAGGCACGGAACTGACACTCGTGCACTGACTTCCTTCTTGCCACTTTCGCTCCTTGCCGCCCACCCCAGTCCCCAGTGCGGGCGTCTTTGACGTCACTTTTTTTTCTTTTTGTGCCGGGACCAGGCACCCCTCACCTTCCCAGGAGCTCCAGGGGAGCACCCGCTGTCACGGCTCGTTACTTTAGTCGCCTCCACGCCCCAATCCTCCCAACCCGAGGTGTGAGCCTGTTACTGTTACGGAGCCAGCGTTACAGTGTGTCTGCCGGATGGTGTACCCACACCCCAACGCTGCCTTGTCCCAGGCGCCCCTCTCCCGAAGGCCTGCACCCTTTAGCTATGGACATTCTTTAGGGTGAAGGCTCTCAGCTGGAGGCCAGAGCACTTGGCTTCAGCGGATCCCCAGAAACCACAAAAGTTTGTTACTGTGCATATATGCAGATTTGGGGGGAGGGAACCTGACAATTTTCCTCAGTTTCTCAGACATGTCTGAACCCAACCAAATTAAGGTGCACTCACTGCTCTGAGGACAAAAAGAAATGGGGGGAGAGTTTAGGGTGGGTCCTGGAAACCCTTGTCTTGGCCAGGTCGAATTTAGCTTTAGGGACTAGCTCCAGCTCTCTCCTTACCCTTCTCACCTTCTCCAAGGACACAATTTCCTTGCTTATTTTGAAGCTAAGCTTCCAGATCCGGAAAGCCTCAAGCCTTGTCTAATTAGATGACTAATTAATGATATTAACTTATCAACCACATGATTATGAACAGTCATTATCACTCCCAATGACTTCTGTGTTAATTTCCTGTTGCTAAGGTCAACCCCACTCAACTAGCACAGGTAATCAAAGGAAACCACTTTTCATAAAACAAAATTGCTTTTTACTACACGTCGTCCTCCTCCTCAAGATCTAGGGCAAGGGGAAACACAGAGGAGTCTCCTTTGTGGAGAGACCATTGGGGTCCGGGTTAGGGGCTCCCCTGCATCACCAGCCATCCCCACGTACACCATGGGGATCTGGCAGCTTTCATCTTTGTTCACATCTTCTGAAGGACTTCGTTTGTAAAATTAAAACCACATCTGGTGGTATTGGGGATCTGAATTTTGGAAGAGAGACGCGTATGTGTTGGCAGGGGGAACAGTTTGGGGTCTGAGGGTCACCTGAGCCTTTTCTCCAGGGCGGAAAAAAAAAAAAAAAAAGAACAAGGTGAAGGCTGGGATCTCTTCCAATGCAGAAATTTCCCTTTATCTTTACTGCCCAGCAGAGCCTAGAACAAAGTAGGCACCTACCCAAAGTGTGTGTGAGGCCAGCCTAAACATGCTTAGGAACCCCATTAACTTGGAAGGCTGAGGTTACAGTGGAAATGTTTTAAAACGTCGCCTGCGTTTTTCTCTGTCATGCTTCCCTCTTTTGTTTTATTTAAGCAAACACACCAACCACACATGAACATTTACTAGCACTTAAAGAAACGTCCTAAACAGGGCAGAATGTTTGAGGAAAGAGGGAAGGGTTCTCTTGTTTCCTCCTCTCTGATAAAGTAAGACCCCAGGGGAAGCCCCTCATCCCCCCAGGCCTTGCCTAAATGAACCCCTTTTGGTCGTACTTGGCCACTTCGAGATGGATTTCATCCTGGCATCAGGACAAGATGGATTTCGTACGAGGTGATGTAAGCAGAGGCTCCCAACTTCTCTCCACCGCTGCCATCTCGGCCCCCCTAAATCCACAAATTCCCCACCGACCTCAAGTTCACTCCAAACTTTCCCCCAAGACTTTCCTGCAGATGTATCACAAGAAAAGCGTGGATGGTGAGACCAGCGTTTGGCGACAGCCTGGGCCTGCCTCAGGGAGCTGAGGACGCAGCGCGCTTCCCCCTCCCCCTCCCCATTTGTCGATAAACAGGCCATTTCTGCGCTGGTTTTATTTGACATAAAAGCCCCCCTGGTGTTACTTCCCCCGATTTCTTGACACATACTGGTCTCTGAGTTAGAACAGAGACCTAAGGTGAGAAATCTCAAACAGGAAGGGGAGACTGCAGTCAATCAGCACTAACTCTTGGTTTCTCCCGGGAGAAAAAAAAAAAAAAACTCAAGCTACCTGTTTTGCAGAGCTCACGGGAGGGAGGATACAGAAAAAAAAAAGCAGCTCAGTTCCAACCGCCCTCACTCGCCTTCTCTTGGCCGTTCCTTTGCCGCCATCTGCTGGTGCTATGGGGAACTGCAAGGGGGCTTTTTCAAGACTTGGCAAGACAGAGGGTCACTCATTCATTCATTCACTCACTCATTCATTGTTCATTTATTTATTCAGCAGGTAACTGTACCTGAGACACAGTCTCTGTTCTCATGAGATTTGCAGTCCAGTAAAGCCAGTTTCATGGCCATCCCCTGAAGGTAAGATACAGTGGGATCGAGGTGTCAGAGGAAAGCCAGGTTCAGCCTGCCACCTCTTTTCATGTGGCCTGTAAGCTAGAAATGGTTTTTACATTTTTAAATGGTTGAAAAAAGTCAAAAGAAGGATACTTAGTGCCGTGCAAAAAAGACTTGATACTCACATTTTAGTGTTCAGAAATCAAGTTGTATTGGAAATCCAGCCACACCCATTCACTTACATATTCTCCCCGGCTGCCAGAGTGAGTTGTTTTGACAGAGACGGTATGACTTGCAGAATCAGAAATCTTTGTTATGTGGTCTACTGCAGAAAAAGTTTGCCGACCTCACATCTAAAGAAAAGAGTGGCTACTACACCCAATTTTAAAAAATCAGTTATTTATTTTTTTGGTTACACTGGGTGGGTCTTAGTTGTGTCAGGAGGGCTCCTTAGTTGTGGCGTGCATGTGGGATCTAGTTCCCTGACCAGGGATCGAACCCGGGCCCCCTGCATTGGGAGTTCAGTCTTATCCACTGCGTCACCACGGAAGTCCCTACACCCCATTTTTCAAGATGGAAAACTGTGCTACAATTCCCGAGAAAGTCTGGAGGACTTTGGGAGAAGAAAAAAATGCAGACCAAATAAATAAATAAAGCATAGAAATTGTCAAAGCTATTTTTAAAACAAACAAACAAAAAATGCAGGCCAGGGGCCCCGTTGCTTGAAGGTTGGACTCAGAATGGGTTAAATGAAGCTAAGGATAACAACTTCAAAGTTGCTTTGAAATGGAAATGAGCTACAGAGCGGTAAGACTCCCAGCACCTAGTAGGTTCTCAATAAAATAGCCATTCACAAAAGATCACCTCCGCAGGGCAGCAGCACAGGATCCTGCAGAAAAGGCACTGGTTGCAAGATGTAGACAGCTTCGGTTTAAAAAGACTCTGACTAAAATCAAAAATAACAGATTGTGGGAGTCTAAGGAAAGGGAATGGTGCGGGCTTGGGCAGACTCCAGGTGAAATCAGCTTTGTTTTAGATTCTTCACTCAGTGAAGGAAGAGCAGAATGCCCACAGCGGCAAGACAAAGGCTGAGGCTTGCCATGAATGACTTTTTTTGTGACTTGCTTTGCTTTGGGCTGAACGAAGGCGACAGAAGTTCATGTTTATTCCTTTCTAAGGCTTGCAGCGATTCCAAACACAAAAGAGGTTACAACCATTTCTCTCTCTCTCTTTTTCTCACTCCTTCCTTCTTCCCTCCCTTCCTTCCTTCTTTCCCTCCTTCCCTCCTTCCTTCCTTCCTTCCACCTTATTCCAGATAATAGCCTTCACTCTGAGGGTCAGGGGAGGAAACTGAGGCTTTGAGAACTTCAGTGATTAGCCCAGGTTTCCGCATCCAAGGCGTGATTTCATCACAAAGCACGGGGCTTCTCTTCTGTGTTCTTTCTATGAGGACGCCTCGCCTCCCTCTCAGCTTTGGCCTACGTGAGAGCCTCCTTATTTATCCTTTGGAAGCCCCAGGATGTACAGAACCCAAATCCAAGCTGAAATGAAGGCAATTACCCAGATAATTTAGGTAAACGTTGGGGTTGTGTTGTGAGTGTTTTAACATCCAGGTCTGAATTATTGGTGTAATTGTTTCCACTCCTCCCCCCTCACTGCTCTGTTCAAGAGGCAATTCTCCCGACAGCCCCTGTTTGTTTTGTCCGGGTTGAACAGGGCCCAGTAGCTAAGGAGAGCCGGCTAGAACAAAACCCCGGGGGGGAAGGAGGCCGGCCTAGAGGGCCAAGCCAATTTGTGTTTGAGGTCAATAACCTTTGTGTTTCCATCAAAACCCCATGCATGAGGCACACTCCACCCCTAGCAATTCTACAGTGAAAAACTCTTGCTTCCAACGTTCAAACATCAAAGCAGCAACCGCACGTGCGCATCTCCGTGTGTGCCCGCCCGTTAGAAAAGAAAATTAAGCAAATAAAGGAGAATTTTTTAAAAACTGAAAATAAACCTTCTCTAATTTCTTAGAAGAAGAGAGTGAATCGTGAAGTCGTTTTGTCCCCTCCTTCTCTTCGCCCCCCAACACACACCCCCCAGGCTTCCAATCTGCTTAGGAGGAAAAAAAGCTTCAGCTCCTGGAAACTTCATTTCCCTCCCTTAAAACAGGGCCGATAATAACCCTTGCTTTCTGCGGTTGGTGGGAGATAATATAGATGCCACGGAGAATCCAGGACTGGCATATAGTAAGTCCGATGTCCGCCTGCTCTTATTATCGGGGATGAGGTCTGAGATAGTGTCTGCTAAAGTGGACATAATCCAGTACGTTTCCAGAAACAAGGCAACCACTCCCAGACCTCCCAGCCAGTATCTTTCCCGGTCGGCTAGTACACACAGCGAAACAGGAAGGCTGGTGCCCCACGGACACCCGAACAATGGGAAATCCATGCATTAAAGTTTTATAGGCTGTGGTAGATTAGTTCAAAAGAAACAGAGTCTGGAGAAAAGCAAGCTTGGCCCAATGACATCAAGTAGAAGCAGGAGCTCTGAGTACATAAGCTTTTTGCCTCTGTTCTTATTTATTTATCGCTGCTGATCATGCCAGGCGGGGAAGCAGGAGGTTGGCAGGCTTACCCCTCGCTTAGAGATAAGGAAAGGAAGGCCCAGAAGGTCAAGGTTTTATGTTAGGACCTGAAGCCATTTCAGGGCCAGAGAACTCAGTGTTCAGTAAAAACAAGGCCAACTCAGCAAGCGAAAAGGAGGATAAAAGTGTTGAGTGTGGATCAGAACATTTGCAGGGACGATAAACATCAAACAGGTATATTATCTCCAGTCACTGCATGTCTATGACAACCTTTCATTTGGAACAGCCGTTCTTGCCCCAAACACGCATCAGATTTGTATCCAACCTCAGACTTGCTGAGTCAGAGTTTGGGGGACAGGCCCTGGCCTTGGTACTTCTTAAAAACTCCCTGAGTGATTCCAAAGAACAACTAAACCACTGATAATGGAGCTCTTTTTTTTTTAATGAATAAATTTATTTATTTATGGCTGCATTGGGTCTTTGTTGCTGTGAGCGGTCTTTCTCTAGCTGCGGCGAGCGGGGGCTACTCTTCGTTGCGGTGCGTGCTTCTCATTGTGGTGGCTTCTCTTGTTGCAGAGCACAGACTCTAGGTGCGAGGGCTCAGTAGTTGTGGCTCACGGGCTTAGGTGCTCCGCGGCATGTGGGATCTTCCCAGACCAGGGCTCGAGCCCATGTCCCTTGCATCGGCAGGCAGATTCTTAACCACTGTGCCACCAGGGAAGTCCCTGATAAGGGAGCTGTTGATGATCCCTCCAGGGTACTCAAATCTCATTCGTAAGTCGTGTTTAGCAGTGAAAAAAAGAACACTAATATTTTCTTCTTTTTGAGTCAAAAGAGGCTTTGAAAAGAACAAGCAGGAAGGCATTGAACCCCAGGCCTAAAGTTTGGGTTATTAGGTTTCTTCCCCAGGGTCTGGTTTCAGTGAATCCATGACCCCCAGGCATCGTAGGCAGAGTTGACAGATAACGCGTAGACAGGCATTTTTCGAGGTCCATCGTTTTCATCAAATTTTCAAAGTGGGTACCCCTGCCCTTCTTCCCAAATGTTTAAAAGTCACTGTTGCAATATTAAGTCACACTAAGTATATTCCAGGAAAGAGATCGTCGAGGGACCAAACTCCATCTCAGGCACTAAATCCGCTGCTGTCATGTTCAGACCTGGGTTAAAACTGCTCAAGGTCACGGCCTTATCTTCTTTGGTTCTCCTGGCTCCACTGACCCTGGTGACCATTCCTCCTCGATGTCTCTTTCTCCCCTCAGTTCCCATGACCCCACGGCCCTCTGGTTCTTCCCCTGCATCTCTGGCCGTCTTCCCATCAGCACCCTTGCAGTTTCCTGCTTTTTCCCCATTTGTATGTGATGCAGCCTTCGGTCCCCCTCACCCCTCTGTACATGCGTCTTCCTTGTTCCCTAACCATCACCATGTTGCCCATTTCAAAATCCGTCCTTCTCCAGGCAGACAACCAATTTTCTGTCTCGCCACTTAGAAAAGAGAAGTGCTATCCTCTTCTTGCAGGGTCATTGGGAAGATTAAGACTGACATTATATGACAAGTAAGCCCAACACCGAAGGTCTTCATTTGCTCGGGCTGCCGTAGAAAGGACCGACTGGGGGGCTTCAACAGCATACATGTATTATCTCACAGCACTGGAGGCTGGAGGTCCAAGATCAAGGAGTTGGCAGGGGTAGTTTCTTCTGAGGCCTCTCTCCTTGGCTTGCAGGCGGCCTTCCAACCAGATGGATCGTCCCAACTCGCATGGTTACAAAGCGGATTCAAATCCCAGAGCTCTCCTCGGCATGCCTGGGTGTCACTGTAGAACAGAATTCCCTGTTTGTTCCGCACAGAAGATGTGACACGCAGTGGAAAGCTGTGGGCAGGAGAAGCCTGTTGCGGAAGCAGATGTGCCCGAGGAACCCAGGGTCTACCAGGTGGTTAGCTCCAGGAAGGAGCTTCAGGTAAGTTCCTTCTTTTCCTCCGGACCTCCATAGTCATCACTGTGAAATGGGCACAATGGACCAGTGGAATTCCCAAGGCCCTCGGCAACATATCACAGTCAGAATCAAGGCCGAACGTCTTGCCCACTTCAGTTCACTTCTTTTTTTCTAAAAGACTCCTCATGTTTAGCACAAAAGTCCTGCCTCACCCAAGGAGCTACTGTGTTTCATTGGCTGAAGGCCATGAGACCTCAGAGAAAATAGGGAAGGCACACATTTATAGCCAAGGAACCCCATAACCATCATCATCTCTTTCCTCTCGACTTCAAAACCACCCCCGTTCCATTTCCTTTCGGTGCCGTATTCGTTTTTTTACAAGCTCAGAAGGGACTGCAAACATCCCCTCCCTCATCAGGAATGCCAGCTTTGTTGTCCAATGTCAGGATTGGCGCCCGCAGATGGGGGCGTCTTTGGCAAGAAGTTTAATGAGTTTTCCGTCTTCGGGTGGCGGGTGCTTCCGTGATTCCACGCCCGCTCTCTCCCAGGCTTGGACCCGTGGGCTCTGCCGCCAGGCGGTCTTAGAGAACAATCCACTCTTTCTGGGACTGACATCAGTTCCTGGGAGTGGGGAGGAAGCAGCCGAGAGTGGGGGCGGGGGCGGATCCTGCTGACACTGCGGGGAGGCCACAAAAGCTGGCATTACCATGTCAGTCCCTCCAGTAAGGGCCTTGTTTGTGGTCCCTTGTTTGAGGGTCATAGAGAGCCGGGCTGAGCGGAAATAAGGGAAGAATGCAGCCCCATTGTCCACGGCTGGGAGACTCAAGTGGGTCCCTGGTGAGGCGCTCCCTCCCGGGAGGCTTTCTTGACAACCACTTCAGACAGACCCCTGAGTCTTCAGGGAGTAACGAAAGGCAAGTGGGGAGTGGGTGGGAGCTTGCACACTCCCCCCTGGGGCTCCTGAGGGCTTAGGGCATGAGGTTTTAACTCAGAATCGAGAAGCATCCACACTGTTCACTCTTTTTAAAAAAATGCCCACTTTGTTTTTGGAAAACCTCCCCCGCTCCCCGATTCCACCCTTGAAATCTCAAAACATGAGGCATTGAGGAACGGACTCAGAAATAATAATCGGCCAGTATTAGGGACCGAGTCCTTGTTCTGGACAGAAATGGCTTAGTATGTATTCAGGATGGGACCATTCGATGACCTGGGTCTGTATTTTGGAGGGGGACATGGCAACCACAATATCGACCACTCCCGCTCCCCTCAAGCCAGCCTAACACCATAAAGGAAGGCAGGGAGGCCCTGGCTGAGGGAGGGAGTTTACAGCAAACATTCTCAAGGCGGGGCGAAGATTGATTGGGGCGGGGGGGCGAAAATCTTACTCTATGTCGAAAGCAAAGGTACACATGCAGTACATGCATAGATGTGCAGTGTTTAATATCACAGTATCTGTGATATTAACATTTCCTGGGGTGGGGCCATTAGGAAAAAAATGTCTAAAAAGTTTCCGTAAGGGGTGCAATAATAAAAAGTTTGAGAAACACTGACCTAGAGAATATAGATTCTGTCAGAATGTCTGCATTTAAAACCCAGCTTTCTCGCTGTGTGTCCTTGAGCCAGTTACTTAACCTCTCTGAGCTCAGCATTTTCACACTTAAAGCAGAGACTATGCTACAACCCTATCTACAGACTCGAGGCTTTAACACATTGAAAGTGGCTAGAAGAGCATCTAGCATCTAGTATTTGGTCACTGTTTGTTACTTTTATCATTAGGAAGGCACAGAATCAACTTTATCACGTTTTTGTCTTCCGGGATTTGCAGGTAATTATGCCGGCTAGATCTACTAAGTTGAAATCCTCAAATTTCAGGCCTCAACTAAGAGATGCAATTGTTAAACAACTGATTAATTCGGGTTTTAATATCAGACATGGTTTGCTCCAGGCACTCAGAGATGAGGACCACAGGGCCTGCCCTCAAGGGCTACAGGCTACCATTCTGACCCATCACATTTCCTTCATGCCTATTAAAAATGCGGTCCTGGAGAGGCCCTCCTGGGAACATGCAGTTCTATCTGTTATCAATCAATTTACTATCGTCACCATCATCCTTAGAGAATGGTGCCATGTTTCCACCCCGGGTTCTAGCAAAGCCCTTGGGCAGCTCCGTTGTGATGAGGACCTAACAGCACCTTCCTTTTAACTAAGAGCTGTTTATGAGCTGAGTCCTTTGGAAATTTTCTCCTAGAAACATCACCCCTTTCCATCAGGAGTAAGTAAACCCCACTTTGCAGATGAGGAAATAGACTTGGAGAAGGTATGCGACAACCCCAAGGTCACAGAGTGAGTCACAGCAAATGAGATTTGAGCCCAGATTGCCCTGATTCCAAAGATCTCTGAACAATGCTGTCTTCCACGGAGAGCCTCCAAGTTAAAGAGAATAACAAAAGTTTTACTGATGGCAGGGAGCTACTATAGACCCAGATGTGGCTCTGACAACCGCTTCAGACATTACGTTGTGGCCTGTGTTGTACTAAACGCTAATGGTCATTGAAGTATTTGATGATCCCGGAAACGCTTTTATTCCCATTCTTCAGTTGGAGAAACTGAGGCTAGGACAAATTAAAGTCATTTGCCTATGATCACACAGTAGGGGAGCGGGAAGGATGGAGTTTGGAGTCTGTGCTTCTAACCACTTCACCATGTCCCATTCATTCATTCATTCATTTTCCATTCCGTACTGAGGATTTTCTAGACTGATTGCTAGAGTCTCTTCCTATGGCTCCTTCTCCGAAGATTTTCTTTTTTGGTTCCTCTTTGTCCCTCTCCCCCTGGTAAATATGGTTGGAAAGGGAAAATCCTGTTGAGGGATTCACATGAGACACAGGCTGTGAAATGCAGTCCCTTCTCTCCCTCTGACCCGAGTGCTCTGAACTAGAACAAACACATCACCTGTCTGGGTCTCAGTTTCCTCATCAGTTCAAACAGCGATAATAAGACTGGTCCCAAAGGGTTGTTGTGAAGCCAAAGGAAAGTTTGTGGACAAAACACCCATGAGGAAATTAACACAGGGGAGGGCTTCCCCTGGGAGTGGAGATGCACTTCTGTTGACACTCCTGGAACCTTGAGCAGGGTCGGCTGAAAGAGTGGAGGGGTTGGTGTGGGGCCTCCAGACTCCTGGGACACCCATGTGACTCTCCTGTCCTGGCCATCACGGTACACGGGGACCACGTTTGGGAGAGTCCCATGAAGCTGAGTCATGCATAGAGAAAATGCCTTGCACTAATGTCAAATTTCATTCGCACACTCATTCATTCACTCACTCACTCATTCATCATTCACTCATTCATTCACTCGCTCATTCATTCATTCACTCGCTCATTCATTCATTCACTCATTCCTGCACTCATTCGGTCACTCATTCATTTGCTCTTTTACTCATTAACCCATTCATTCATTCATTCATTCATTCATTGATTCACTCACTCATTCATCAACTTGCTCACTTCCTCAACCACTTAATCATTTAGGCAGATATTCACTCACTCACTCATTCACTCACTCGTTTCTTTACTCTTTCATCCACTCACTCAATCATTCACTTGCTCATTTACTCACTCCCTCATTCATTCACTCCTACTCTCAGTCATCCATGTAATCATCTACTGATTTGTTCCTTCTACATTTAACACTTTGCCCCTCACGCTTTGCACATTACCAACAGTTGTTTGGGGCTTGCAGCCGTGAATAAAATGGTCAGGATCACTGCTCAAATTCTAAAGGGGGCAGGGAGATTAAAAATCAAGTAAAAAATGCACCTGATACATAAAAATTGTGATAAGTGCTCTGAAGACTGAACAGACTGATGTGAGAGAGGGGCCACTTAGGAAGAGGGGGACCAGAAGACCCTCTCTAAGAGATGACATTAGAAGCAAAACCTAAAAACAATAGACAACAAGGGGAAGAGCTGGCCTCAGAATCAGCACTTTTTCTGACCCCCTTCCCAATAACTTCGCTGCTTTGTTATTGAAATGTAGATAAGCCTCATCTTTTTTTTTTTTTTTAAATCTAAAGATAAAAGATTTCTTGGAAGAATGCACTCCCAAAGTGCTTAGCACAAGCCTGGTGAATTTTATCTTTAGCAAAAATATTATTGTTTTGTAACTGAATTTATTTTTTTAGACTAGGAAGAACATTTTTTCAAGTCCCTACCCACAAGGCCCCTCTCCCGCCATCATTTTAATACTTGCAAAATCTGGAAAATATTATGTTTTAGGGCTATATCACCATTCTATCCAAATGAATAGATATTTCATTTGTGATTTTTGTTTTCCCTTAAACCTTTGTAACATTCACCTTAGCATCCCCATCTCCTAGATTTCCCCCAGGAGAAATTCCAAGAGTCGGAAGGGCAGAAGGAGAGATAAGCATATTCTTAAGTTTTATGATACATTTCACCAAAGTGACCTTCACCGACTCACACTTGCACCAACCCAGAAGGAGAACATCCAAAGAGACATTTCTCCCTCCTTGGCAATCCCAGTTGGCCTGCTGGGGAGGACGGAATTAGGAATAAATATCGCTTGTCTTTGTGAGGACAGCTAGACGCCACCGGGTCCAGGACTCCCAGCCTGTGGAAGGGAGATCCTTGATAGACATTGAAATGCAACCACCTCTCTTTGAAAACAAGGGTGGGTTGACTGTTTAACAGATTGGGGACCACAGCACCAGGGTCTCAGAAAAACCCCATCCAGGATCCACTAATTTATTCATGTACTGCCTCGTACCTTCCAGAATTTTAAAAGCAGAAAACAAATATTTGTTTATTCATCTTCTTGTCCCCTGAGATCTCAGACCACTTTAAGGTCTAGCGATCGGAGGAATGAACTCAATGAAATATTTCAAACTTTACTAAGTGGAAGGTCTTTTAGAGGGATGACTTGGCGATGAACTGGAATTCAAGGGTTGAGGGCTTCTTTACATAGATGTTTCGAAAAATCTGGAACTAGATCAAATATCCAAATGTAACGAACACTCTTGTGCTTCTCATCTAGTTTCAACAATACCAAACTTTCGGCGAGGACCTTGTCAACATTCTGACTTTTCGGGAGCCCTCACCCCATATCTTAAAATGCACCCACGTTACATAATAAATATAATTTCGTATAAATACAGTTTTGAGTTATGCTTTGGCAAGTTGACATAAAATTATATTTTGTCAACATCAAGCATTTATGAGTTTTAATTTGGCAAGTTCACCCCCTCAACCACTCCCCTGGGCTCGTCTGAAGAAGGGTGGCCATTATGCCCAGTGGTTAGACTGGCCCCGCTTTCGATGTGCAAAATGACACCTGGATCAAGAGAAAGGAGCCATTCCACCTGTTAAAAGACCATCTTAAGGTCTAGTGATCTAGTGATTGTACTTATGACAGTTCTTATGACAATGGGCCTTTAGGTCCAGGGGGTCTGGAGGAAGAATTGTCAAAAATTTCCCTACCAATGGAAAAAAAAATCAAGAAGGTGAGATTCCCCCCCCCCCCAACCCCGTTTATTTTTGCCATCCTGTCTTGAGCATTCCCTGTGTGTCCCAGATTGTGGAAAGTCCTTGCCATTAACATTCAATCATCATAAAACATCATAGTGCTAGTAGGTGTTACGTTTCTTATTGTTTTTGCTGTTTTTATTGATGAATCAATGTTACTCCTGTCGCTGATTTTCTTTTTCTTTTCTTCAAAAATCAACTTAATTTCTATTAGCTACAAACAAATAATTGGAAAATGAAATTAAAATTTGACACAGCAGCTTCAAAAACTAGAATATCATTTGAAATGAATTTAACAAAAGGTATGCAAGACTTCCACGTTGAAAGTGCAAAATATGACTGAGAGAAATGAAAGGAGAGTAGATTAATGAGAAAACATGCCATGATTATAAACTGGCAGACTTAATATTGTTAAGATGTAAATTCTCCCTAAAATGACATATAGATTCAGAAAATCCCAATAAAAGTTGTCAGGAGGCTTTTGTGGGTTTTGTTTGCTTGTTTGTTTTTCTGTTGGTTTTTAAGATTCTTTTCCTGTATAGGCCATTACAGAGTACTGAGTAGAGTTCCCTGTGCTATACAGCAAGTTCTTATTAGTTACCTATTTTATGTATAGCAGTGTATATATGTCAGTCCCAATCTTCCAATTTATCCTCCCCACCCCCTTATCCCATGTTTGTTTTCTACATCCCTGATGTCACTGGTTTTCATAAGGAAACACAGGCTCAGAGAGGTAAAATAACTCACCTAAGGTAACACAGCACCTGCTGGAGTCTGAATTCAAGCTCTGGTCTTATCCAGTAGCTGATAAGATCTCTTGTGATCTCTGCTATCTAAAACCCAGCCCCTGGGTGCAGAATTTTGTCTCCTCTGCTTGCAGATAAATCTGTCATCCATTTCACCTTCTCCAAGTTTTAGTGCTCTTTTTGGTTGAACAAAGATAATAGTGAATATCTACTTACCCAGTGGTCACAGGCATACATCAGGAAATATGTGACAAAGTCCCTTATAATGAGCAAAGTCTCCCTTAGATGTGAGTTATTCCTCTATCTCTACTGCTACTTTCACAAGGAAAGGCCAGAAATAGATAAAAAGGGGATTAACCAGGGAAATGATCCTCTGTGAATGCTAGCAGGTGACATTTTAACCTTCACTACTGGGTCCCCAAGATTTGGCCCATTGTCCATTTGGTGTATAATAGGTGCTCAATCAATATTTATGGGAAAATAAAAAGGGATACATTCTTAAATGAAAGCATGGGTTCCTAACCTGTGAACCCCAGAGGCTCAGGGATGGGTTACGAGACTGGCGATGTGTTCCCATGAATGACAGGCCACCTACTCTCTGGGTTCTGGGTGTGTGCATTTCCCTGGGTGGAGAATAACAGGCATTCCTGGGATCTTCAAAGGGTCTGTGATTCATAGAAATGTGCGATCAAGCCCTTCCAGCAGTATTTGCTCACAGAATTGGCCTCCCGGTAAAGTTTTCCTCAAAGTACAAAGTGATAAGAACAGGGTTTAAGAGATAAATAAATAAATAAATAAACGAATAAATGTAATGAGATAGGAATATATGTGTGTACATATATCTCTCTATATTTATATAGAGATGTAATGAAATAGCTATATATGCAATTATATGCAATTAAATAACTATAGATGTATGTGTATATATGTTTGTTTCTCAAACCTTATTCAACTGCTCTTGTGTATTTATAGATAAGCATTATATATAAAATTTTCATTTCTGGCAAAAACAATTATGTAACAGCAACCAAAGACATGTTGGACCATGCACGATTCCACCAGAAAATTGGCGTTCACTTCTCCGCTTTCTCTTCTCGTCCTTGCGTTCAGGAATTTGAACGTTGGCATAGAGTAGACAGTGTTTTGAAATTTACTTTTTTTTTTTTTTTTTTTGGCCACACCGTGGGGCTTGTGGGATCTTAGTTCCCCAACCAGGAATCAAACCCAGGCCCACGGCAGTAAAAGCATAGAGTCCCAACCACTGGATTGCCAGGGTTTACTTGTTAATTTGATTGTTATTACTCAACATAATGTGTCTCCCATGTTGCTAGATAGATTTCCTATAATCATTTTAATCATTATGTACTAGTCCGCTCCCTTGTATAATAACTCGCTTAAGACATAGGTTATTGTGAGAGTTGAGCGAATGTGAAAAATGATCTTGGAACATGGTTCGGCACATACGAACTGTTCGACAGTGGTAACATTATTTTCATTTCATCCTGACAACAAGTTTATGAGGTAGGTATTAGTATTACCCTCCTTTTGAGATGAGAAAACTAAGGCAGAGAGATGTTAATTAACTTATCCTGAGTCACACAGCTGGTCAGGAATGAAGTCCAAGAAATCAGTGAGTTAACCATTTCTGAACTCCTGCATCTTCTATCTGCCCCACCTCCTACCTTGGGGCGGGATTACTTACAGTACAGGGACCCAAGCCTTTGATGTGCTCATTCCATCTGTTTGTCTGGAGATCAGAAAGGAATACTTGGATTTATTTATGTAGTTTCTGACTCCAAAAGGCCTCTTGAGATTAAAGAGATGAGTTATTTAATTGCATTGTTGGGTTAGATGATTACCCTCCAATGGTCAAGACTTTCCTGCTCACCCTGCCGGTTTTATGACCTCAGGCAACACATTTCAATTTTCAGTTTAAATCTCAGTTTTTTCATCTCTAAAACTCTCTTCCCAGAGGGGGGCTTCACTGGCACCAGCACGATGCAATCTACCAGACTCTGGACCCCTGCCCCCTCTCACTCCATCCATCCAGCACCCCAAGTTCAAACTCATATCCCAGAATTCCCATTCCTGCTTCCCTTCCCACCCCCACCCCCCTCCTCTGCTGAGTAACCTATGGTGGCTTCCCAGTATCTCCAGGAGCAAATCTACTTTTCCTCATCTCTAAATTGAAGAGAATAACACTGCCCAAGTCAGAAGTTTTTTTATGAGGATTCAATAATAAAATACATTTCTTTAATTTATTTTTAAATTTTATTAACGTATAGTTGATTTACAATGTTGTGTTGATTTCTGCCGTACAGCAAAGTGATTCAGTTATACATATATATATATATTCTTTTTCATATTCTTTTCCATGATGGTTTTTCACAGGATATTGAATATAGTTCCCTGTGCTGTCCAGTAGGACCTTGTTTATCCATCTTATATATACTAGTTTGCACCTGCTAATCCCAAACTCCCAGTCTATCCCTCCACCACCTCCCCTTGGCAACCACAAGTCCATTCTCTATGTCTGTGAGTCTGTTTCTTTTATTTATTTATCTATTTATTTATTGGCTGCGTTGGGTCTTCATTGCTGCGTGTGGCTTTCTCTAGTTGTGGCGAGCGGGGGCTACTCTTTGTTGCGGTGCACGGGCTTCTGATTGCAGTGGCTTCTCTTGTTGTGGAGCACGGGCTCTAGGTGCGCAGGCTCAGTAGTTGTGGTGCGTGGGCTTAGTTGCTCCACGGCATGTGGCATCTTCCCGGAGCAGAACTCGAACCCGAGTCCCCTGTGTTGGCAGGTGGATTCTTAACCAGTGTGCCACCAGAGAAGTCCCCGTCAGTCTGTTTCTGTTTCCAATGTGCCGAACATAGTGACACCTCAGAATAAATGTATTATTACCTTCCTTATTTTTGTTGTCTTGAGAGAAGGGACGTGCCCAGCTAGTTAGAGAACTAGAGCTCATTGCATTGGTCTGTGGCAATTTCCAACACGCTGCCAACCTACACAATATTTACATCCAATTCCATTCTGGATCGGGATGAACTTTCTCTTTGAGAAGGAAAAAGCCAGTGGCGGTGGAGCTGAACAAGCCATCAAAAATATCAAATTCTGGGCTTCCCTGGTGGCGCAGTGGTTGAGCGTCCGCCTGCCAATGCAGGGGACACAGGTTCGTGCCCCGGTCCGGGAAGATCCCACATGCCGCCGAGTGGCTGGGCCCGTGAGCCATGGCCACTGAGCCTGTGCGTCTGGAGCCTGTGCTCCGCAACGGGAGAGGCCACAACAGTGAGAGACCAGCATACCGCAAAGAAAAAAAAAAAAAAAAATCAAATTCTAAAGGAGGCCACAGGCTGGTTCTCCCGAGAGGCCTGGCTTGAATAAAGAAAGCCCAGTGTGGTTCATGAATACTTTTCCTCGCCTGAGAAATAGCATTCTCTTTGGGGTTCTGGGACCCCCTTAGCCTCTCAGTGGCTCTGCCCCTCAGGATTGGGAGCCTCTTGGGAAACGTTCCAGGTCCACTTTCTTTGTTTCTCTCGATTTCTCCCCGGACTCACATCTTCTGGGCACGGACTTCAGCTATCTGATTGGGGTTGTCTCAGGATTTTCCACCTGTGTGAATGCAAGGACAGAGCTCCAGACAGCTAATCTTGACCCTTCCTAACCCTTTCAAAGACATCAAGAGAAAATCCAGGAATCAGCTAGTCATCCCAGACCTCCAAAGCCGATTCAGCTGTGCTAGTGAAGGCAAGTCTCCACTAGCGCTCTTGTGGGTGTTCCCAGCATTCTGGCTGATAAGGCGTAGCCTCTGAGAAGCCTCAACGCGTGCCCAGGAGGCCAAGTGGGTGGAAGGTGTTAACAGTGATCACCTCTTACAAGAGCAGGTACCAGGCATCTTCCAGAGCTCTCTAGCTTCCATTCTCTCTATATACCTGTCCAACAGCCTGCCAGGACTGACACGCAATAAACCCCTCGGAACAGAGGAAGATACTGAGGTTCAGAGAGGTTAAGCAACACACCCAAGGTCACTTAAGTGGTGGAGCCAGGAAGTACACCCAGAACTTGCTACATGACAGATGGACTCTAACTTCTGGTCCTAAGTCTTCTGTGTGGCATCCCCTACCTCCAATTGTCCTACATTTAAAATCTGCTGCTGGAAAACATGACTTTCAGGAAAGAGCTGTTCTGCTTCTTGAAGTAAACAGGTTCCAAGCTCTTTGTGGATCAGCAGGCCTCTTTGGCCTTGGCACATACTCAGAGATTCTGGTGATCCTGGGGAGGTTTGCAAAATCAGGTCCCTGCTCATCCGTATGCATTGATGGTTGGCTTGCATTGGACAAATGCGACTCCAGAACCACCTAGAAGTAGTTTACTGAGGAAATACGGATGCACACTTCTCCTCTCTGCCACCATATACATATCCAACATCTGGAACCGCGAGATTTTTTTCTTAAATGGCAATCCAGTCAATTTTGCAATGGCCGAAACTTGTAAAAATGAACCATGGATTCAGTGCCCGAATCAACTTAGAGATTAATTTGTTTTACTGTTTGTATTTTCTTTGCAACGGATTTTATTTTATTTTTTGTTTTGTTTTGCCATTTAAATATCTTGCCCATCATTGGACACTTTCCAAATTATATTCTTTAACCGCAAAACTAATACGTCTTATTGTTAAAAAAAAAAAAATTAGGGACTTCCCTGGTGGTCCAGTGGTTTAGACTCCACGCTTCCAGTGGACATGGGTTCGATCCCTGGTCAGGGAACTAGGATCTTGCATGCCACTTGGCTCAGCCAAAAAAAAAAAAAAAAAAAAAAGGAAAGAAAAGAAAAGAAAAGAATAAATCCACCCCCGTCCCCCCAACTCAGGCCACCTTTAGTCCTCCCATACTCCAGCTCCCTAGGAGTAACAGTTGTGTGTGTGTGTTTAAAGCAATTTTTTTTTAATCTGGTGAATTATCTTAAATATCAAATTTTACAAATGTTCAAATACCTTGAAGGCCTGGAATGTACAGATAGAAGAAAGCCTAGATTCTTCTCTGCGGCGTTTGAAGACGTTGCTTATACCTCTGCAAACCACCCCCTCACCTCCACTTTCTTTTTTCTTTTTTCTTTTTTTTTTGACCGCACCGCCCGGCTTGCGGGATCTTAGTTCCCCAACCGAGGATTGAACCCTCACCCTCAGCAGTGCAATCTCAGAGTCCTAACCACTGGACTGCCAGGGAATTCCCGCCCTTTTTTTTTTTTAAAAAAAAACTACTAACATTTATCAAGCACTTCTTCAAGTAGTTTATCCTTCTCACTAACCTATGAAGTAGGTACCACTGTTCTCTCCCATTATACAGATAAGGAAACTGAGGCTGGGAGAGGTGAAGCGATTTTCTCCAGATGCCTTAGCTAGCAAGTGGCTGATCTAGGGAGCACCTCTCCTGTCCTGGCCAGAATTTCTGTCTCTGTGCCATCGGTATTTTGGATCAGATGATTCTTATCTGTTTGGGGTGAGGATGGTCCTATGCATTGTAGCATGTTTAGCAGCACCCCCAGCCTCCACCCACTAGGTGTCAGTAGTAACACCCTCTCACCTTTATTTTGACAACCAAAAATGTCTCCATACATTGCTGGATGTCTCCATGGGAAGTGAGAAGGGCCACTTTAGGCTAACATCTCATTCCCAAGCTGTGATCCAAATGTTCTCAGCCAGCATGCGCCAATAATTGATTGAATCTTTTCTTTAAAATTAATTTATTTATTGTTAATTTTGGCTGTGTTGGTCTTCGCTGCTGCGCACGGGCTTTCTCTAGTTGCGGTGAGCGGGGGCTACTCTTTGTTGTGGTGCATGGGCTTCTCATTGCGGTGGCTTCTCTTGTTGCGGATCACGGGCTCTAGGTGTGAAGGCTTCAGTAGTTGTGGCATGCAGGCTCAGCAGTTGTGGCTCGTAGGCTCTAAAGCACAGGCTCAGTAGTTGTGACGCACAGGCTTAGTTGCTCCGCGGCATGTGGGGTCTTCCTGGAGCAGGGCTTGAACCCGTGTTCCCTGCATTGGCAGGTGGATTCTTAACCACTGCGCCACCAGGGAAGTCCCTAACTGATCGAATCTTAACCTGGTTTATGAGTGTCTTTCTCACTTGTGTCAAGATCTTTACCCCCTCCTTTCACCATCCCAGAAACTCTGGATCCACTGATGGGTTCCCTCTTCCCTCTACTACGGCAAAGCATGTAAGTTTTATTCTTTTCCTTTCCACACTTACTCCATCCCTCTGGGTTTAGGGACATGTTATGGCTACATCTAATCCCTCTCCACCTTGGCTAGACCCAGGGAAGGCCTTAAAGGCAAGGGCTTCCTCTATTTACAATCGCCAGGACAGGGAAGCAATCTAAATGTCCATCGACAGATGAATGGATAAAGAAGATGTGGCACATATATACAATGGAATATTACTCAGCCATAAAAAGAGACGAAACTGAGTTATTTGTAGTGAGGTGGATGGACCTAGAGTCTGTCATACAGAGTGAAGTAAGTCAGAAAGAGAAAAACAAATACCATATACTAACACATGTATATGGAATTTAAGAAAAAAAAAAAGTTCTGAAGATCCTAAGGGCAGGACAGGAATAAAGACGCAGACATAGAGAATGGGCTTGAGGACACGGGGAGGGGGAAAGGTAAGCCGGGACGAAGTGAGAGAGTGGCATGGACATATTTACACTACCAAATGTAAAATAGATAGCTAGTGGGAAGCAGCCGCATGGCACAGGGAGATCAGCTCGGTGCTTTGTGACCACCTAGAGGGGTGGGATAGGGATGGTGGGAGGGAGATGCAGGAGGGAGGAGATATGGGGATACATGTATACGTATAGCTGATTCACTTTGTTATACAGCAGAAACTAACACCATTGTAAAGCAATTATACTCCAATAAAGATGTTAAAAAACAACAAAAAAAGGCAAGGGCTTCGAGATTTTCATCTTCCTTACACGTTGTTGTTTTTTTCCCCCAGAATGGTAACCACTAAGCTCATGTGACTATTTATTTATTTATTTTTAATTTAATTTTTTTTTTTTTTTTGGCTGCTTTGGGTCTTCGTTGCTGCATGTGGGCTTCTGTAGCTGCAGCAAGCAGGGGGTACTCTTCATTGCGGTGCGGTGGCTTCTCTTGTTGAGGAGCACGGGCTCTAGGAGCTCGGACTTCAGTAGTTGTGGCTCGCGGGCTCTAGAGTGCAGGCTCAGTAGTTGTGGCTCGTGGGCTCTAGAGCGCAGGCTTGGTAGTTGTGGCGCACGGGCTTAGTTGCTCCGCGGCATGTGGCATCTTCCCGGACCAGGGCTCGAACCCGTGTCCCCTGCATTGGCAGGCGGATTCGTCACCACTGCGCCACCAGGGAAGCCCCTCCTTACACATCTTTGATCCCAAAGCCAAGTGCAGGGTCTGGCACAGAACAGGTGTAAACATAGGCTTGGCACATGGAAAGAAAGGCACCCGGGAGTAACCAGTGATGACGTCTGGGCAGGGCGGGGTTAGGGAACGACTGAATTTTCCCTTTCATCTGCATATGTTTGTGTATCCCTTGAACCGAAAAGAAAAAAAAGTATGAGCTACTTTTATAACATAAAAAATACATAAAATTTTTCAATAAGGCTGGATACACAGGTTGCTCCCAAATTAATTTTGTTCATTTTTTAAAAAATTGAAGTATAGTCAATGTACAATATTGTATACATTACAGGTGTACAATACAGTGACTCACAATTTTTAAAGGGTGTACTCCATTTATAGTTATTATAAAATATCGGCTATATTCCCTGTGCTGTACAATATATCCTTGTAGTTTATGTGTTTTATACATAGGAGTTTGTACCTCTTAATCTCCTACCCCATTTGCCCCTCCCCCTTCACTCTCCCCACTGTTAACCTCTAGTTTGTTCTCTATATCTGTGCGTCTGCTTCTTTTTTGTTATATTCACTAGTTTGTTCTATTTTGCAGATTAATTTTTAAAAAATAGCTACACAAAGACATGGGGGAAAATACAGTGAAATGTCACAGGGGTTGTCCCTGGGGAGGGTTCCTTTTGCTTTTCTGCCTCTCAGGGGTTCTCAGGGGATGCATTAGAGGTACCTGTGCAGGCTCTGGAATGACACCAATCCGGCGTCATACTTGGGCTCCATTGCTCACTAGCTGCATGGCCTTGGACAAGCAAGGTCATCTTCTAGTGGAAGACCTCATCATAAGGGTTTGGAATGGCTGACAGAGGTAAGGACTGGAAAACAAAGAACTTAAATAAGAGCTCCAGCAGCAATTGTCATTATCTTTTTCATCAAACATGCCCTTTCTCTTTTTAACATGAAAAGAAGAGCAAAGCCAATCAATGTTCCTTTAAAAAAATCCTGGGGGAAGGTTATCAGAAAGTCCCCGCCACGCTTCCCCCGTTCACGGTTCTCCCCTCCACAGGCAACAGCTGGGCCACCTAGTGCCTCGGGGAGGTCCTGAGAAAGCCCAGAGGCCAAAGCAGAAGAGCCTGCCTAGCCCCAGGCTCAGAGCCAGCTCTAAGAAACCCAGAGACCTTTTACACATATACTCGCAACTCATGGGAAAAACAGCGCCGCAGCGTATCTCCCTGTAGTCGAAAATCTCAAAGAAATCCATTTTTTGTCTTTTTCACGATATTTATATGAGGTCAATTCCACGATATTTTGATAACCTAATTATTTGACTCAGGCTGATAAGAAATCTGCTGCTACCATTTGTCAACCCTGGTGGAGCAACTAGGGCAGCCAAGAAGCAGCTGGGGATGGGACCTTCAGAGCAGATGAAATAAAGATCTGAGCTCTCATTGGCCGAGTTCTGCTAGCCTAGCTGAAGCTGCCTAGCAACCTTACCGACACTGGCACCTCGTCACGACTTTTACAGGAACGACACTGAGGCTGAAGGTGACAGTGAGACTTAACCTGGGCCACCAGCTGGGCAATGATACAGCCAGGGTATGAATTGAATTCAGACAATTTACAGAGATTCAGGACACCTTTAGGATAGCCAGACACAGCCTGGCCCAGGGCCCTGTGGAATCTTGCTGCTACTCAAAGTGTAATCCACAGACCAGCAGTAAACCTCACCGGGAGTCTGTAAATGTGTAAATTCTCAACCCGCCTCCCCTACTGAAATAGACTGTGCTCAGAACTGGCTTTGTTTTCTGTGTTCCGTGTCCCCTGTCTCCGTGCCCATCTCCATGGCTTTTGACCAGGCCTCTGTCATGTCTCATCTGAATCGCCCAAACAGCCTTTAATCTGCTCCCTCTTGCTCTTTCTAAACTCCTGCTCTAAATCCATCCATGGTTCCACATGGCCTCTGCGTTAAGCACATCCTGTTCTGGATCCTGACTTCCGTGGCTTCATCTCTCATCTCCCTCCTTCTCTGCAGCCCACACTCCATGGTCCAGCCTTATCAAGGACTTGCCCTCCCTGGTATGCACCCTGCCCCTGGGGCTTTGCGTGTTCTATTCTCACTGCCTGGAACATGCTTGCTTTTCTCCATCCCCAGATTCACGTTCCCTGACCTTTGCTTCTCATTTAGCTGCTGCTTCTCCAAGGAAGTGTTCCAGCCCTTTGAGCTTGTCGCATCATGTGACGCTGTGGTGCCTGCCTGCTTACTTGTCCCCTTTTAGATTTTAAGCACCTCGAGGACAGAAATCATGTCTTCCTCATTCATGGAAGTTTAGGCACTTAGCCCTAGATCTGGAACCCGGTAATGGTGGGTTGAATTAACTTAAAAGAACTCTTCAGTGCTGCTTCTTACAGCTGGGCAATTGATGTGAAGCCTCGTGGTGCTGCAAGAACCAGCCTCCATGGGACGCTTTATGTCTTTTATTTTATAACATGTGTTTCGTTTTTATGTTTGTTTTGTGAGTCATAACTGCATAGGATACACATGGTTTAACAGATTCTCATAAAGGAAACACCAGTGTTAGCAACAGGCAGGACATAGCACCCCGCATCTCCCGGAACAAGTAACCACCACGCTGGCTTTTGGGATAATCCTTCTCTTGCTTTTCTTTATTGTGTTAACCCCTATGTATGCCTCCCTAAGCAATGTAGTTTAATATTGCCTCTTTCGCTTTTGAACTTTACATAAATGGAATCGTGCTCTATGGGTTTCTTGGGTCTGCCTTCTCTCCCTCGACATTCCATCTGTGAGACGCATCCGTGTGTGTGCAGGCCACTGTGTAACATCATTTTTTGGCTTGTTTGTTTGTGTATTTGTTTTTTGGCCGTGCCGTGCAGTTTGCAGGATCCTACTTCCCCAACCAGGGATCAAACCCCGGGCCCCCTGCAGTGGAAGCACGGAGTCCTAACCACTGGACCACGAGGGAAGTCCCACCACCCATTTTTATTGCTGTGTAGTTCACCGTATGGATGTGCTACCATTTCTCCATTCCGCTCTTGGTGGACCTTGGGGCTGTTTCTAGTTTGAAGCCATCATGCAAATGATGTGTGAACAGCCTTCCTAGCTATGCCTCCTGGTGTGCACGCACCTGAGTTTCTCTAGGGAGAAACTGCTGGGGTGCAGGGTATGAATATACTCAACAAACAGTCCTCTAATGTGATGATAAGAGCCTTCCGCACTCTTCCTCTCCTGGGTCAGAATAGGAGGCGTTGGGAGTTTTCTTCTGCAGCCTATCTCAATCTCTTCAAAAAGGTCTATTATAAAGGAAAAAAAAGAAGAAGAAGAAGAAAGAGAAAGAAGACTTCTAGTCTATAATCTCAAATTGCCCAAGGGGCTTTCTGTTGACCTGCCAGAGGCATGTTGAGATGGAAAGGGAGCGGAATGGAGCTTCTCCTACCTTTGATGCCTATCTGAGGGAGGCTGGACTGGTATTTGGGCTTCTCCGGTGACTTAGCTGTGAAGATTGCTTTGGGGCTTCTGCTTTTTTTCAACACTAGAGGACTCATCGAGTTTCTGCATTGTATTTTATCATTTTTCCCTCATGGAAATACTGATGGTCCTTTCTAATTATGAAGTTGATTTTTACAATCTCAGGAAGAAGAAAAAATCAGAATTCCAAAAAGTATAAAAAGGGAAATAAAAATTGTTGCCATTTAGAAATATGTGTGTGTGTGTATGTGAGTGTATACATATATATGTGTGTGTGTGTGTGTGTGTATACATACACATTATTGGTAAAATTTGCATGTGGATGGCATATTAGATAATAGAAAGTACTTTCTTGTGATAATGCAACAGAATATCTTTGCTCTTAGGAGATATATGAAGAATTAAGATGTAAGGCACCCTGATATAAGAAACTTACTTTCAAATGGTCCCACAAAAATAACAACCATAACATGGATAGACATAGAGGTAGGTGTGAATATAGATACAAGTATAGGCATACTCAGAGATATAAAGCAAATGTGGCAAAACGTCATCAATGCTGAATCTGGCTACAGAGAGTATGGGAGTTCTTTGCACTGTACCCACAGCTTCTCTGTCAAATTTGAATTTTCTTCCAGGCTTATCAAGACACAATTGACATATAACATTGTAAAAGCTTACATCCCCACAAGGTGATGATTTGATACATGTATATATTACAAAAGAATTACCACAATAATAAGGTTAGTTAATGCATTTATCATATCTCATGGTTACATTTGTGTGTGTCTGTGCCGAGAACATTGAAGATCTGCTCTCTTGGCAACTTTCAAGTATACAACAGAGTATTGTTAACTACACACACCATGCTGTACATTTGTACCTTTTGACCAACATCTCCCCATCTCCCCTACCCTCCCACCTCCTGGCAACCAGCAATCTACTCTCTTTTTGCTATGAGTTTGGCTTTTTCAAGATTTCACATACAAGTGAGATCACTTTCTCACTTGTCTTTCTCTGTCTGACTTATTTCACTTAGCATAATGCCCCCAAGGTCCATCTGTGTTGTTGTAAATGGCAGAATTTTCTTCCTTTTTTATGGCTAAATAATGTTTCATTGCATATAAATACCACATTTTCTTTATCCATTCATCTGTTTATGAACACTTAGGTTGTTTCCATACCGTGTCTATTGTGAATAATGCTGCAATGAACATGAGGATGCTGTGAACCCACTTATTACCTTTTGTCTTATTGATAGCAGCCATCCTCACAGGTGTGAAGTGATACCTCATTGTGGTTTTCTTTTTTGTTTGTTTGTTTGTTTTTAAAATTTATTTACTTAATTTATTTTTGGCTGTATTGGGTCTTCATTGCTGTGCATGGGGTTTGTCTAGCTGCGGTGAGCAGGGGCTAGTCTTTGTTGCGGTGCGTGTGCTTCTCACTGCGGTGGCCTCTCTTGTTGCGGAGCGTGGGTTCTAGGCACGTGGGCTTCAGTAGTTGTGGCACGTGGGCTCAATAGTTGTGGCTCACAGGCTCTAGAGCTCAGGCTCATTAGTTGTGGCACACGGGCTTAGTTGCTCCGCGGCATGTGGGATCTTCCCAGACCGGGGCTCGAACCCTTGTCCCCTGCATCGGCAGGCGGACTCTCAACCACTCTGTCACCAGGGAAGCCCCCCACACACATAATTTTGCATGCACGAGATTGTACTACACTTGCTGGCTTGTAACAATTACTTTTTATTCAATAATACACTGTTTTCTCTTCATGTTAATGTCAAGGTCAGCCGCCTCATGCTTAAAGGCTGTTCAGCACGTTCTATTATATGAATATTCTTTAGTTTACTTAACCAATTCTCTTTGGTTGGTTTTCCCTTTTGTTGGACTTCTAATTTTTCCAGTTTTGCCGCTATTATAAACAACACTGCAGTGAACATCCTTTTGTATTGATCTTTGCTTCTATTTCCCAGTAAGTTCTTCAGTATAAACAAGTTCTGTTTTTCTTAAGTTTTAAAACTTTTGAATCAAATTCTTCATTGTGTGCTTGTTTTAATTTTTTATTGCAATATATATTTTTTAATTAACTAATTTACTTTTGGCTGCGTTTGGTCTTCGTTGCTGTGCATGGGCTTTCTCTAGCTGCGGCAAGCAGGGGCTACTCTTTGTTGCGGTGCACAGGCTTCTCATTGCAGTGGCTTCTCTTGTTGTGGAGCATGGGCTCTAGGCCTGCGCGCTTCAGCAGTTGTGGCACGCAGGCTCAGTAGTTGTGGCAGGCGGGCTCTAGAGTTCAGGCTCAGTAGTTGTGGTGCACGGGCTTAGTTGCTCCACAGCATGTGGGATCTTCCCGGACCAGGGCTCGAACCCGTGTGCCCTGCATTAGTAGGCAGATTCTTAACCACTGTGCCACCAGGGAAATCCCTGCAATATATTTTAAAACTGTTTTCTTGAGATATAATTGACATATAACATTGTATTAGTTTTAGGTTGTCAACATAATGATTTGCTATATGTATAAATTGTCACATGATTAACACCCATCACCTCACAGAGTTACATTCTTTTTTCTTGTGATGAGAACTTTCAAGATCTATGTTCTTAACTTTCAAATATACAATACGGTATTGTTAACTATAGTCTGTGCTTAGCTGTTTTGAATGACTATCTGTTGGTTTTGCATCCTTAATCTGCCTGAAGCTCTTTACTTGACATTGTTTCATTTAATTTTTACAACAGTGCCATGGGGTAGGTACTGTCATTATGCATATTCTAAAGATGAGACCAAGGTTTAGCAAGGTTAATGACTCATCCAAAGTCACACAGCCAGCTTTATCTAATTCGAGGAGTCTGGGTGTCTAAAACAATTGACTTTACTTAAAAAGAAGATGTGGGACTTCCCTGGTGGTGCAGTGGTTAAGAATCCGCCTGCCAATACAGGGGACACGGGTTCGAGCCCTGGTCCGGGAACATCCCACATACCGCAGAGTCACTAAGCCCCTGCGCCACAACTACTGAGCCTGCGCCCTAGAGCCCGTGAGCCACAACTACGGAGCCTGCGTGCTACAACTACTGAAGCCCGCGTGCCGAGAGTCTGTGCTCCGCAGCAAGAGAAGCCACCGCAATGAGAAGCGCGTGCACCACAAGGAAGAGTAGCCTCCGCTCGCCGCAACTAGAGAAAGCCCGCGTGCAGCAGTGAAGACCCAAAGCAGCCAAAAATAAATAAATAAAATAAATTAATTTTTTAAAAAAGAAAAAAATTAAAAGTAAGATGCACCTGCAATTTCCTTCTATGATCAAACCACGCAAAAGAAAGGCTGATTCGACTGCCGTTCCCAAACCGGCATGACCAGAATCCTGATGGTGGTGGTGGTGAGGCCCTCAGCTTCTGCTGGAGCTCTGCTGCCCCCTGGTGGCAATGCCCTTTCATTGCTTAGATGGTCAGTCTCTTAGCCGGGGCCGGTTGTAGTTGAATTCACACCCTTTAGACAAGATCACTAGCAATACTATAGTCATTAAGTAAATATTTTCAAGGACCCTGCACTGAGACGTACATACACTATCAATCCAATCTTGCAACGTGGTGATTATCCCCGTATCATAGAGAAGAGACTAGGATTCAGAGGTTAACTGGTCAAGGTCATGTGGCTCTCTAATGACAAAACTAATTCAATCCTAGTTTTCGCTGGTGCTTAAGGGATCCCCATACTTCTCCCAATCTGGTACAAATCAACATCCTTGAAACCCTTTGGTAAATTTAATTTGCCCCCAAAGCAGTATAGTACAGAGATTTAGAGTATGGGTTCCAGGGTCTGACAGTCCTAAATCTTTTTTTTTTTTTTTTTGCGGTACGCGGGCCTCTCACTGTTGTGGCCTCCTCTCCCGTTGTGGAGCACAGGCTCCGGACGCGCAGGCTCAGCGGCCGTGGCTCACGGGCGCAGCCGCTCTGCGGCATGTGGGATCTTCCCGGACCGGGGCACGAACCCGCGTCCCCTGCATCGGCAGGCGGACTCTCAACCACTGCGCACCACGGAAGCCCTGACAGTCCTAAATCTTAATCCCCCCACTGAGTGAGTAGTGCAAGTAAAGCTCAGGGTCTGGTATTTAAGAAGCAGTCAATAAATTAGAGCTTTATATCAAAGTAGTGCAAAGACCGGGGATCAGAGTCCTGGATGTGAAATGGTGAGAATCGGCAGTCTGGATTCACGTCCTAGCTCTGATATTGACAAGATGGGAGCAAGTCCCTTTGCTCTCAGAAACTCTGTTTCCTCCTCCATCCAAGACATTCTTGCAAAGGCTATTTATCGATTTGCAGCCCCTGCTCTTGGCCTTGAATCTGATGCTGAGCCTCACAGTTTCCTTACCTCTCAAGTAGAGACAAGAAATAGACAAGTTTTCACAGTGTTCTTACCAGGCAGCAAATACACTGGTGCTACCTACGTGAACGTTCTGTTAATGAAAGGGGCATATGAGGATTCTCAGCAGTCAGGGGGCTTGAGACCTCCTGAGGGAGCAAAAAGACATAAACTGATGACTAAATGTTTTCTGAATGCTTACTATTTGCCGAGCACTCTTCTCTGTGCTCACAAACGACCCATTTGATGCTCACATCAGCTTTAGGAAGGAGGCCGTTTTATTTGGTGATATGAATGAGGAGGGGGGCATGTGATACAGATCTAGCCAATCACAGTTGTCCATATCCCGGCCACAGTGATTGGCTCAGGGAAGACCATATGACCCAAGTCTAACCAATCATTTCCTTTCCTGGCATTGTGTACCTGGATGCTGGAAGAAAGAGAAAAAATTCTCTTAGCTCCCAAGGGCTGGGGTGATGTCAGCCCAGCCTAAGGCTGTCTGGGGTGGGTGATGCTTGCCCTGGAAGAAGCCAGGTAAACTGCATGAGAACGAGGCCAGTGCAGAGAGAAGAGCAATGGAAGAGAGTTGAGACCAGCTAATGTTGTTTGCATTTCAGTGTCCACTTTTTCTCTTCCAAGTACAGGAACCAGTGAATCCTATTTTTTTCTTAAGCTATTTGTTGGGATTCTGTCATTTACAACAAAATGGTCCTCACCCAATGCACATACAGAAATAATATTAAAAGTTATGACCACCAATATAATAATATTGATCTTTATGGCTTCGTGTGTGGTGGCATTTGACATTTTTGTGATGGGTTGAATGTGTCCCTCCCCAGCCCCCTTTGTGTCATTCGTATTTTGAAGCCCTAACACCCAATGTGATGCTATTGAGAGATAATTAGGTTTAGATGAGGTCATGAGGGTGGGACCCCATGGTGGGAATTTTGCCCTTTTAAGAAGAGGAAGATGGAGAGATTTCTCTCTCCGTGCATACACACCCAGGAAAGGCCATGTGAGGACACAGCGAGAAGGTGGCCATCTGCAAGCCAGAAAGAGAGCCCTCACCAAGATCTGACTCTGCCAGGACCTTGATCTTGGACTTTCCTGCCTCCAGATCTCCAGGAAACAAATGTCTATTATTTAAGCCACCCAGTCTATGGATTTTGTTATAGCAGCCTGAGCTGTTTCAGACAGTCTTCAAGATTCAAACATCATCCTCTCTGCAAACCCTTCCTGGATTCCCCACTGAAATTAGTCACTTTATAATAAATGCATCTTATGTCATCATTATCATTATGTTTTTTATTCTATAGAATTGTAAGGTCAGATGTGCCTTGACTTTTATGTCTTCTTGCTTCTGCTCACGATTTCTTCCACCTGGTTTGCCCTCTCCTCCCCATTTATAGGGAGTTAGCCCTGCAGTTATAAAGGACAGCAGCTTCCGAATCAGACAGAACCGAGTTCAAATTCCACCTCCTTCTATGTGTTAGCTCTTTGACCAGAGTCAAATCCCTTACCTTCCTGAGCCTCAGATTTCTCATCCACAAGTTGGGCATAATAGTGGTACAGGCTACACAAGATTCATGTGATCAAATTAAATCATGGCAAGTGTTAAGTTCACAATAACTGTTAGTGAATTCTTTAATAATACTTTATCTTATGAGGCTATTTCTTGGTGGTGTTTGAGGTTGTGGTCAAGGTTCAATGGGGGGGAGGTTTGGAAGAAACACTCTGTTTGAATGTTCCCATCATAAACCTCAATCTAGGTTAATCAGCATGTATATATCAGAGGCTCAGCGTAAGCCCCCATTTATCCCCAGAGATAAAGGAATTCCCATAAAACCTTAGGTCTCCAAACAGACATCTTCCCACACTCAGCACATCCCATTCCCACAATCTTGGGCCTCTCCAAGGAATACAGTTGTCGGCGGAAGGACATGAATGAGTCCCACTGCGGAGGGATACTTTGCAAGATGCTCTGCGCTGGATTCTTATTTTGGAAAGTAAGTCTTCATAACGTGAAATATCCACGTCCGCTTAGTTAGATTGGGAGACTCTCCTTTGGGTACCACAGCTCTGATGGCTGCTGAATAATTTTGATACTTCCCAGCCTCTCCTTGGGTAGGTGATCCTCATCAAAAGCATGTGGGTTCTGCAGCCAGAGAGACCTGGGCAGGAATTCTGGCTTCTCCACGTCCTTGCTATGTAATATCAGTTCTCATCTTACCCCCTCAAGTCCTACCTCTACATCTATAACACAGGGATACATACCTTTCATAGCTGTCGTTTAAAGATTAAATTAGATAATATCTTTGCCAAGTGCTTTGATACCTTGTGTTCCAAGTATGTATAGCTTTGGGACAAACCACCTGAAAACTTAGGACCTTAAAACAACAGCAACGTTTATTTTGCTCTCAGCTATGCAGTGTGGCAGAGCTTGGTGAGGACAGCTTGTCTACGCTCCACAGAGCATCAGCTGGGTGGTTGGAAGTCTGGGGGCTGGGATTATCAGATGACTCACTCATTCACGTCCCTGGTGATTGGTGTTGGCTTGTGGCTGGTTCTGTAACTGAGGTCATTGGCCAAGACACCTCCACGTGTCCTCTTGGTGTGGCCTGGGCTTCCTTGCAACACGACAGCTAGGTTTTGTTTTGTTTTTTAAATAAATTTATTTATTGTATTATTTATTTATTATTTTTGGCTGTGTTGGGTCTTTGTTGCTGTGCGCGGGGGGCTTTCTCTAGTTGCGGCGAGTGGCGGCTACTCTTCGTTGTGGGGCACCAGCTTCTCATTGCGGTAGCTTCTCTCATTGTGCAGCACATGCTCTAGGCACATGGGCTTCAGTAGCTGTGGCACATGGGCTCAGTAGTTGTGGCTCACGGGCTCTAGAGCGCAGGCTCAGTCGTTGTGGCACACGGGCTCAGTTGCTCCATGGCATGTGGGATCTTCCCGGACTGGGGCACGAACCCGTGTCCCCTGCATCGGCAGGCGGGCTCTCAACCACTGCGCCACCAGGGAAGCCCGACAGCTAGGTTTTAAGGGTGGGTTTCCCAAAAGCAAGAAAGGCTGCTTGGGTTCAAGGGGAGGGGAAATAGTTCTACCTCTTGATGGGGGGGATGTCAAGACTCTGGAAGAGAATATGAGACCAGAAATACTGCTATGGCTTTTGGGGGACAGATACAGATTGCCTCATCTAGTAAGTGCTAAAGAAAGAGCAAGTCTTCAGCTCTCTCCCTCTTTGAGCCTTACATGTATATTCTCTAATCTGTAAGACAGGATGAAATGACTCCTACTTTGTGGAAAAGTTGAAAAAACTGCAAACGGTATATGAAGATTTCCTGCTATGTAGTAGGTGTTCAATAAATGGGTCATTATAATATTAACTCATATGAATTCGGCCATTGCCAGGTGCCAGGCACTCCCTTCAGAGCACTTCATTGTGTTTTATTTCATTTCATCCTCACAACAACCCTATGAGGTAAGTGGTACTATTATTTCCATTTTACAGATAAAGGGACTGTGGCTCAGAGAGGGTAAATGACTTGCCTAAGGGTCACACAGTAGGTTAGTAGGATTTCCAGGATTCAAACCTAGACAGTGTGACTTGGGCATGAACGCTTTCAAACGTAACACGGTACTGCTTCTTAGTGATAGAAGTTGTTGCCCACTCAGTACAAAATTTTACAGTGTGACCCAATGGAAAATACTAAATCTATAGGGGCAAGAAACAGAAGCCAATGTAGAAAACGTGATTAAAAGCTGAGACGGGGGGCTTCCCTGGTGGCGCAGTGGTTGAGAGTCCACCTGCCGATGCAGGGGACGCGGGTTCGTGCTCCGGTCCGGGAAGATCCCACATGCCGCGGAGCGGCTGGGCCCATGAGCCATGGCCGCTGAGCCTGCGCGTCCGGAGTCTGTGCTCTGCGGCGGGAGAGGCCACAACGGTGAGAGGCCCGCGTATCGCAAAAAAAAAAAAGAAAAAAGCTGAGACTGGATGGGCACCTGGTGCCAGGGAGGCAAAGGCTGAAGTTTAACTGTACCCACCAGTCATAAATTATTAACTCATGGCCAATCCTGTGGTTATCTAGAACTCCACCAAGGGATTTAGGGTTGACATGTACACACTGCTATATTTAAAATAGGTGACCAACAAGGACTTACTGTATAGCACAGAGAACCCTGTTCAGTGTTCTGAAATACCTTAAATGGGAAAAGAATTTGAAAAAGAATAGATACACGCATGTGGATAACTGAATCACTTTGCTGTACACCTGAAACTAACAGAACACTGTTAATCAACTACACTCCAATAGAAAATAAAAATTAAAAAAAATTTTAAAAGTAAAATCCCATTTTAGTAAAAGAAGGAATTATAAGCATATATGGAGAAAGTTAGAAAGGTATACAATAAAATGTTGAGAAGAGTTTAAAAAAAATAGATGAACCCCTCCCATCCAGATTATTTTGAAGCAAATCTCAACAGATATTAAATACTACTACTACTAATTACTAATGATAATAATCACAATAGTGGAAACTTTCTGCAACAGCAGGCTCAGAAGGAAAGAGAGTAGAGCTATTCTCAACCACCAACATCCCTGGGCTGGAGTCATCTCTGGGGACAGGTGGTCATAGCCGGAACTGAGGCATCTCCAGAGTCAAACAACAGAGAGGTCTCCTGGGGACCATGACCGCATGTGGAGAGAAACAGGCCTCTGAGGTCTTTGGTGTCTCCATCATCTCTCTCCTAAGGCTTCAGTAGCCCCTCCAGACGGAGACAGTCACTGCACCATAAATTTCCAGAACTGAGACCTTTGGTTTGGAAGGTTTTTTGGTTCCCTTGCCCTCTCCACCCTGTGATGTTGAAACTTGTTGCTTTGCTCCATGTTGCGACTGTGGGTGTAATTATTGCCAGGGGACCAGCAATTAACCTGCCACAGAGTGAGCGGGAAGGGGTCTGTGGCTGTGTCCTGTGACAGAGCAGATGGCTTGTTGAGGTCCAGGAGAAGCGCCCGGGATGTCTGCTCTTAGGCAGGGGGTGGGGGATGGGAAGCAGGGGATGCTGGGGCCACAGAAGGGTCAGCATTTCTCACCGATCTCATCAGAATTGGAGCGCAGCGGAGAATTGGAATTTTATGAGGGAGAATAATACGTCTGTTTGTACCCGAGGTGCTGGAAAATGTCCCCTTCCTAATTTTCTCCTAGTATCCTTTTCTTTTTTTTAAATTAATTAATTAATTCATTTGTTTTTGGCTGCATTGGGTCTTTGTTGCTGCACGGGGGCTTTCTCTAGTTGAGGTGAGTGGGGGCTGCCCTTCATTGCTGTGCATGGGCTTCTCATTGCAGTGGCTTCTCTTGTTGCAGAGCACGGGCTCTAGGCACTCAGGCTTCAGTAGTTGTGGCACGTGGGCTCACTAGTTGCAGCTCGCTGGCTCTAGAGCGCCTGCTCAGTAGTTGTGGCACATGGGCTTAGTTGCTCCGTGGCATGTGGGATCTTCCCGGACCAGGGCTTGAACCCGTGTCCCCTGCATTGGCAGGTGGATTCTTAACCACTGCGCCACCAGGGAAGTCCCTCCAAGGACATGTTTGGTTCAGGCTTTCTTCCTCTCCCTGCTTTTGAGTTTCAAATTTTGACAATCGCTGGGAGTTAAAACTAGAGGTCGAGAGAGAGTAGAAAGATTTACATCATTAAAAAGGCCAACGAAGAGAAAAGACGGATCAGACAGACTGGGGGTTCAAAACCTACTCCCCACTTACTAACTGTTGGGGTATCAGGACTCTCTGAACCTCACCCCCTATTTTTGTAAAACGAGAATAGTAATGCTTTCCTCTTGGGATTTTTGTGCACATAAAACAAGATGTTCTGTTATAAAATATTGGTTATATTCCCCATGTTGTACAGTATATCCATGTAGATCTTTTTTTTTTTTTTTGCGGTACGCGGACCTCTCACTGTTGTGGCCTCTCCCGTTGCGGAGCACAGGCTCCGGACGCACAGGCTCAGCGGCCGTGGCTCACGGGCCCAGCCGCTTCACGGCATGTGGGATCTTCCCGGACCTGGGCACGAACTCGTGGCCCCTGCATCAGCAGGCGGACTCTCAACCACTGCGCCACCAGGGAAGCCCCTTGTAGATCATTTTATACCTAATTGTTTGTACCTCTTCCTCCCCTCACCCTATATTGCCCCTCCGCGCTTCTGCTTCCCCCCGGTGACCACTGGTTTGTTCTCTATATCTGCGAGTCTGCTTCTTTTTTGTTATATTCACTAGTTTTTTGTACTTTTTAGATTCCACATATAAGTGATATCATATGATTAAAAAAAAAAAAGAAAGAAAGAAAGAAAGAAAGAAAAAAACAAAACAAACCAAAAAACCCGGGGGGGTGGTGGTGGGATGAATTGGGAGGTTGGGATTGACATATATACACTACTATGTATAAAATAGATAACTAATGAGAACCTACTGTATAGCACAGGGAACCCTACTCAGTGCTCTGTGGTGACCTAAATGGGAAGGAAATCCAAAAAGGAGGGGGTATATGTATACGTATAGCTGATTCACTTTGCTGTGCAGCAGAAACTAACACAATACTGTAAAGCAATTATACCCCAATAAAAATTTTTTTAAAAAGCCACCAAGATGTTCTCTGTAAGGCACTTAGTACATTAGCGTGTGATGAATACATTCATCTCGGTGTCTGACGTGGATGGACACTTCATTCGTGGCTCAGGCTGCTGCCTGGGAAGTGGGTCAAAGTGTGTTTGCGGTGGGGCGTTGAAAGCTCTAGTGGTGGAAGACACAACACTGGGTGATCGTGAACCTGTGAAACCTGACAAAAGGCTACCCAGCGACAAGGAGGTGGGAGATTTTCTGGCACTGGGAGCCTAGCAAACAACAGGAAAATAGGGGAGTGAATCACTGAGAAAAATGAAATCTTCCTGTTTGCACACAGGTTTGCTTTCTTCCTGTGTGATGCAACCTCAGGGGCCATAAGACTCTTCATTATATGAAATATCAGGGGCCATTGAACCAGGGTCGTACCACAGGGTGCTGGGAATTGCCATGAAATGATAGGTTATTGGTAAATAATGACCCCTTCTCTTTTCTTTAGAAGTCAACAGGACCCTACAGGTATATTATCATCTCATGCCTTCTCATGACCTCTTTCTGACCTCCCTTCTTCTTCTTTTTTTTTTTTTGGCCGCACCATGCAACTTGTAGGATCTTATTTCCCCTACCAGGGATTGAACCTGGGCCCTGGCAGTGAAAGCGCTGAGTCCTAACCACTGGACCACCAGGGAATTCCCTAAGACCTCCCATTTTTACAACAGCAATGAGCTCAGAGAGTGGAGGAAAACTTTCCAAACTGATGGTAGGGAGGCCCTCGTTGGACCAGAGCCCAAAGTCTTAATTCATTCAATATTTACATCCATACAGGGTCCTTGTAACTCTACCTAACCTTCTGGAATTACTTAGGAACAGTAAGAAGAAACCATTGAGTTGAGGAATAATTTCATTCATGGGTGACTTAAAATGGGCAGCATGAAAATAACCTATATGTCCAGCAGGAGGGGATGAGTTGAAACATTATAGTACGTTTATAAGGAATATTATACTGGCACTAAAAACAGTGCTGTGTGGGCTTCCCTGGTGGCGCAGTGGTTGAGAGTCCGCCTGCCGATGCAGGGGACACGGGTTCGTGCCCAGGTCTGGGAAGATCCCACATGCCGCAGAGTGGCTGGGCCCGTGAGCCACGGCCGCTGAGCCTGCGCGTCCGGAGCCTGTGCTCCGCAATGGGAGAGGCCACAACAGTGAGAGGCCTGCGTACCGCCAAAAAAAAAAAAAATAGAGTTCAACCTAATATTTATATACTAGGTTCATGGGAAGAAAAAAAAGAGGACTTCCTTCCCCAAACTATTTACTGGGAAGCTTATAAGAGCTGGTACTGTGTCCAGCACGTCACATGCATTGGCTCATATAATGAATGGGTCACAGAATCAGCCCAGTGACCCATAGAGGTTATGCATTATTAAAAGCCCCATCTCCTGAGGTTCAGAGAGGTTGAGTTTCTCACCCGAGGTCACAGAGCTGTCTAACCTCAGAGACACCGCTCAGAAACACCAAGCAACATTCACTTGTCTCTGCATACGGATATGTCTGTATAGCCTTTGGCAAATCTGACTTGGACCTGTTGGGTCTACTGCTTGTCTATAAGTCATCTTAAGAGTACAGGTCGTGTCTTATTTACCTGTGAATTTCCATACAGCGCCTCACACTTTAGTAGCTGTCCAACTGGTGTCTTATGATAATTCCATGAGGTTGTATGGACGGTTATATTGTATTGTGTGAAAGAAAACAGTGATGAGTATGAATTTGATGTTGGCTACATACAGTGCCCTGATGTCTGAGCAAAGCTCTAAATGAGGCCCTAGCTCTTGTCTGGTCTCAAAGTACCTGGGTTGAGATTTCTGCCACTTACTGCTAAAGGACAAACGCTCAGAGTCAAGGTTTCCTCATCAGACGTAATAAGGGGCAGGGGATGGGCATTCCTACCTGGAGGAATTATTGGAAGGAATAGATGAGAATAACATTTAAAAGAGAGCATTAAACAAATCCATGCTCTATTTTACTGAGTATTTATCACTATACTATTTATAGAGCCTGGGATGTTGTCTGTGCTCACACATATATGTTTGAGAAATGATTGGCTATTTCTGTAAGGAAGTGCTTTTTCGTGTCAGATTTATTTTTTCAAAAACGGGTGCTTTTTAACAGATATGCACACTATATAAAATAGGTGAACAATAAGGATTTACTGTAGAGCACAGGGAACTGTGTTCAACATCTTGTAATAACCTATAATGGAAAAGAATCAGAAAAAATATATAACTGAACCTCTTTGCTGTACACATGAAACTAATGCAATATTGTAAATCAACTATACCTCAATTGAAAAATGCAGGCTTTTGGTACATCTATCTCACGAATTCATGCAATAAGTATTTGAGTGCCTACCACGTGCCACCCACCTAAGGACCGAAAATAGAGCAATAAACCAATAGGGCAACTATCCCTGCCCTCACGGACTCAAAGGTCAAGCCCTTGCACATGTAGGCAAATTACAAACTCACAACTGCGGCTCTCTAAAATTCACTTTGAGTTTCCTTCTATATAGCCTAAAATAGTGCTTCCTAAACACTGTGAAAAGTTGATGAAAAAGCAGCTAAAAGTTGTGAAGGTCATTGCCCCGGAAAAAGCAGAGGGGTGAGAGAGTTGTGGGCAGGGACTGCCTCTCTCCTCTTTTCACGGCACTGTTTCTAGCTTTTTAACCTTACGGATATGTTACTTTACTAAATTAAAATTTTTTTTTCTACAAACACTGGAGTAAGGTTGCCTGTTTTCAAATCTTCTATCGGTCACTTTCTAGCTCTGTGATATTGAGAAATTTACTTCATCCCACCCTTACACTCAGTTTTCTAAATCTTTATTTTTCTTTAAGTTTTGTTTTGTTTTTGTTTTAGCTGTGCAGCATGCGGGATCTTAGTTGCCCCACCAGGGATCGAACCCACGCCCCCTGCAGTAGAAGCTCTGAGTCTTAACCACTGGACCACCAGGGAAGTACCTCTAAATCTTTAAAATGGGGATATATAAGCATCTCTCCGAAAAGAGTCATTGGGATACTTCCATGCAATAATGTGTGTAAAGTGTTTAACGTGGTAATCACCCAGGAAGTATTAGCTTTGGCCCCTGTCCTTCAAGTACCAGCTGAAGTGTTATTTTTCTGACTTCTCTGCCCACGCCAATCCCAATGCTATCCCCCCACCGATATCCTGCTTATATAGTTGTTGGTCTAATGTCTGTTTTTCCATTAGACTGAAAACCCTAGGAAAGAAGACATCAGGTCTTTTTATGTCCTGCTATATCCTCGAGGCCCAGGAAAGGTGTGTTCTTTTCAAGACTGAGATAACTCAGTCTTGAATAGGTGAAATGTGTTCCTAAATGAGAGAGACCAGATTCAAAGCTGGAGTGACCCGTCGTCCTGGTTTGCCAGAGACTGAGTTTTCCCACATGCTGCTTTTTTTTTTTTTTTTAGCCACGTCACACAGCTTGCAGGATCTTAGTTCCCCAACCAGGGATCCAACCCGGGTCCCCTGGCAGGGAAAGCACGGAGTCCTAACCACTGGACCGCCAGGGAGTTCTCCGCACATGCCAAGCTTTCAACGTTAAAAGCAGTAGAGATCCTTGCAAACTGGGACGAGTTGGTGATCCTCTTTCAAACCTAGGTATGATTTGACTCCTGGGACCAGAACTCAGCGCCTTGCCATTGTCTCGAGATGTTTGTATCTGGAAATGTTTTTAAATGTTGACTTGCCTTAGCCAGAAAATGGGAGGTCTTACTGGATAATGAGGGAGCACATTGAGAAAACAGAAGCAGGGTAGAAAAAGAACAAGAATTCCCCAAGAACCAGGGTAGCCCTGGCTGCTTCTGCAGCCCTAAGCCGGGTTCCGGCCAAAAGATGTAAGGATGAGCAAACTTGTGTGTGGGAAGGGCTTTGACGTTCTCAGAGCCGAGGTTATCAGGAACGCCAAGTTGGCCCAGGTCTGGTCCTGATCGTTATTTATGACTTCATTGCTAAGATTATGATAATAATAAATAATAAATAAATAAATAAATATTTTTAAAAACAGTGAAATCGTGCTGTAATACTGTCTTGTAACCTCTTTCTTTTCCATACGACAATATAATATTAATGTGTAATCAGGACTATTGACGTTCGGGGCTGGATAATTCTTTGATGTGGGGCCCGTTCCGTGCATCTTAAGATGTTGGCAGCATCCTTGGCTTCTGCCCACTACATCCTGGTACCACTTGCCTCTCCCCTTAGTTGTGACAATCAAAATGTCTCCAAACGTTGCTGAATGTCGCCTGGGAGGCAAACGCACCCTTGATTGAGGCCTAGTTTCTATATTTATTTTTAAACTTTATTTATATATTTATATGTTTATGGAGTTCTTTATTTAATGTCTGTTCTCTTTTACTAGACTACAAGCTCCATGTTGGCAAAGGCTGATTTTTTTCTTAAGGGTGTACAGTATGATATCACTTACAAGTGGAATCTTAAAAAATGCAGCAAACTAGTGAATATAACAAAAAAGAAGCAGACTCACAGATGTAAAGAACACACTAGAGGTTACCATTGGGGGTATGGAAGGGGAGGGGCAATATAGGGAAGGGGGAAGGGGAGGTGTAAGATACGCTACAAGGATGTATTGTACAACATGGGGAATAGAGCCAATATTCTGTAATAACTGTAAATGGAAAGTAATCTTTAAATTGTATACAAATTTTTTTCTATTCGGTTGCACCAGGTCTTGGTTGTGGCTCGCACGCTCCTTAGTTGTGGCATGTGAACCCTTAGTTGCGGCATGTGGACTCTTAGTTGCGGCATGTGGGATCTAGTTACCTGACCAGGGATCAAACCTGGGCCCCCTGCATTGGGAGCACAGAGTCTTAACCACTGAACCACCAGGGAAGCCCCTATATAAGATTTTTTTTTTAATTTTAATAAAAATTAAAAATAAAGGGCTTCCCTGGTGGTGCAGTGGTTGAGAGTCTGCCTATCGATGCAGGGGACACAGGTTCGTGCCCCGGTCCGGGAAGATCCCACATGCCGCAGAGCGGCTGGGCCCGTGAGCCATGGCCGCTGAGCCTGCGTGTCCGGAACCTGTGCTCTGCAACGGGAGAGGCCACAACAGTGAGAGCCCGCATAACGCAAATAATAATAATAATAATAATAAATAAATAAAATAAAGTGGACAAGAAAGAAAAGTACACCCACGACTTCCATTGTTGGTGATGAACCCAGATCGCTAGGCTGAGGTGCTACTTGTCGGGTTCTCCCCTGGAGAGTTACCCTTTGTTCCTTGTCCCTTACTGTCATCTCTGGAAGCAAGTCACTATGCTCAGACCACACTTAAGGGATGGAGTCGTGCCCCACTGCCTCAATGGCAGCGCAGCTACATAAATTATTTGGAATTCTTCTGCCGGGAGATTTGCCTCTTCTCCCTGGCATGTGGCTTTTCTTCTGTGTTCCCCGGCATCGTGCACAGAAGTCTGTCAGAGAGCTCGACACCTCCCGTCCTGGTTAGAATACTCCCTGGGGAGGCATCTCCGGAAAGCTTGAGAAACAGGTGCAGCTTGGCATCGGAGCAGGCAAAACTCCGTCTAAAGGTCAGGTCCTGCTGCTACCCACAGATGTTACCCACAGATGTCTTGAGCCAGTTACTTATACACTTTGCTTGGTGTGTAACAAGGCAGCCCGACACATAGTGGCTTGGAACAACCATTTTATTTTACTCTCCACCTTGCGGGTCAGGTATTCCGGATGGCTCATGGGGGCAGTTCTTACCTGGGGACTCTCATGCTGTGGCAGTTAGATGTGCATTAAAGTTTACAGAAGGACTTCCCTGGCGGCCATGATTAAGACTCCGCGCTTCCGCTGCAGGGGGCACGGATTCGATCCCTGGTCGAGGAGCTAAGATCCTGCATGCCATGTGATGTGGCAAAAAAAAAGTTAAAAAAATTTTTTTTTAATTTTAAAAAATTAAATTTTTTTTTTAAATTTTTAAAAAGTTGCTGACATACGATGGTACAATTGGATTGGGCATCCCAAATGGCTCACCTGCCTGGCTGGCTGGCTGCCGGCTGCCCAGCTGGGTTGCAACCAGAGCGTCTACATGCGATCTGACTAGCATGGCGGTCTCAGGGAAGCTGAGCTTCTAATATGGTGGCTCAGGGTCCAAGCAAAAATGTCCCAGCAAATAAGATGGGAGCTGCGGCAACACCTGACCCAGTCTCAAAAACCACACCGACTCACTTCATCTTTTATGGGTTTTAAGTGAGTCACTAAAGTCAGGCTAGATTCAAGGGGAAGAAACACAGACCTCATTTCTCTATGGGAGAATTCTCAAATAATTTATAGCTGTTTTTAAAAAACCCTCCAGGGTGTGAATTTCCCCATTTGAAAATTAGGGCTCTAGAATGGATAAAGAAGATGTGGTGTATATCTATCTATCATCTATCTATCTATCTATCTATCATCTATCTATACAATGGAATACTACTTGGCCATAAAAAAAGAATGAAATAATGCCATTTGCAGCAACGTGGATGGACCTAGAGATTATCATACTAAGTGAAGTCTGAAAGAGAAAGACAAATACCATATGATATCAATTATATGTGGAATCTAAAATATGACACAGATGAACTTATCTAGGAAACAGAAACAGACTCAGACATAGAGAACAGACTTGTGATTGCCAAGGAGGAGGGGAGATTGGGGAGGGATGGATTGGGACTTTGGGATTAGCAGATGCAAACTATTAGATATAGGTTGGATAAACAACAAGGTCCTACTGTATAGCATAGGGAACTATATTCAATAGCCTGTGATAAACCACCATGGAAAAGAATATGAAAAAGAATGTATATAAATATATATGTATAACTGAATCACTTTGCTTTATAGCAGAACTAACACAACATTGTAAATCAACTATACTTCAATAAAACAAATTTTTTAAAAAAAGAAAATTAGGGATCTAGATAACCAAGTGATTCCTAAAGATTTATCCAACCCCAGTATTCTTTAAGATCCTACTCTCTAGATAAAAACCTAATATTCTCACAGTTTCAAGTGATGGACATTCAAGTTTATTGATTCTCGTTGACCTACTATGTTAGCCCCCTGGTCCAGCCTGGGGATACAGTCGTGAATAGTGGGCTCTTGCAGGTAGGGAGGTGGAAAACTACAGTAGCCAGGGGCCTGGGCGGTGGCGCCGCACAGCCTGGGTCAAAGGTTGGCTCTGTTATTTACTTAGAGGAGTGACCCTGGGGAAGGAACTTCATTGTACCATGCCTCAGTTTCCTCATCTAGTAATACCCATCTCCTAGGGTTGTGTAAGCTTAAAAGTGATAGCGCAGATAAAAGTGCTTAGAACAGCGTAAGTACTTAACAGATATTCGTTTTTATTTTCCCCGTCAACGGGTTTGAGCTCCACTGGTGTTATCTTTTAAGTAACAAACCTGAGGTCACACTGCAAGCTGGGGTTAGAGCCAGGATTCAAAGCCTGATCTTCAGGCACCAGGACTGGTGTATCTTCCTCCAGGTTGCAAGACCCTGCAAAGAGAAGTAGAGACGGTGGTCCCGGCCTCAGTTGCCCTCAAACCCACAAACGGCCCGATTCATTTGACAAGGCGGAGAACGGCTTTCTGCCTCCCATGTATGCAATCATAGACTCATTCCTTATGCAATACACTCTGTAGTGACAGAGTTCGGAAATTAAGACCTTTAGGAATTAGCTAAATTGGAAATCTTGTTCTCTAGACTTGTACTTGGCACGAAAAACTGATTCCTTTTCCCTGGGATGAAAAAAAAAAAAAATCCCTGTGGGGAGAGGTCTCAGGGGCGCCCTCTACTGAGAGAAAAAGGCAACGGAAGTGGAAATGGTGATTTCTCAGGCACCTTGGTGTTTTCTCAGCTTGAGAAACCATTTCCTAAAGTTAGAGCTTGCGCACCTGGCCTGATGCAAAGACTGAGCGTTTCCACTCAGGCTGTGTAGTTGGCCAGGCTCAAAGTTATTCCTTAATAATAATAATTAGTATTCTATGAACATGTTTGAGCATTTAATGTTCTAGCAAAGTGCGTTCCCTATTTAATCTTTACAGTAGTAACAGTGCCTCCATTTTATAGATAAGGAAACTAAGCCGCAGAGATTTAAACTCACCTGTCCTTACAGACATTAATTTGTATCCGTCTCAAAGTTTCTCAAAGTTTCTCACACTTGATCCCGTTCCATACAACTTATAACACTTACACAGTACACTTTGCATTCATTTGCCTTATACAGGTCTCTCTCTTATTTTTTTCATGGATGTAATACTTCCAGCCAGGCTAAAGGTACCTTGAGGTCTACGACAGAGCTGTTTCTCACTATTGTCTCAGGGCGACAGACACAAAATAAGTACTTATTAAATGGAATTCAAAATTCACTCATTATTTCTCTGCTTTTGACAAGGAATTATAGAGAAGAGTTATATTACCTTGGACATTTAGGCAAATTGTTATCCTCCAAATATTCTATGGGTTTGTTAAATAACAGCAAAAGATATGGCAATTCACAGTTGTTATAGCAATAAGGAGATAGAATTAGTGAAATATATTGATAATCTCTAATCTCTAGGGAGCCAAGAATTTTAAGTGTATTGTTCCCACTCCCACCTCTGAGAAGTTGTGAATTTCAGTTGCATGGCATTTCACATTGTTTTCCAATTCACCAAAGACAAAGCTGTTTGCAAGCAAACCTAGTCTCAGCACTTGAATGTTCTAAATATAGTCAGCCCTCCGGCTCTGTATCCTTGGGTTGGTTGAATCCTGCGGATACAAAGGGTCAACTAAGGGACTTGAGTATCTGCAGATTTTGGTTTCTGCTGGGAGTCCTGGAGCCCAGCCCCAGAGGATACCAAGACAGGGCTGTACAATTTTTAAAATACCTTTGTTGGAGTATAATTGCTTTACAATGTTGTGTTAGTTTCTGTTGTACAACAAAGTGAACCAGCTATAGGTATACCTATATCCCCATATCCCCTCCCTCTTGAGCATCCCTCCAGGTGGTCACAAAGCACTGAGCTGATCTCCCTGTGCTATGTGGCTGCTTCCCACTAGCTATCTGTTTTACATTTGGTAGTGTATATATGTCCATGCCTCTCTCTCACTTCGTCCCAGCTTACCCTTCCCCCTCCCCGTGTCCTCAAGTCCGTTCTCTACATCTGCATGACTGTACAATTTAAAAATCTAGTTACAAGAAGCAGAACAGTGTCAGAAAAAGAGTGTTAAATTAGGGGTTAGGATACCTGTTTTTTTTTTTTAATCGCTAAAAATTATGCAATATACACACATTCAGAAAATGTACAGCTGGGGGCTTCCCTGGTGGTGCAGTGGTTGGGAATCCACCTGCCGGTGCGGGGGACGTGGGTTCGATCCCTGGTCCGGGAGGATCCCACATGCTGCGGGGCAACTGTGCCCGTGTGCCACAACTACTGAAGCCTGTGCACCTAGAGCCCATGCTCCACAATAAGAGAAGCCACCGCAACGAGAAGTCCGTGCACCACAACGAAGAGTAGCCCCCACTCGCCACAACTAGAGAAAGTCCACGCACAGCAACGAAGACCCAATGCAGCCAAAAAAATTAAAAATAAATTAAATAAATAAATAAAATTTAAAAAAAAAGAAAAGGAAATGTACAGCTTAATGACTTATGGCAAAGTGAACATGAAACCATCACCCAGATTTTGTGTGAGATGCCAGGAAGGTCAGCCCCTCTGGACCTTTGTGTCCCATCCGTTAGCAAAATGACCTGCTCCACTGTAATGTGGCGTTTAATTGCAACATTTCACTTCATCAGTTGCTTGAGCTATAATTTATTAAATTGTGTTTTGTTGGATATTTAGGGGGTTGTGGGGTTTTTCTCTGTATTAGGAAGAACCCTTCAACAAATAGCTCGCCCTCATTCTTACTTATATCCATAGTGATTGCTTATCAAAAATTTCTAGAAGTGGAATTGCTAGGTCAACGGGAATTGCTTGATTTTTAGTGCCTTTGCAAGGCACATAATTAGCACGAAGAAGAAAAATGATTTTGTGAAAGAAATTTGAGCAGCGAAAGACATTTATAAATATGAAGGTTTTGCTCTGGGGCAATAGGCAGTCAAGAGGAGATCGTGCAGGCACAGAATGGGCTACTCTGGAGGCTAAAATTTTTCCTCAGAAAAATTACAATTTGCTATTTTCAAAAATTGTAGTTTAGTTCAAACTCACCAGCTTCCCCCAAGAGGATTTGAGACAGCTTACAATGAGAGAACCAGCGTCAAGGAGTCGAAAGCCATTCCTGGTAGAGCACCAAGGCAACAGACAAGTTACAACATAGCTTTTCAAAAGCACTCAACACCCAGCTCAGGGTGAAAAATCGCTTTTAAAGTTCAGCCAAGCTTTGGCCACTAGAGGGCACTAGCAACACATATTTCCAGCCGCTATCAGCGCTGCGGGAATTGGGGTTGGATTGTCCGTTCTTTTCCACCCTTTCTATCAGAGATAAGGCAATGGCCTGGAGCTTCCAGAATCCTTGCTGGGAGGGGCCCTCCATCTTCCAAACCCCGAGAACTTGAATATTCTGTGAAACAGCTGGTAACTTTAACCTTGAAAGAAAGCCTGTGGACATAAGGGGGAAAAAGACAGACTGCTCAAAATAATCGAGTTTTTGTTTTTTTAAAGTTCATAATTATTTTTTCCACTTCCGATGAATAAGATTTATCACTGAGTGACATGCCACTCGTTAATTTTCTCTCTGTCCTTCAATTTGGCCTCTCATGAAGTCCCCTGGGTTTTTATTTCCCTCATGTTGAAGGAATTTAATAGCATTGACAGCTTAACATGTAGCCAAATATCATAACTCCTGTAAGTGGTATAGTCCATAATTATTCATAATTAATATGAAACAGCCACCAGCGTTTATGAGGCAGCAATGATGCTCTGGGTCTTGGACTCTAAAAAGCAGCTACAAATCCCCAGGCTACTAGGAACTGAGAGACGGGGTGGTGCCTTGTAATGGATTAGAGACATCTGGATGCTTTCTGAGTCCCCCAAAAAGTGGTCTTGCTAATTGCCATTCATAAGACCCTGGTCCTGTGTCTCTCACCAAATTACACACTCTGCTTCACCTGGGAGGACGATACACCCCCTGAAGTTTATTCTATATCAAATCAGAGTAGAATCTCTCTGGGCAAAGTCTAAATTTTCCTACTGACAAGGTTGCCAGTTCAGAGAGAAACTATATCTCCTCAGTGAGTGGAGGGGAAGGGAAGAAATCAGTCATCCGCTTTAAATTGCTTTTTGTTGGTTGGTTTGGTTTTGGTTTTTTGTGGGTTTTTTTGGCCACACGGCTTACAGGATCTTAGTTCCCCCAGCAGGGATCCAGCCCGGGGCCCAGGCAGTAGAAGTACCGCTGGACTGCTAGGGAATTCCCTAAATTGCTTTTTAGCTTTATTTTGTACATATTTTTTCAGTTTGTAATATACTTATTTTAAAAATTGAGATATAATTGACAGATAACCTATTCATTTCAGGTGCACAGCACAATGATTTGATAAATGTATGCAAATAAGTATGCAAATGTATGCAAATGTATGCAAATGTATGCAAATGTATGCAAAATAAGCACCATAATTTAGTGAATATCCACCACCTCACATCATTACAAATTTTTTTCTGGTGGTGAGAGCTTTTAGGATCTCCTCTTGTGGTGAGAGCTTTGAGGATCTCCTCTCTTAACAACTTGCAAATATACAATACGGTATTGTTAACTGTATTCACCGCGATGTACATTACATCCTCAGGACTGATTTGTCTTACAACTTAATGACCAGCTTCATGCATTTTGTCCACCCTCAGGCCTCTCCTCTGGCAACCACCAATCTGTTCTCTGGACCTGTGAGTTCAGTTTTGGGGTTCTTTCTTCCTCCTTCCCTCTCTCTCTTTCTCTCTTTCTTCCCTTCCTTCCTTCCTTCCTTTTTCTTTCTTTCGTTTTAGATTCCACATATAAGTGAGATCACACAGCATTTGTCTTTCCCTGTCTGACATCTTTTACTTAGCAAAATGCCCTCGAGGTCCATCCACGTTGTCACAAATGGCAGAATTTCCTTCTAGCTTTTCTTCTTACTAGAGAAGGTGCCTGGAATTCTAATTCCGGGTGGAGAAGGTGCCCCAAATTAGGCCTAAACAGAGTTGCAAATAAAGGGGTTTGAGCCAAGATTTGGAAAATCGGGGTGTACAACCTTTCAAAAGCTCTTTTATTAGCAAATGGCTGCAAAGTCATATGTCTTTCTTTTAATGGTCTCCTCCTTTATCCTCAAGGAGCTTCTGTCCCTCTGAGGCTGAGTCTCTTTGGTTATCAGCAAACCACAGGGGCCTGATAACTTCAGAAGGGAAGCACCTATTTCAAATGGGAGGCACCTAGCTTCATAACTTTCCATTGTGGAAGGAGAAAATGCTTTGGCAAAGATAAATGACTGATTTTAATTCGGACTCGACATCCATCTTGGCAAAAACTAAAACCGGTTTGGAGAGATTAAAAACGTGGCACGGAGGTTAGACAGTCATTCCTGCAAAGGAAATTCTGTGCAGAGATAAGCCTGGTTCTTTGGAGCGTGAGATGTTTTGACTGCGAATACTTTGATTTTCTTTACATCCCTTTCTTTCTTACAAGACGTTTCTCCTCTAGGTCTTCCTTTCCTTGTTTGAATGTTTATCCATTTGAAAGGCCTGGGTATTTAAGCCAATAACAAATCTCTCCTGTTGCTCTTGGCTGGAAACTTCTGAGAGAGAACTTGCTAGAGATTTTCTTCAGAAAGCAGGCACAGGAATTTCGAAGTGGCCAGGCAGTACCTTGAGACCTCATTAGAGCACAAAGAGAAAGAAACGCATTTAATCACACACCCTCCCCCTTTTCCCCTGCCCAGTGTTTTGAATCCGCTGAGTGTCGTGTCGGTGTCGGTTCCTAAGCTTGTGGTTTGTCGGAAGAGTTCAAAGGCATCGTCTGATATTTCGATGTCGCATCACTCAGCGGAATGTCTTGATCATATCTTTCAGAAACACTCTACTATGAGGCAACAGGTCAAGGATGGAGTCCAGAAAAATCAAAGCCTGCACAGATTCTTTAGGAGAACTTTGCTCAGAAGACAGGGCTTCGCAACCGCTGGACTGAGGAATCCGTCTTTGCGGTGCTGGCTTCTCTCCTACTCTTTCTCGGATGCATGCGTGTGGTTAGAGTTTCCAAGATATTTGGCTTTAGAGACTCAGAACCTGACAGTCAAAACTTTCAGCAGAGAAGTTCCCGAGTTACGGGCTGCAGAGAATTTCAATATAAATTCAAAATTTCGTGCCTATTCGGCTGCTGACACCTAGAACTGGAATGCCCATGAGTCCACGGGGACCCTGGTAAAAATGATATAAAAAAAGGCTCTTAAAATGACTTATGGGGTCCAGTAGATGTTTCCTTAAATGTAGGCAGATAGACCTGAGATGCAGGCACAGAATCGAGAGCCACCGTGACTTGGCAAAGTGTACTTCACAATTGCTTGTGGTGATGGTGATGAGGGTGATGGTACTGGTGACGGAAATGGTGGGAGTGGTACACACGGTGATGGTGGTGGCAATGGTGGTGGTGCTGCTGCTGCTGGTGGTGGTGGTGGAAAGAATGCTGGTTAAAGTGGTGGTGATGACAGGTGGGGTGTTCACAATGGGTATGATAACAGCCAGGGGGGACAGTAGTTATGGTGGAGGTGGTGGTGGTTATGACGGTGGTTATGACAATGGTGAGGATGGAGGTGATGATGGAGGATGGAGACGAGATCCCAAATCTGAGTCCTCCTAGCACTCAACTCTTACTATTACAGCCTATATGTGAGCCAAGGATATTAGACAAAAAAGTGACTCATGGGAGAGCACACAGAATGTTGTGAGAGTGCTGTGAAGATTTTATAGTTAGTGTATCAAGTTTACTGTATTGTTTTCCCAACAAACACAATAAACTCTTGTTGAAGCAAATATAGAAAATATATCAAAGTATAAAGAGGAAGTAGCAAGTATACCTGGGAGGTGAGATTTTAGGACAGGTTTGCTCCTGGTTTGTAACGTTTGTATTTTCTATGAAGGTTTTACACGCTGATTTTATGTTGGCAGATAGGGGGGAAATTGAGGATGCCAATACAAGCTCTTCCTTTAATGCTTTAATAACCCTGTGATGCATATGTAATCACTCTGATATTGTCATTGAGAAAACTGAACGTTGAAGTCACGTGCCTACAACAACCTACAGCAAATTAGTGGCAGAGTCAGGATGCGAACTCAGGTCTCTCTGACTCCCAAGTTGCCTCAGATCTGACATACGATACTGTCTCCTGAGGACAGCCTTTAGGATCCTCACAGAAATACTGTCTTCAGGGATGATACATCAAGAAGCCTTAAAAGTGGTCCTCTGGTGGTTTGTATAATTCAAGCTTCTTGTGCCAAAGCAGACGTTGCTTTGGCAGGATTCTAGTGAACCTGGGTCCTAGGCTTCTGGAATCACAGGCAGTTAAGAATTGGACATGTTCTTGTCAGGCTTCTATTCTTTTTTTTTTTTGGCTGTATTGGGTCTTCATTGCTGCGCGGGGGCTTTCTCTATTTGCGGCGAGTGGGGGCTACTCTTCATTGCGGTGCGCAGGCTTCTCATTGTGGTGGCTTCTCTTTGTTGCAGAGCATGGGCTCTAGGTGCACGGGCTTCAATAGTTGTGGCTCGCGGGCTTAGTTGCTCCGCGGCATGTGGGATCTTCCCGGACCAGGGCTCGAACGCGTGTCCCCTGCATTGGCAGGCGGATTCTTAACCAGTGTGCCACCAGGGAAGTCCCCAGGCTTCTATTCTAAACTCTTCTTAGGACAAGAAAATCCCTTTTTTAACATCCCAGATAGATGGTCCCCACTTGTCTCTTGAAGATTGCCTACCTTGGGAGCTCTGGCTCTCACAGACAGCCCCGCCTTTACCATATTATAAAACACTCTAGCTTTAAAATCTCTATCACATGCTGAATCCTAATTGATTCCCGTGTCACCTTCAACAACTATACTGGATGAGGTTCTTTTTTCTTCAACAACACAACTCTCTAAATATCTGTGGGCTGCCATCTTCTGTCCCCAGGATTAACAGCCACAAACAACTCCATCCGTTTGCTCCAAGACCCAGAACCCCTTCATCTTGGTATCCCCTGTCCTTCACAAACAATAGAGCCCCAGGCCTGAATCCTACAGGTTCTCCAATAGAACCTTGGCTGAGATGCTATTCTGTGAACGAACCCTAACACATCCCTGAGTTATTTTTCTAAACAGCTTAATTGGGATATAATTCACGTACACACAACTCACCCATTTAAAGCGTGCGATTCAGTGGTTTTCTGTATGTTCACAGGTATACGCCACTATCACCCCAGACAAGTTTTGAATATTTTCATCAACTCAAAAAGAAATGCTCTAGGGCTTCCCTGGTGGCGCAGTGGTGGAGAGTCTGCCTGCTGACGCAGGGGACGCGGGTTCGGGCCCCGGTCCGGGAGGATCCCACATGCCGCGGAGCGACTGGGCCCGTGAGCCATGGCCGCTGAGCCTGCGCGTCCAGAGCCTGTGCTCCGCAACAGGAGAGACCACAAAAGTGAGAGGTCCACGTACCGCAAAAAAAAAAAAAAAAAATACTCTACCCCTTGGCTATCATTCCTATCCGTGTCCTGAACACTTTACATGAATGAATCTTATAACATGTGGTCTTTTGTCTCTGCCTTCTTTCCCTCAGCATAATATATTCAAGTTTCATCCACGTAGTAGCATGTGTCAGCACGTCCTTCCTTTTTACGACTGAGTAACATTCCAGTGTGTGGATAGATCACATTTTGTTTACCCATTGGGCGACTAATGGACATTTGGGTCGTAGTCACCTCAAGTTACTTGGGTATCACTTATGATCGGCTGGTTTCAGTAACCCAAACTGCCAAGTCACAGTCACATCAACTGTGATGAAGCCTCTCGTCCATCCTGGGTTTTGGCATTGGATTAAAAACTAAAAGTGAGTTTAAATGCATCCCTTGACATTTTGTCTAGCTCTATTTAGAATTTTAGATTCTTTTAAAGTCATCTAAATTTGAGATATCCTTTCCAGTTCGATGACATCTCCAAAGAAGGGTGCCTTTAGGTCATTATCAGTAATAAAGTGGACAGAGAGGCTCCAAGGACAAAGCTTGACACTGAAACAATGTTTTCCCAAAGTAAGTTCCCTGGATGTCTAGTTCCATGAGATGTCAATAGACATCATGGAAACGAAGGTCGTCCACCAAAAGGGCATGGACCCCTCCAGACTCTTAGTTCATTTCTACCCAATGACTGAAACATGCCGTGTCTCTGAGGCGTCGGGCTCCTGTGGGTCCAAGGAGATGGGGACACAGGAATCCAGCTGGCTGCTGGCATGAGGCTAAGTTGGAGGCTGCGCCCCAGTCTCCCAGGGGCATGGTTATAGTAGCTGCTACCAGCAGAGAGAAAGCCTTGGGTGGATAGTAGCTTTCTGGAAAGAGGTTCCTTATCGTTTCTGTCTCAGGGTCTTGGGACACATCTTCCACCATCCTACGGAAGCCAGTGCCAGGGTCCAGGGGACTTTGGCCCAGTGAAAGCTAGAATCATCTTCCACCCAAGTGCCACGTCGTAAGAGTTCTGGGCTAGCGGATGAAGGATGGCTGTGTGTGCTTGTGAGAGCGGCCCCTTCTGGGCCCTATATAACACACTCTCCCCAGTTCTCTTTGCTTTGACAGGAAGAAAATTCACCCCAATAGCAGAGAAGCCAACTTGGTGATGGTGTTCTCCAGGAGGTCTTTGTTTCATTTAAGTTTTAAATCAGAGGGGATCACACAGGCTCTAAGAACCCCTGGCTGTCTTTTAAAAAAATGTTTTTTTCTCTGAGTAAAAGATCGTAGATTCAGGACCGGGCTTCCCTGGTGGCACAGTGGTTAAGAATCCACCTGCCAATGGAGGGGACAGGGGTTCGAGCCCTGGTCCGGGAAGATCCCACATGCCGTGGAGCAACTAAGCCCGTGCACCACAAATACTGAGCCTGCACTCTAGAGCCCACGAGCCACAACTACTGAGCCCGCGTGCCACAACTACTGAAGCCCGTGCGCCTAGAGCCCGTGCTCTGCAACAAGAGAAGCCCCCACAGTGAGAAGCCCGCGCACCGCAACGAAGAGTAGCCCCTGCTCACCGCGACTAGAGAAAGCCTACGTGCAGCAATGAAGACCCAATGCAGTCAAAAAAAATAATAAAATAAAATAAAAAAGATTGTTCAAAAGAAAAAAAAAGATTCAGGACCTCAAGGGAAAAGAATCGGAGGGAAGAATCATGCCCGAGCACGGAGAGAAATGTCCATGTGGTTTAGAAGGCAACCAGCTTAATACCTTATTTCTTGTGATTGCTTTTTCCCCCTTTACAGACTTCAACTGTCTCTTCATCATTATCAAATAATTGCAACATTTGGAAAGTACATGGCAACAGTTTATAAATCGCTTGCACACATATATTCTCTCTCTCTCCTTCTTCTTTGCTCTGTCTCTCCACGTCTCTCTGTCTTTCTATCCCTCTGGCTCTTTCTCTGCGTTTAGACCCTCACGATAACCTTTCAAAGGACATATGGGACCTTTTACGGATGAGCAAACTGAGCTTCGGGAAAGAAGTCTCCCCCCTCGCAAACCCGCAGCCGGTCAAGTGGCAGAGCTGGGCTCTGCTGATCGTGTTGGACGCTAGCATTTTTTCTCTGCTCTACCAAGTTTGCTCTTAAGGACAGAATTCTGGAACCTCTAGGCAGTGGGTTGGGGGGAAGATCAGTTAGTTATTGAGACAAAGACTTTCAAGGAAGCCTGAGAGCCTCTTTGCCGTAGTTAATTCTTCATCAAATGCCTCACTCCCCTCCCCATTCCAAACCAGCCAGAGACAATGATATGATTTTATTTGATTTTCTTTGTCTGACCTGCTTATCTCACCTGCTTTAAAGTTAGCTTCTAAATATGCACGTTAAAGGTGATTAGAAGACTTGGGGGCATCCTCTGTCATTAGTTAATGCTTGAGAAGGTCTCAGGTCCAGCTCACGGTGCCCGGGCCTTTGCACCATACATCACTGACAGCCAACAGGCAGCCCGGCGGCCCTCTTGCTTCCCTCACCAGCATCTGCCTCCGAACCGGCTGCAGATCGGAGGGGTCGGAGACGAGTTTAATTTAAAGACGAGCCCCCCTTTGCGCTGCCAAAGGAAACGGCGTGTCAGCTACGTCAAAAATAGATACTGTTGTGCAGATATATGGACGGGGAGGTGGACGCCGCCCCTGTCATTCATTACCTGGATTGCCTTTAAATGTCAAAACAAATCCTTCTCCGGTCCTTCTCCAAAACTTAAATCATCAAGAGAGACAGGGTCAGCCTCTGCAGTTTGGAATGCTGGAAGAGAGGGGGATGGGTAGATGATGAAGTGAGGAGGGAAGGTAAGTGAAGGCTGCCCGTGATTCTGGGGCTCAGCGTGTACGTACACGGAGCAAAGATTTCCCCTGTTTGCCTCAGAAAATTGTGAAGATCGGAGCCTGCCCCTGCTGCCTGGAGATTTATTTCACAATTCCAGACGAGTGCCTCTCGACGTGTAAATATTGATGTGGATTTGTGTAAAAGCAGCCGCAATGCTATGCATCAAAATGAACAGCTGAGGTGAACGTGAGTGGTAAGAAGAAGCATGACACACGTAGGACACCAATTACGCTGGGTTACATTAGTCCCTGCTTTTTCTGTGCGAGGCATCTGCTGTTCATCTCTTTTAAGACTAGAGCAACCCTATGAGCTGGATTACCCCCATTTTACAGATGAGGAGACTGAGGATTGGAGAGGTTGAGGTCCCTGCTCCAGGTTGCACAATACGGCTCAGGGGTGGGACTCAAAAGCCCACAGTCTTAGGCTCCACGTGGGCTTGGGTACATAATCAAAAAGCTTAAACTGTAGCACATCAGGAGATAAATGCAATGCTTAGCTTATATCGGCATGGATGCCTTAAAGCTGGGGAATAAATAAGTTGTAATAAGGTGATTTATACTGTTCGAAAAAAATCAATGCATGCATTAGTGGTTACGAGGCTAGGAGTCAGAGCCAGATTCCCTGGCTTTGAACGCTTCTATTTCCTAACCATGGGCACTTGGACACATCACTGACCTGTTTGTGCCTCAGTTTCCTCATCTGTAAAATAAGGAGAATAACGTTATCCTCCTCAGAGTGTGGTCAAGGGAATAAAAGGAATTAATACTCATCAAACACTTTAATAGCTTCTAAGCATGAGATGAACGTTTAATAAATATTAGCTACTGTGAAGCACACATGTATCTAGTATATTCTGCTTTTAGTCCTTTTAACTAAATAACGTTATGGCTTCCACATCAAAGAATTCTAAACTGCTGAGACTTTTCTGAGAATATGGGGGTATCGATTAGACAGGTAGAGAATATGTTTTGCAGATTTACATATTTAAAATAATTGTTATATTTTGGGTTGTGTATGCATACAGGAAAATACTGGTGTTTTTCAAAGTGTATATATATATATATATATATATATATATATACACACACACAC
>NW_020837972.1:10271149-10401658 GCF_003676395.1 Aethalodelphis obliquidens | reverse complement strand
ATATATTTTTTTTTTTTTTTTGGTTACGCGGGCCTCTCACTGTTGTGACCTCTCCCGTTGCGGGCACAGGCTCCAGACGCACAGGCTCAGCGGCCATGGCTGACTGACCCAGCTGCTCCGCGGCATGTGGGATCTTCTCGGACCGGGGCACGAACCCGTGTCCCCTGCATCAGCAGGCGGACTCTCAACCACTGCGCCACCAGGGAAGCCCCTAAATATACTTTTTAAACATATGATAGAGCTCCAAAGGGAAAACAATCCAACTGTCCATCAACTGGTGAACGGATACATAAAATGCAGTGTATTCATATAAAGAAGCATTACTCAGCAACAAAAAAGAACAGAGCACGGACGCTGATACACGCTACCGCACAGACGAATCTCTAAAACCTTATGCTAAGTGAAAGAAGCCAGTAGCAGACGATGCCAGAGTTCATCCATTTATACGCCATGTCTAGAAAAGGCAAATCCGTGGGGATGGAAAACAGATTAGTATTTGCCTGGCTCTGGCGTCAGAATGGGGAGTGGCTGCAAATAGACCCAAAGGCCCCTTTTTGGGGTGATGGGTATGTTTCCAAATTGGATCATAGGGAACGTTGCACAACTCCGTACATTTACTGAAATGGTATTGAATTACACACTTAAAATATATCAATTTCATGGAATATAAAATTTGTTTAACCTTATAAAAGGTCAACTCTGCCCTTTCCACCTTTGTGATCAGTATTTCTATGTTCCCAACAACAGTACATGTTTAAACATATTTATTCTATTAGATATTTGTAATTATTATTTCCTTTTTATAAAATATGATTAATAGTAATGTATGGTTGCTGTAAAAAAACAAAAATCCTAGAATGTGCAGAAATGTAAGTAAAAAAGTGAAACTCATCTTCTTTCTCTACCTTTTCTGTTCAACTACTTTACTCATAGCTTAGTATATATACTTCCAGACTTTTTCTAGAAATATACATGATATACATATACACTATGTATATGTGTGTGTAATACTTATGTGTATACATTGTACACACAGGCACACATATATGTATACATACATATATACATATAAAATCTATGTGTGTATATATACACATACATATATATAATCTTTATACATATATATATATATACATGAAAAAGATTTTTTTTTTGCGGTACACGGGCCTCTCACTGTTGTGGCTTCTCCCGTTGTGGAGCACAGGCTCCGGACGCGCAGGCTCAGCGGCCATGGCTCACGGGCCCAGCCGCTCCGCGGCATGTGGGATCTTCCAGGACCGGGGCACGAACCCGTGTCCCCTGCATCGGCAGGCGGACTCTCAACCACTGCGACACCAGGGAAGCCCCCATGAAAAAGATTTTACTTCTGTCATTTTCACAGATGCGTGTTCATAGTATACAACTGTTCTGCAACTAGAGGTCTAATTTTACCCTCTGAGCAATCTTAGCAAAGATGCTTCTACACCATGAACCCATCACAGTCTCTGTCTTGGGCACCAGCCCTGTCTGGAGTCCGGTCTAGCTCCCCAAACCCATGCCTTGCTTACATGTCTGTCCCAAAGTTCAGAATGACCAGGCTCTGCATCTTATTTCCACAGGACAAGCTCGGGGTTCACCCTGAATGCACCAAGCTGAGTCCCTGTGGAGTGTGCTCAGCTGTGCCTCTCCAGTCTGTCACAGACTGGGGACCAGGGAGGGCTTCACAGACAACCTCTAAATCAGTGGTTCTCAGCCTCAGCATTATTGACATCTGGGGCTGGATAATTCTGTTTTGCAGGGGTAGGGGGCTGCCCTGTGCATTGTGGGATGTTTAACAGCATCCCTGTCCTCTACCCACTAGATGCCAGTAGCATCAATGCAACCCCCTCCGTCCCCTGCCCCATTGATGACAATCAAAAACGTCTCCAGACATTGCTTGATATTCCCCGGGGAGGACAAAATCACCCCCGGTTGAGATCCACTGTTCTGGAGAAATCAGCTCTTGTTTGTTTTTTCCCATCCGTCATCTGGGTTCTTTCAGGGAACTTGTTCACATCACGTAGCCAGTGAGATCTGGTTAGCTGAGGGAAAGGTCCTCCTAAGGAAATATTTGTATATTCACTCAAGACAAAGTCACTTCCTGTTGACAGATCCATTAGTGACCAGAATATATTAAGTCTTATGAAGAAAACTGATCTTTATTGTGTGATTACAAAAGCATTTTATGTTTTTTTGGTTTAAAAAAATGGAACATTACTACTATGTATGATTTAAAGAGTGAAAGTTCCTGGAAATCCCATTCCCTTAGAAAACCACCATGAACATCTGACCCAAAGACTGCCGTACACATGCACACATGAGCACACACATGTGCAACCATAGGCATCTATATTTATTTATTTTTTGCAATACGCGGGCCTCTCACTGTTGTGGCCTCTCCCGTTGCGGAGCACAGGCTCCGGACGCGCAGGCTCAGCGGCCATGGCTGACTGACCCAGCTGCTCCACGGCATGTGGGAGCTTCTCGGACCGGGGCACGAACCCATGTCCCCTGCATCGGCAGGTGGACTCCCAACCACTGCGCCACCAGGGAAGCCCTTGCATCTATATTTAAAAGAGAGACTACCATGCACTTTCTTCAGCAACTTTTTCCTCCGACATAATCAGGGCATCTTAAGTATTAGTCAGCTATTGCCACAATAATGCTGCATAACAAAGACTCAGAGGCTTAAAGCAGCAATCATGCACTCTCAAGCTCATAGTTCTGTGGGTCAGCTGCCCCTCAGTTGGACTTCAGGCTTCAGTTTGGGTCCAAGTCTGGTTTCCCTGGACCATCTGGGGCATGTGATCTGCCCCATGTGTCTCATTCAGGGTCACTGGCTACCATGGGCATGCTCTTTTCATGGTGGGTCACCAGCACGCAAGAGAGCAAGACCAAGTGCGCAAGCACATTTCAAGCCTCTGTGTGCATCACATCTACTAGCATCTCATTGGTCAAAACAAGTCACATGGCCAAACCCCACCCACCTATGTAATACAGTATGAGACCACAGCAAGGATGCCCATCAAATCATTAGGACCAATCATTTAATCTTCTGGACTTATGTATGGATGTGTCTCCACGTCTCACAATCAAACAATGGTTTCAGACCTTGCCTGGACTGGGATTCAGATCAGCCCTTCCTCCCCGAATATTCTATTTCCATGTGGCTTCATGCTCAATATTTGTAGCCACAGAATTTCTCTTCAGAGATTCCCTTGTGTCTCTTCAGAGACAAGTTATATGACACTGGGCAAGTTATTTAATATCCCCCTGCCTCAGTTTCCTCATTTTAAAAAAATGCGTAAAAACTATATCTAACTTGTAGGGCAGTTGAGAGGAAAAGAGGTGATAACTTAACCACGGATGCTGGTACACAGTGCAGGCTCAAAAATTGTAGGTATTATAGTCATTTTAATGTCATATAAAAACCTCTGGACCTGGAATCAGAATGCCTGGAGTTACTTCCTGCCATTAAGCAGCCGTGTCGCCTGGAGCCTGTCACATCTGTTTCCCTCATGTACAAAATGGAAAGAGCATTCCCTGACCTGCCTCTTTCCTGGGGCGAAGCAAGAAACTGAATGTGATGATGAGAGGGAAAGTACTGTATAACCACTCAACATCCACATCGAATTATTGTATGTATTGGTTTCAGCCATGCTTTCTTTTCATGCACAGTGTCCGACAAGTTAAATGCTAGCCAGAAGGATCTTCCAGAACTGGGCAGCTTGAACATGAAGCAGATACAATTTGGAGAGGGAGAAATTTCGTTTGCTTCCCTGTAAAGTATTGGAGAAGCAGGAGAGGCACTAAGGACAGGCAGTAAACTGTGCTAGTCATTTGTATCTACTCATTAACATTGATTCATTTCATGTCGTTTTCACCACTATGGGGAGAGGTGGAGAGCCCACTGTGCACATGGGGAAACTGAGGCACCCAGCGTTTGTAAGAGAATGGATATATACACTGCTCGCTGCTGCCTGAAACCGCCTCTCGCTTGAGATGGTCTGCACCAATCGGGGGCCCATCTGAGAAGCAGATTCGCTGGGAGGTCTGGGATAAGGAGCTTGCAAATATAGGAAGAGCTGGGGAACAGAAGGTCCAGGAAGAAATTAGAGGATTCTATTAACAGAAGGAATCACCAACCAGACGATCTGAGAAACCACACAGGTCCAGCCACAATGGGACTCTTTTCTTTCTTTTTTTTTTTTTTTGCGGTACGCGAGCCTGCCACTGTTGTGGCCTCTCCGTTGCGGAGCACAGGCTCCAGACGCGCAGGCTCAGCGGCCATGGCTCACGGGCCCAGCCGCTCCGCGGCATGTGGGATCTTCCCGGACTGGGGCACGAACCCGTGTCCCCTGCATCGGCAGGCGGACTCTCAACCACTGCGCCACCAGGGAAGCCCCACAATGGGACTCTTGAAAGGAAGCTTAGGGGGTGCAGATTTTGGTGGGAAGAGGGGTCCGTGAGACGATCTGCTTCTGTATGGCTGTGATCTCTGTGAGTCCCGCTCCAAACCTCTGCTGGAGAGCCTGGGGCTGATGGTGGTTGCTATTTGGGAAGCAGAACTGGAAACAGAATAGAGAAGTGCTGACACCTCTGCTTTTGTCATCATGTCCAACCAAGATGACCCTCCAAGGATAATGGCTGTGTTTCATTCCACCCTCTATTCACACAAATCCCACTTTTGGCCACCTACCATCTGGACCCCACACTAAGGGGGTGGAAACATAGCTCCAATGTTACCAGGTTGACACTCTATCAACCTCCACGTATTCCAAATGTGAGTCTGTCAACTCACAGGCACGTTTCAAGCCTCTGTGTGCGTCACACCTACTAGCATTCCATTGGTCAAAACAAGTCATGTGGCCAACCCCCCGCCCACCTATGTAATATAGTATGAGATCACAGCAAAGGTGCCCATGAGTAATACCACCTCAGGGGACCATCAAATCATTAGGACCAATCGTTTAATCCTCTGGGAGAATCCACTCGCAGACCTCCTGTACCTTTAAAACAAGTCTCTCTGTTTAGAGGAATCCCTCCTACGCCCTGGCATGTATGTAAATGTACCCTTCCCTGACTGTAGTTCCTCGTCCTAAGATCTCTTCATGACATTTATTATTCAACTGAGTTATGTTTATTGTAGAAAATAGGAGAATAAAAGAAAACAATGGAAAATTTTAACAACGTAGTTCCACCATCCAGAGATAACCTCCGTAACTTATTAGTATACAGCCATATAGATACATAGTTTTTCTAACGAAATTGGGGTCATATAGTGTATACTGTTTTATAAGCCACCAACACCCACTTACAGACTACATACATTCACTCTTAGCGGTAGTTTTCTAAGACATTCAATATGGGGACACAATCTAGACAACCAGTTTTCTATTGCTGGAAACTTGGGTTCTTTCCAATTTCTTTCCGCTGTAAATAACACTGCCATGAACATCTCACATCTAAATATCGGTACAGAATTCTGAGTAGTTCTTTAGGAAGAACTCCTAACAGTGAAGTTACTGGGGTTCAAGTCTTTTTGAAACATGTTTCAAATTTTCCCTCCAGAAAGGTTGACCCATTAGTGTTTAAGAATTCCTCCTTAAGTTTTACAAAACTAAAGAATTTCGGAGTTAGCTGATATTTTCAGTTAGCAGTAAAGTTCATCAAAACCTTCAATCAAAGGTTCATCCACTCAATAAATGAGTGCAACTCTGTGTCAGGCACTGGGGACACAGCGGTGAACAGAGCAAGAAGAAATCTTCACCCTGGAGAGTTACCATCTAAAGAGAAAGCAAACGTTGAGAGAGTGGCTACTTTTTCAGTTCGCCTAGTCTAGCCTGGCTCCTTGGAATCATAGAGCAGCCCATTGCTCTCCAAGCCAACCCACTTTCCCTGTTATTTGCAAAGCATCATTGTTCTCCCTCCAGAAACCCTGAAGTAGGTAAGTCAAGGAGGTAGGTAAACTTTCTCCAAGTGAAAAGAGTTCACCCCAGCTCCCCACCCCCAAAGTGAAAGGGAAAACCCTCAAAGAAGTAGGTCAAATACATTTGGAGCTGCCCACCCCGCCCTCCCAGGCGACGTCCCCTGCTGTAGTGACTTCATAAGCCGTGGAACACTGGGCAGAGAATCTGGGATGATGTCACCTAGACGCTGGGATATATTTATGGCTTCATGCCCGCAGCTACCTTTGGGTAAATACTTCAAGAGGCCATCACAGTAAAGGTGGCGAGTGCTGGCTGAGTGGTTTACGGTCGTGCCTAAGGTGAGAGGTGTGTTTGCAGGCCTTCTCGGCTGGTCCCTGGATGTGACTTTCCAAGATGCTGGGTCCTGGATCCCAAACCCACGATATCACGGAGCCTGCTTTTGTCTCTTTCAGGATGTTTCCTTCCCCCTTGCTTTCATCCCCTGTCCTCAATGTCAGCAAAGTCACTCTCCCCACCCTCGCGTCCACCTCCCCATCTTTTCTTTCTTGAGTAACCGCAAAAGAAAGAGGCAAACCTCTTCCACGGCCTCCCTGGACCAAATGCAAAACCCCTTCAGGTCACACCTCAACTATGTCGACCTTTTGATTTTTGATTTGGGGAAAACTGAAGGTAAAGCAACTGAATTTCACCTCTTAGTTTGGGGAAGAGTGGGGAGAGGTTCTCAGGAGACGGCTGGGAGACGGTGGGGAGAAGAGGACAGGAGGGGGAGATCTCAGGGAATAGCATCTCCTCTAGGAAGACTTTGCTGCCTCCCACCCCAAGCTGGATTCAGTCTCCCTTCTCTGTGCTTACCTCTGTCCCAGCATCTGTCACACTGCAGAATGACACACCGTGAGGTGCTTAACGATGGGGACCATGGGCCCGGCACATAATAGGTGCTCATTAAGGGTTTTTTTTTCAAAGAAGTGAATTCATGAATGAATGAATACAAAAGTCTCCCTTAGTGCAGAAGCTATTTTATCTCCTATTTAACTTGCCCATTCATTCATACATTCAACAAAGGACAGCAATGCCCACCCCCCACCCAGCCCTGGACCATATGCATCAGGCACTAGGTTACGATGGAATAACATTGATTCTGTGATTCATTTAATAAAAATTCATCCAGTGCCTGCTGGGTCCCAGGTTCTGAGGTTGAGTCTAGGGCTAAAACTGGCCTTTCCCAATTTCATGATGTCCAGTTGAGTTACGAGCGGAGCAAAGGGGATCCTGGTTCAGACGTTGAAGGGTCATGGAAGGCTTCCTTGAAGAGAAGACAAGATTGAGGCTTCTAGTCGACTTGTTTTGGGGAAAGATTTCAAATCACCTGACTGCCTCAACTGTCGACACCCAGAAGTCCTTGGCTTCCAAAGAGATCACATGGTCTTCCTCATAGCGATGCTTCTCAGTTGTAATTGCCGCCATTTGACAAAACCAAGGGTTCGCAAGGCTGTGGAACAGCGGGACCACCCAGCCACTGTTTACTGCAGGATAAAATGGTACAACTGTGTTGGGCAGCAAATAAGCAAGAGCCAGACAGCTCTAAAAGGAGCATGAACATTTCGAGCCAGCTCCAACACTTGAGCTCTGGTCTCTAGAGAAACCCTTACACATATGCACCGGGAGCCAAACACAGGTGTATTCATTGCAGCGTTGTTCGTGATGTTAAAACCCTGGGAACTGCCTACCTGATCATCAACAGGAAAATGAATGAATAAAATCTAGGCTCATTCATTCAGTGGAATGTTTTACAGCGGTTAAAAATAACCAACTAGAAATGCACATGTCAACATAGACTGATCTCAAAAACAATGTTGGGGGACTTCCCTGGTGGTCCAGTGGTTAAGACTGCATGATCCCACGGGCCCAGGTTCAATCCCTGGTCGGGGAACTAGATCCCGCATGCCACAACCAAAAATCCCGCACGCTGCAAAGATGATCCTGCACGTGGTAACGAAGATCCCGCGTGCCGCAGCTGAAGACCCAGCGCAGCCAAATAAATATTACAAAAAAAAAATGTTGGGCAAAATTTGCACAAGGATATGGACAGTATAATACTATTTATATGAAGTTTTAAGATGTGTGCAGCAATACCAGGTGTTACATAATACCATGTATCAGTTAAGAGCACATGCATGTAAACATAGATGGTAAGAGTGTAAAGATACGCATATAAATGAGAAACTTCAACATCGGGAAGGTGGCTACCCTTGGAGAGGTAGGGAAAGAATGCAATTAGGGAGAGTTACTTAGGAGAAACAGTACCTGAAAGATTTTATTTCTTAAGCTGGGGATTGAACACATGGGTGTTTATTATAGGATTCTCTATTCTTTTGTGTGCCTGAAATATTTCAAGACGCAAATTTAAAAATGCTGCTACATTCATACATGATGTCCTGTGCTCTTCCTGAAACCCTGTGGCCGGGAAGAAGGGAAGGATTATTTTCCCCTCCCAGCCGTTCCAAACTTCTCTGTAAATTTTGGACATGGGGAAAGAGGTTCCCAATGTTTGGTTAGAAATAATAACATGGATAAGATTAAGTCCTCCTTAGCTGGGTGTGGATTACCTTACGCACATCACAGCAGCACTCTGAGGCAGTTAGCTTTATTGTCCCCATTTCACAGATGCAGCAACTGAGGCTCAGAGAGGAAGCAGTTTGCAGAAGTCCCCTGGTTGTAGAATGCTGGGGCAGTAGGCTTTGATCTCATGACCCAGGGCTTCCCTGCCAGGTAGGCATAGATTGTAGGGGTTAAAAGTGTCCTCTCTGGAGACACTGGGTTAAACGCCCAGCTCTACCTCTTCCCAGCTACATGGCCTTAGGCAGGCTCGCCAGGCTGTGCCTCAGTTTCTTCACCTAAAACATGGGGCTAATTATAGTCTTTGCTCATAATGCTGTCATGAGGATTTAAAAAACTCTGAAGAACTCAGAATTGTGCCTGGCACATAGTAAGTGCTCCTAGAAAGTGCCCGTTGAGACGGCTTCTAATTAAGCCTGAGCACTCCACGTCTCAGAACTCAGGAAGGCAGACCCAGGTGACCTTCAAGCCACGCTCTGATCAGCACTGCCCAGAGCTGGGTGCTGGTCGGGTGCTGGCTGCCCAGCTTAGGGGATAAGGAGACTTTCAAAGGGGTACATACTTTGGCCAGCAGATGAAAAAGGACCAGTGATGGATTCGTGGACCAGGTACTCTCTCGCCCTCCTTTGGCTTTGCAGCGTTTCCACCTCACCATCACTCACCGGCTCTATAAACAGATTTCCCAGTAATCGTTTTCCTTCCCTTTGAAGTCCCCCATCCATTCTCTTCCCACTCTCAGCCTTCTCCCCTTCCTCTCCAAGGAGGACCTCGTGATGGCAACAGTTTCCAGCCCGACAGGGTGGAGACGCAGTGCAGAAGGGCTCTAGGTCAGTTCCGTTCAGTCCAACACATCTTTTCTGAACACCTACTGAGTGCCTTTGAAGAACTTTGCTGGGAAGAGAAGACCACGAGAGAGAGAAGGAAAAGGTTTGACCGACTGGCCAGATTTGGAGATAAGAAAGCCAATTCAATTTAGAACACAGTGAATTTGAGGCAGTTGAGTTTGGACCACGTGGAGACATCCAGGAGGCGTCTGGCAAGACAGGTCTGGAGTCTTGAGGCTGAGATCATGAAATGGTCATCCTTCCTGCGATCTCAACTCCTACCCTTCACAGTGATCATGCAAACCTACCCAGAGAAGCTGGCATCCTTTGAAATTTATGGGGGGAAAATCTTCTCCCCAGCCACCTAGCACTGGCACACACAGAAACCACACATCTCTGAGCCAAGTTCCTGGGCTACGTCACTCAAAAGAAAGAACCCAGTTCAGAAAACGACCAACTATAATCTCCCTTTCACCAGAAGACAAAATCTAACCTCATCCCTAAACTAGGGAAGGAGCAGAGGCGATGTTTCAGGGAGATTTCATTTTGAGGATCTTACAGCTCACGTAACAAACACCAGCAGAGTCTATGGACCTACATTCTATTCAGTAGTTGCCAACTTCAGAACAGGGGGTGGTCTCTGGTGGGATGCCCCTTGTCTCAGAGGTCTCAACCCATGAGACAGGTGTGGCTGGAGGAGGGACAGAGCAGGACCCTCCAAGGACTGACACTCAGGGCAGGCCCCCTTCCCCCAAGCCTCTGGATACAACTACACATCTGGATATAAGCGGGTTGGGGGACCTCCATCAGCTAAAAGCGGTCATAAAGCCCATCCACAGAGCTTAGAGGAACACTTCTTAATGGTCATCTATACTCCGATTGCATGTGAAAAGTCACGACTGGGTGGGGACCAGAGAGCAGGGAAACAAATATTTGATCATTCGCCATGGAGAATAGTGGGTCCACTTTCTCTTCCACACTTTGTCCATGTCCCTACAACACACTTCAAAATATTTTAAAATTCTATTCCATTTTCTACAAAGACTTTAATACTTTCATACAGATCTTAAGGGATCATTAGAAAAATAATTTCTTTAGCTGAAAAAAATGGTTACAGACCCATTAGCAAAATGTTATCCTATGTAAATCTAAGAAACAGAAATGAAAAGTGTTGCTTCCTTTCCTCCTCCAATTCCCAGAGGTGTCCCCAGCTGCCACTCTGGATCATTGATTTCTCCAGCTTTCTCCACGTGCAATACACAGGAAAGCTTAACCGAACGCATGCCAACAAATACAAAAGGTTTCAGAAAGTTCCTGCTAGTTCCACAGTTGTGAGAGCGGAGAAGCTATTGCCCATAAACATGTGTACTTGCAAAAAAAATGCATAAACGAAGATTGGTACTTTGATGCATTGCTAAAGAATTTATGGCGCATCTGCTCCACGCGAGGCAACATGTGTATTTATTTGTGTGCCAAAGAGCAAGATGGGCTGAGGGGGACTGCATTCCCTGCCGGTGTCCACACACTTCTGTGAGCACGGCATGTGTAACGGGGACGTCCATTTTTTATCTCAATTGATTCCTTACCCCAGGGTCTGCTGGTAGCTGTTTAGCCCAACGCACATCATATGCCCGTCCACCCAAGCCCCTCGTCTTTATGGGACTCTTTGCTCTTTTTCTCCCCCTCTTTGGAGATTTTATTTATTATCTGTGGGGAAGTGTATTGTTTGGAGATTCTGGTTTTTATTTCTCTGCTGGCTTTGACAGATACTCAGTGAAAGGGGGGCGGAGGGGGGCAGAGAAAGCATTTGGTTTTGTTTTATGATATGCCGGGGAGGCTCTGTTAAATTCTCCTTGGGGTTTGGAGGACCATGTGAGTGAAAAGGCAATAGTGATGGTCAGGAGAGTTTTTGGTGGGAGTCGTGACAACACCGAAGTGATGGAAATTATAAGCCTGGTTTCATACGGGCAGTCATTTTAACCGTGCTAGGGATATGCAAGCATGTAGAGGGTGCTAAGGGCGAGCTATGGACCCTCTGCCTCTGAGATCAGACTGTGTGCGTTTGACTCTGGGCTCTGCCACTTCCTTCCTCCCTGGTAACCTGGGGCTAGTTACTTGGTCTTTCTGAACCTCGGTTTCCAGCTCTGCAAAATGGGCGTGATAATAATAGCTGCTGTGGCGACAGCCCACCGCACTCTGCCTCGTTGCTTAGGACTATAATAAATGTTTTCTGTAGCTTCTGAGCACAGTGCATGCTTTTTGTAACAGTGCTGTGGGAGAGCCATTTCATCTCTATGGATTGACCAGCTTGTATTAAACTATGTCAAGCCTCCTGGAGAAGGATTCAAATCCTTGTTATCATGAGCCCAACATGTTCCAAATCGAAATCATTTCTTTCTTTCCTTGCTCTGCCCAAGACAGAATTCTGGGGATTCTCTAAAGGGTTTTTGGAAAGACATCATGTATTCCCGCCGACTCCAACCTCGGCTGCGAGTGAGAATCTGCTGGGGGAGCTCTTAAAAAACACCAGTGATGGGTGCTCAACCCGGAGGCTTTGGTGGAGCTGACTTGGTGTGGAGCTCAAGCAGGTGCAACTGGGGGAAAACTCTCCCAGATGACTCAGGGGCACAGTCAGGGTTGAGAACAGATGATGGCCACAGCTGCCCAGGGGACGAGCACGCTCCTTCTCCCTAGCTCCTCCCCATTTTTGGGACCCCTTTTGAACCCACTACCCAGATGTTCTTAACTCTGTCCCCGTTCTCTTCATCTTTGGCCCCAATTTGCACACTCATCACTTTTCACTTGGGCTGCTACAGAAACCTCCCTACTGGCTTCTGGGCATCTAACATAATCCCTTGTCAATGGTCAACCCATCCACCATTCCAGCCCCTCAAGTGTCCTTCCACAGTATGCATCCGGTCACAGCTCCTAATCACCCAATATGATGGAGTCAAACTCCCCAGCCTTCATTTACCTGAGCCTAGTCTGCCTTTCCAATGTCATCTCCAATCTCCTCTCCTACCTGAACCTCCACTGTTTGATCGTCCTCTTCTTTGTAATGTGCGCTCTGTCCTTGCCTAACTGGTAAACTCCTGCACATCCCCCAGAGCCCAAGCCACCATCCACCTCCCAGGCAATACGGATTGCTTCCTGCGGACTTTACAGCCTAATGTGATACATGCTGTAGAGGTCTGTACAGTATGGTTTTTATTTACATCTCCATCTCCTCCATTTGCCTTGGGAATTCCTCAAGTTCAAGGAGTGGGTCTTGTTCATCCACATGCTTATTTATCACCCCTCAGAAGCATTTGTTGAGCAGAACAAGCTGTACCACTACCAGGGTTTGTTCTGTGGCCGATTCTAGTTTCCAAAGGCTGCCCCGACCATATCCCCCATTCTCCAGCTTCTCCTCCAGAGTGACCTTCCACTCCCTATCAAAAGCCTAGTTTCCTGTCTCTTAAATCTGGGAAGGCTTGTGACTGCTTCCACCAAGAAATGGGATAGAATGAGGCTGTGTGACGTCCAAGGCCGGGACATGAAGGTCGATGCCGCCTCGGCTTTGTTCCCTGGAACACCTCTGCGTGGATCCCTGAGGCCACCATGATGGGAGGAAGGCGGGTGCTCTGTTGAGAGTCTCAGCTGAGCCCAGTCTCCAAAGGGTCCCAATCCGAGCACCAAACTATGAGGAAAAGAGCTTCCAGAAGATTCCAGCCTTAGCCATCAAGTCACCTCCAGTCATTTGAATCCTTCCAGCTCAGATCTCAGATTTTGTGGGAAAAAAAAAGACTGAAAAGCACCCAAAAAAGTAAAAAAAAAAATCTCAGACATTGTGGAATGGCAATAAGCCATCATTACTCTGCCCAGTCTAAATGTCTGACTCCTGGAATCCACAAGCATAAGAAAAGAGTTGTTATTTAAAGCTGTAATGTCGGGACTTCCCTGGTGGCGCAGTGGTTAAGAATCTGCCTGCCAATGCAGGGGACACAGGTTCGAGCCCTGGTCCGGGAAGATCCCACATGCCGCGGAGCAACTAAGCCCGTGCACCACAACTACTGAGCCTGTGCTCTAGAGCCCGTGAGCCATAACTACTGAGCCCGCGAGCCACAACTACTGAAGCCCACGTGCCTAGAGCCGGTGCTCCGCAACAGAGAAGCCACCGGAGTGAGAAGCCTGCGCACCGCAACAAAAGAGTGGCCTCCGCTCGCTGCAACTAGAGAAAGCCCGCGCGCAGCTACAAAGACCCAACACAGCCAAAAATAAATTAAAAAAAAAAAAGCTGTAATGTCTTGGGATAGTTTATTATGTAACAATAGTGCCTCCAAGGGCTCTATTTTTTCTTTTGTGAAATACACAGCCCTACATGTAGCTCCTGCCTACCATCCCCTCTCCTACCATCCTTCGTCACTCTTGATAACACCTGCCCTGGCTATTCTGCTCCTCAATCATCCCTACCTGGTTCCCACCTCCAAGTCTTTGCTATTCCCTTTCCAGGGAATGGTTTTCCCCTGTCTCTTCACAAGGCTGCCTTCTTATCAGAATTGAATTAATTCAAACAGGTGTTATATAATACATATGTTATAAAGTTATAAACATATAAATATATATAATTATAGTATAACATGTAATATACAAAATTAAATGTTTCATATAATGATGGCCAAGAAGTACCTGAAAAGGTGTTCAACAATATCAAGCATTAGGGAAAAACACAGTAAAATGGCTAAAAGTAAAAAGGTGACAATACCAAGTTTTGAGGACTTGGAACCGCTGGGATGCTCTTATGTTGCTGGTGGGAATGCGAAATTGTAGAGTCTCTTTGGAAAACAGTGTGGCCGTTTCTTATACAGTTACAAACAGAGTTACCATATGAGCCAGCAATTGTACTCCTAAGCATTTAACCAAGAGAAATGAAAACATATGTTCATGCAAAGACATGTGCATGAATGTTCGTAGCAGTTTTATTCACAACAGCCCCAAACTGGAGAAAACATCATGCGTCCATCAACTACGGGATGGACAAACAAACCATGGTACATTCACTTGGTGGAATACTATTCAGCAATTAAAAGGAACTGACTGATGATTCTTGTAGCAAAATGGATGAACCACAAGAGCACGGGGCTAAGTGAAGAAAACCCAGGCACAAAAATCTACATACTATCTAATTCCATTTATATTACATTCCAGAGAAAGTAAAACTATGGGACAGAAAATAGGTCAGTGGTTGCCAGGGACCAGGGGAAAGGAAGGAGACTAAAGAGTTTCAAAGGAAGTTTTCGGGGTGAGGGAAATATTCTGTACCTTGATTATCGTGGTCATTACACAACTGTACACTTTTGTCAAAAGTCACTGAACTATAAGGTTATCAAGGGTGAATTTTAATGTATGTAAATTTAACTCAATAAAACTGTTTATTATTTATTTTTTTAAATTAATTAATTAATTTATTTTTTGCGGTACGCAGGCCTCTCACTGTTGCGGCCTCTCCCGTTGCGGAGCACAGGCTCCGGACGCGCAGGCTCAGCGGCCATGGCTCACGGGCGCAGCCGCTCTGCAGCATGTGGGATCTTCCCGGACCGGGGCACGAACCCGTGTCCCCTGCATCGGCAGGCGGACTCTCAACCACTGCGCCACCAGGGAAGCCCTACTTATTTATTTTTAAATTGAAGTCTAGTTGATTTACAATGTCGTGTTAGTTTCAGGGGTACAGCAAAGTGATTCAGTTTTATATATATATATATTCTTTTCCCTTACAGGCTATTACAAAATACTGAGTATAGTTCTGTGTGCTATACAGTAGGTCCTTGTTGGTTATCTATTTTATATATTGTAGTCTGTATATGTTAATCCTAAACTCCTAATCTATCCTTCCTCCACCCTTTTCCACTTTAGTAAACCTAAGTTTGTTTTCTATGTCTGTGGGTATATTTCTGTTTATAAATGAGTTCATTTATACCATTTTTGCAATAAAACTTTTTAAAAATTTATTTTTGGGGGGAGGAATTCTCCAGCCCCATTTTATCTAAAAGACATTCTCCTCCACCATAATTCTCTCCCACGTGATTTTATTTTATGCATAGTACCTAAAGATTTCTAAAAGTTATATATATATTATTATACTTATAAAATTATATAAAATTAAATAAATCACATATAACAATATGAAATTATATATAATTTAGAAATCATTGAGTATTATGCAAAAAATAAAATCATACGAGAAAGAATTATGGTGGGTGAGGAATGTATGTGTGTATACTAAAATTATGTATTATTTATAATTTTATACATATAAAATTTTAGAAATCATTAAATGCTATGCAGAAAATTACACACATACAAACATATATATTTTTTACTTGCGTATTGTTTATCTTCTCCTCTAGAATGGCTAGCACCCCAAAACATGGATACTATACAGCACGTTCACTGTTTTATCCCTGAATCTCACACACTGAGCACACCTAATAAATGCTGTAAATAAATACTTCTTGAATTAATCAACAGGAAAACAAAAAAGCTTGGGCCACCAGATGCAGTGACTTAAACGGTAAGAAAACTCATTTTTGAATCCCGAACTGAGTTACTTCCAGACTCGGCTACTTAGCCACGGCTCACCCTCGGCCAGAAGAAACCGCAGCCCTTTCAGAAGGGCCAGATGTAGGGGATGAGAATTCCGGAGTGGCCTGGGATCAGGGGACAAGATAAGAGCTTAACCTGGACAGCTGGGGTCTGGGTCCGAGAAAGAAGCTTCCCTCGGGCGTGGCTGAGACATGTGTTTGTTCCGATCAGGTAATAAAAGCCTGGTTGGAAAGCTTGCACCCTTTGGATTTCATTTCATTTTACTTTATTATTAAAAACTAAACATGTGGAACAGAGATAATTTGGTTCTGCACGAGGCTTCCTTTGGCTCCTGCATCTAAGGAATTTAACGAGGTAAAAAACAGAGGGAAATATTTGTATATGTGGAAAGATTGAAAGCAAAGTTTTACATCAAAGGATTTTTAGGGTAATCTCTGGGCAAGTTGTGATCATTCATGCTGCCCGGATCATCATATTGTGGGTTTTTTTTGGAGGCGGGAGGGGGATCGTAAAATTTTTTGGTTTTGTTTTATTTAAATGAGTTTTAAAAGGAAGAATAGAGTGAAGGTAGAGCCAAACTTTTAAATATCCTTTTTGCAATGGTTGGAATTTGGTTTCAAACCTTAATGTGCTCTAAGAGACAATAATACAGGCTGGACAACAATTATGTTCCTAGCTCCAAGGGCTCCTTTGCCCCTCTCTCTGCGCTATCTCTGCACACAGGGCACCGCCCTGTTTAACTCTGTTCTCTGCCCCTGTCTCCTTCAGCATGATGGAAGGGACAGGTTCTCCCTTATAAACTCTTGGCGATCATTCCAGAGCGGAACAGTTTAAAGAGTTTCGCCCTCTGGAGTGTGAAAGGGTGAGACAAAAACCAGGATTCAGTTTCAGCCGGGCCCCTCAGGTGTCATGAAGCAGCAATAGGAATCCTCACTATAGGACCCTTTCGCATCCTCTTCTTTCACTCAGTGTTATGCTTGAGAGATTCATCCACATTTTTGCAGGAGGTTGTAGTCCATTCGTTGTTACTGCAGAATAGGATTCGTTTTGGTGACTTGATCGCAATGCAATCATCTGTTCTACTGTTGATGGATAATTCGATTGTTTGGATCGTAAGGCTATGAGCAGCGGTATTGGAGGTTCTTATACCTATGCTGGGGGACATGGGTACCACTTGCCCCTGAAAACCCTTAACCTCTAAGCCCAGGAGCTCAAAACCCTTTTGGGATCACGGATATCTCAGATAATCTGATGAAAGCTGGGCCCCTTACCCCAAATGCACAGACACACAGACAGAAGCAGAGAGACGGAGCGATAGAGACAGACATACCAGATATAAAAAAGGCAGAGGTATAGATATGCACAATATTGCATACGATTTTAGCGTGATCTCAAGGATGCTCGAGTGCACGCAGGGACCGCCTCTAGAACCCCAGATGTACTCTGATTTGGGAAGGGAAGCAGAGAGGTCTTCTCAGCCGTGCCTGGCAAGCACCATGTATCTCTGGGGAAGAGCGGAGAAGGGAAGGTGGGTTTCCCTCCAAGTCTGCTCCTAAATGCTTTTGTTTTTCCTCCTTGGCACTGGGAGGGCTCCAGCTCAAGCCAGGGAGAAAGGAGAGGTCGGTTTCTTTGCCATAAGCCAAACCCCGTGGAGCTCCCGCAAAGCCCGCTCTGCTCTGTGTGGATGTCTGTGTTTGCACTGAGGGTGAGGGCGAGGCCAAGAACAACCCAGAATTCTGCACACAGCAGATTTTCTTGCCAAATGTGCTCCCAGAGGAAGCATCAGCGAGGGCAGGAGCTGCGCGTGGCTGGGGCCTCGGAGGGTGCGTAAGCTGTGGGTGTCAGAGAGGTTTGCAGACAGGGACGGGCGGTGGGGGGCATCCATGGTCGGGTCCAGCCATGCCAGGGCAGTGCTTGGTCTTGGGCAAGAGGGCCTCTGTGCTTTGGTGGCTCTGCTCCGCCTCTGTTTGCCCATGCCCCTCTCACAGGGGCAGAGAGTTTGTAGGACAGAGGCTACATCCCTCCATCACTGGCACCCACATGTTCAGGGTACCCAGAAACTGAGACTTCTGCCCAAATGGGCCTCAGTCTGAACCTAGACCCTGCTTGGTCCTATTTCTTGGATGCATTACTGGAGGGTATATCCCCCTACCCTTGTGCTCACCCCTGGGCATGCGGGATGGCCCAAAGGTGGCTGTTTGCAGGAGGGAATATGCATAAGGCTTGGGAGTGCAGGCTGGGGTGTCCACACTTGTGTACAGAGCTCCTCATGGTAGAGACAGACCAAGGTGGGCCATAACAGTGTGGGGCTGGAGGCTGGGTGTCAGCTCTTCCTCTGTCACTGGCTTCTGGGACAGAACTCAAAGGAACTGAGAATTCTCAAGTCCACTTTGGTCTTTCAAATTATTAGAAAGGTACACTTGCCCACTTGTCAGATGATAGAACACATCTTATTTACCAGTTTCCTATCTTGGGGCTTCCTTGGCAGTGCAGTGGTTAAGATTCTGCACTTCTGCTGCAGGGGGTGCGGGTTCGATCCCTGGTTGGGGAATTAAGATCCCGCAAGCTGCAGCCAAAAATTAAAAAAAAAGAAAAAAAAGAAAAAAAAAGACGACTTTACTATCTTGATTTATAACTCTGAAGTTCTCAATCACAGTATGGGGACCTCCATTTGTACCCTTGCCCCAGGGCTCCACATTGTTCAGGATGGGTCTGCCAGGGTGCTACAACCCAGTGGGGTTTTTTTCCTCTGCCTGGGAGGTGCAGCTCAGAGACAGAACTAGATATTTTGGGACAGGAGCTCAAAGGCAAAAAAAGCCCACCCTCTGCGCAGCCCCCAGGGAACAAGTGACCTTCCTGTTCGCACCCTACAGAACTTGCTTCCTGAGATGTGGCACAAGTAGCTTAACGCCTGTGAACCTAGGGACAGAACAGACAATAATGCTACCTCTTCATAGTGTTTTTGCAAGGACTAAATGGGCATGGAGCAGGCACTGGACTGATTACCCTGATTCTTCAGCAGACATTCATGGGGCATCTCTAATGTTCCAGATGGTCAACTGGCTCCACCCTGCATTGGGAAGCTCTTTGCATCCCTCCTGGGGACCCCACTAGCCCAGTTCTCTGAATAAGGAAGGACGCTCTCTTGCCAGCTGAAGTCTCACTATCGAGCGGTTGGCAATCTCTTGACACCAGTCCATCATTCTTCAATGGTACCTTCTTGTCAGATGTGTCGGCGTCCTAGGTGTTCAGTAGTTAGTAACTTCCTTTCATGTTGGGTCAGCCATGTAGCTACCAGCAAGCTACCAATCATGCCTAAAGCCCTCATCTGCTCAGATCCCAGGAGCCAAGTAACCACCGGGGACCTCGACAGCTCTCCCAGGTCTCAAACGGGACATGTGGGCTCACCGTACAAGGTGAGTTCACAACTGGACCAGACCCAGCAGCTGGAGGGGCTGTCATGAGGCTATTGGGCCACCAAATGCAGCCTGGCCACCAGAATCCCTGGGCTGGGGGTGATGCACACTCTGGACTCGGGATGCTTTGAGTCTCTACCTGTAGCTATCTCTGCATCTTTCTGGGTGCGTCTCTTATGGTCTATCGCTCTGTTTTATCTACTTCTGTTTCACTATGTCACTTTGTCTTCTTTTACGTATGCATCTCTTCCTCTCTTTTTGATGTTCCTCTCTCTCTCTGTTTATCTCAGTACATCTCTCTCCATTGCACCCTCATCTGTCCTAAGCTGACGTCTCTTGGGACAGCTGCCCTCTGTGACCCCAGCACCCTTTGCACCCACTCTGCCCACCTCCCTTCTGCAGCACCAGTCCTGGGCTGCTGGAGAGGAAAGGGGTAGGGTGGGGTAGGGTGAGCTCAGCCCTGCCTGGGCTGAACCAGGCCCACATTTTTTCCTGCCCTGCCCCAGGGTGCCTAGCCATTAGGAGGTCTTCAAAACAATTAAACGATTAAAGACGACAATTTGGATGAGGTTTTCAGCGACTCCTAGGATAGTTATTTTAATCCTCTTGGCCCCAGGGCCCACCTGAAGTAGACAGGAAGCTCCCTGCAATTAACCAAATCTGGATTTCCGGGGCCTGCCAAGGTACCATCACTTAAAGAGGTACCTCCGGCACCAGCCCGAGGTCTTCCGGACTTGAGACTTTATTCTAAAGGGAAGCGGAGGGAGATGGCCAAGTTTAGAAGACTGTCCCAGCAGCCCGCTGTGGGGACCGGAAGGAAAGGACTGGGGCGGTGCCGGCAGTGTGAGGAGGTGGCCTCGTTGAAAAGTGGGGCACCGGCAGCGGCGGCGGCGGAGTGTTCAGCGGGCCCAGGTTTCCAGGCTCCGGGTCTGGGGCTACACGGAGTCCCCAGTTAGAAGGCGTGCCTGCCAGCTCTTGCCTTTTCCAGAACGAGGCTGGATTTTTTTTTTTTTAATTAGGTCGAAATGACCCCTGGCAAACAGGACTCGTCCCGAATTTTAATTGGGAAGGGTTCCATTCCAAGGCAAACGGCCGGGCAGAAGGTTTTGGAAAAAACTTCCGCGAATTGCGCAAAAACGGTCCGCTCCGGACTGCCGGAGCCTCCAGAAATTGAATACAAACGTATCACGTCCCTAAAGGGCATTTTTTTTTCCCCAGGGAGAAGGTCCACAGGTCTCATCAAATTTTCAAAGAGCTCCAAGGAGCTCACCACCACCGCTGCAAGGGTGAAAAGGTTAAGCATCGTTACAAAGGTACCAGCGAGGCGTTTTTCAGTTGGAAAGAAAACTTCTGCCTGCCCACTCCCTCCCTCACCCCACCCCCTTTTTCCTTTTGCAACTTTTCTTTGACATTTCAAAGCCCCCTCTCCTGGTTTCGATTTGAAGCTCCCGGATAAAATCGATCAATTTCAAAAAAAAAAAAAAAAGAGAAGAATTCCGGGTCTGGAATTCAAAGTCCTCCCCCTTGGGCGAGGGCGGAGCTGGAGCCAGAGGCAGGAGAGCATAAAATCTTTGCTTCAGCACCTCATTTCCCGGCTGCTTCCCCCTTCCCCCCGAGCCCCCAACCCCTCAAAAAGAGGGGATCAAAGGAAAAGGTTTAAAGTTCTCGGAGAGCTAGCGCAGCGCACCCAGAACGCGTGGGGTGGGGTCGTTGAACTTGCCCTGCCCACTGAGCTGCAGGAAGCCTCCAAATCTGTTTACTACCTGTTTCTGCGACCTCAGGTATTTGAGGAAACCAGTCCCGGCGGCTTTCAAAGGCTGCGAGGTGGCCAAGGTCATACACTGGACGACATGAAGCGACTCTTGGAGCTAAAATCTAATTCTTGTTTTATTGATTAAGGAGAGGAGCCTAGATGGAGTTTAAACGCAAGACGGAAAGTTGGAATGTCCCACCCAAATCCTCTTTCTCGCTCTAGCCTTCCATATAGCCTCGGTGCTGTTCACCCCTCCTCACCTCTTTGGGGAAAGGGGCGCGCGCAGGGAGGGAAGGTGGAAATTTATGGCTGTGGCCCTTACGGGAAATTCGAAGGGGTGGGGCTAAGGTACTGGCAAAATGTAACCTCACTCCCTTGGGTTACACCGTGGGTTGCAGGTGAGAGGGCGCTATCCTGGCCACCGATCCTCGCTTTATTTAAAACGTTGACATTTTGTTCACCGTGAACTTTTTTTTTTTTGCGTTAGTTTTGTTTTTTTAATATACCGCATTAAAATATTATTTATCTTGATGACTCTTTTTATGGCCCTGTCTTCAGTGTTGCTCCGGGAGCCTTGCTCTAGTCCCCGCCTTGTTGGCAGGGCAGCTGAGGGATCTCAAAGGCCCAGTCTTGGTTTGGAAATTTTGGGGGTTGGGATACTGCAGCTAGGCAAGGGCACTCCGGAATTGAAGGAAAGGGAGAGAGGAGAGATTTCCAGGGTGCTGAGGGTTTTTTCGCCCCCAGACTGGAGCCCGGGACCAGATCAAGGCGAGAGAGAAATCTCATTTTCCTTCCCTAAGATGTGGCACGGTTCCTTGTGACATCTCTGGCTGTGATTGAGAGCAGGAAGCTTGGACCATCTGACTCAGGGTCAGAGGCCTGGATTTCATTCCTGGGAGCCCAAATCAAACTTACTGTGTGGCCTGGAGCAGGCTGTGTGCTGTGCCGAGACTGTGGCCTCCTTGAGGGAATTTTTTTTTTTTAGTGGAAAAGACTAGCTAGATACATTCAGAACATGTTAAATAAAGCAGTTTTCCAAAATGCTTCTTGGCTCACGAGTATTTCTTTTTTTTTTTTTTTAACCCCCAGAAAGCCTCTATTTTATTAAAAGGCTTATAATAATGACTAAGATTTATGGAGTGTTCACCCCAGGTCAGACACTTTGCCAGCACTTTCAAAGCATTATCTCTTTTAATCCTCACAACAAGTCCAGGAGATAGAAACTATCTTTTACCCTCATTTCATAAATGAAGAAGTTGAGGCTCAGAGAGGGGAAGTAATTGATTCAGGGTCACACAGCAGCTGAATGGTGGACTTCAGAGACCAGGTGGGTTTCCTCCAAAGACCTAGTTCTTAAGCACTACACGTTTGTGAAAATTTTGCCTCATTTGCATTTAAAGACATTTAAGGACAAAGGAAATGCGAATGGATTCAGAGAGGTGATGCCACGTGCTGAAAGTCACACAGCAAAGGGAAGCTGCAGAAGTTGCCTCCAGACCTGCATTTCTGGACCATCTGTACGTAGATTGGCCTTCTGAGGAGATTCTTCCTTGCCCTGCCCATGTCCCCCAGAATGAACTAAACCATCATCCAAAAACAGCTGTTTTTTAGCCAGTAACAACCTAGGCATGTACTCTGTGTACCAGAGCTATTTCAATAAGGCACAGATCCTCAGGCTGAGCGAGAAGGCTCTGGAAGTCTGCAGCCAGGGATGGGGGATGGAGCGGACAGCGAACATAAGAGGAGAAACTGGGAAACAGAATGTTCTTATCCTGCCTAAAGTTCCAGGAAAAAAAGGACATAATGATAAAGGACTGGGTATAGGCCGCCTGAGTACCATGGAGGGGAAACTATGCTGGTGGGTCCCTCGCTAGTGGCAATTCATATCTCTAGAGTATTTGTTGTTGAAGAAGAAACAGCTGTGACGTTAAAAGCACTTCCTGAGTGAAGCAACTCTGTGTCCCACAGAAGCTGGGACACATCTGATTTTGTGTGATGCCTTAAATGCAGAAGGAAACGTGATTAGACTTTTAGCTTTTCTTATAAACCACTAGAAGAAGGCATTTTCGGGATGGTCTGTCAGATTTGGGGTTCTAGTTTTTGGTTTAGTAAACAAGGTCATTAGAAATCAGATGGGCAGCTGGAAATATATGACCCTATAATAGTCTGAAATATTTTTCCCGGTTGTCAATGAAAACGATAACTTTGATTCATAAAGGGCTTACTCTTAAATGCTTTAAACACATTTTCTCCTTTTCTGTTTGTACATCTAGGTGATAGATAGATGAGTAGATCCTTTTACCTGGAAAGAAACTGAAGCACAGCAAGGTTAAGTTACTCACCCAAGGGCACACAGCTAGTAAATGGAAAAGCTAGGATTCAAACCCAGGTTTTGTGTTGAACTGCTGACACCATGTTCTTCATCCATCCCAGGAAATGTTGGGCCAGGGGCAAAGCTGATGGAACATACCAAACGTTTTACAAGGCTCTCTGGGGGAGCCTCAGAGATTCAAAGCATCAAAGGAATACCAGAGTTTTTGGAGCCAGCCCCAGAAAATTCTCTCAGTCCCTTTTCCTGGCCAGGAGGCAAGAGAGGAAGCGTGTAAGGAGTTGAAAGTTGCTGTCCAGGACATGGAGGGCAAAGGGGACAAGTGCTGAGAGATGGGCTGAGATTTACTGAGACACTGAGACCCCGCCCCCAAAACAGATGCTCCATGAGAATTCTCAGTAAGTGGCCAGAAGAGATACTATCATCCAACCTATTTGAGCCAGAGCTTAACACAGCAGCCAACATTTGCTGAGGACCTGTGGACCATATCTACCAAAGTGCTAAGCAAACACTTGGCAGGCAGTATGAAATTTCCCAACAATCCAGTGAGGAATTACTGGGCAACCATGTACAGTTGTGCAGGTCACGCACTGCACAAAGAGGATGACATTCACAGCCTGGCTTGTACACATGTATGTCTATTTATTACAACAGCTTTCCAGCAGATGGCAGTAAGGTGTCTGTTTTAAAGAAATTAATATATTATGACAAATTTCCAACACAGAAGTAAGATGACTTGAGGGAGGGGTGCCTTTTCCTAATTTTGCAAAGGCACAACATTATGGGCTGGCAGTGACTGTGGCTATGAGCATCCCTCCATTCACAGGTGGTACACTGAGGTTCAGAGAGGTGGAGCCCCTGGCTCAGGACCACAGAGCTGATTAGAGGGGAAGTCAGCTTTCAAACCTAGGACTGTCTAACCAAAGTCTGGGCTTTCAAACACTCTATTAGGGCTCTTAGGAGGCTGAGAAACAAGTGACCCAACAAGATGGGAAATAGAACATGGGAGATTACTTCACGTGATGGTCTATTGGTCATATTCCGGAAAGGAATAGCTGTTTCATCAAAGGGTCAACTCTGCTTTGGGTCTTTAAGCTTGATAACAGATGCAGCATTAATTTTTGACATGAGGGCTTTTCCAAATTATCATGGAGAAAAGTCATTTAGATGAGTGTTTGGGCTATAGTCCCTAGCAACCATACTCTGGTAATGCTACAGTTTGTTCACATCATGCATGACTATGTCGAGATTTGCAGGCATGCCTCTAGAATGTGAAAACCTTGCATCTCACAGGGAAGCAGCTTGTCTTAGTAATATAGCATCATGGTTAAGAGTATCGTCTCTGGAGTTACCGAGATCTGGGTTTGACCTACCTCTCCTACTTAAAGCTGTTGTAACCTTGAGCAAGTGATTTACACCCTCTGAGCCTCGGTTTCCACATCTGTAAAATGGGAGTATTAATAGTCCACCACGGCAGGAAAAGTAAGAAAAGGCAAGCAAAGTGGTTAGCACGAGGCCAGGCATATAAATGTTGACTAGCATCGTTGTGAATTGTGTCTGATTTTCACTGGTTGAATCCTTCATTTTCATCTGTGTATTGAATGGATGGATCTCAGACCAAACCTTACAGCCCAGAACACAGGTTTGGGCATCTGGGGGCACTTAAACATGGTTTCTAGTCATCTGGGCTTCCTGGAAGGGGCTCTGGTTTGGGAACATGCTGTCATCCCTTTTTTTTCAGTCCTATTTTTCTTCAGTCTGCAGGTGGAGATGGAGGAATTATTGGGAGTGTGGGCATGTAGATGATTTGTACAGGTGTGGTTGCCTTGGGTTCCTTGATGGAGAAAGTAGAAGAGAAAGATGGTCAATCCAGAAACGTTCCTGAAGTCCTAAATTCATTTTGCAAGCGATGTCTGTAATAATTCAAGCCCAGCAAACTCGGCTGAGGAAGTCGAAGCGCCACCTCATTCGGCACCTTGGTGACATTTGGAATTTAGAAGTCGGCCCCTCTCACCGTAGCCTGATGATGTCACCAGATGCAGACGATGGAATTTCCACACACACCGCCACCCCACCAAAATAAAGTTATGAAGTACGCCGGGGAACTTACGATTTTTAACATTTATTATATAATTGTTATGATTATTACCACTCTAATTTATTTCCCTACTTAAAAATGTTCTGGCAACTGTAACTCATTTTAGTCTGATCCTTGCAAACCAGGAGACCTGGGGTTATTTAGAGAGAGAGAGAGAGAGCATTTAGCCAGGTGCGTGGGTCTCAAATTTCTTCAAAATTGCTGCAGGGCAAGCTCTCAGTATAGAAATAAGCAAAGAACAGTGTGTGTATTATATCAATATTATGATAATGTGCACCAAATGCAGATCATAAGTGATTAATTCGGTCGTTTTCCAAGTTTATTCCCGGGAGTTTGCATCCTAACTAGCCTGTGAATGCGTGCATGCATACACATAATCCCATCTTCCTCGGACTCTGTGGAAAAACACCCCGATGCACAATGAGGGACGAGAAATTAGGTACTTTGGGCCAGGAAAAGCAGCTTATTAATTGCAAACTCAGTTTTGTCTGTCACCTGCGTGTGGGGGAAGGGGGAGAAAGAGGACAGTTTCGGAGGCACAGAGCCAATAAAAATGGCTGAATCCTGTTGTTCTGTATGTAGCATTTCATCAGTATTTTACTATTATACAGGTGAAAAGTTCTCCTAAGGAAAAGTTTGTATCTGAGGTTAAACTGAGTATTTTTTCTGTAAGGGCTGTGAATAGAAAGAAGGAACTGGACTCCTTCACAGCCAGTTAAAATACCAGTAGATTTGTATTTTTGTATTAATTGAGCCATGGAATGTTTTAGGTTCAGTAATGATGATAATATAGAGGAGAGTTTATTGAGCACTTACTATGGCGGAGGACGTGGTTGTGACTGGAGACTTCCGACTGGCACAACTGTTGGGGTCGGGGGAATGCCCTCCACATCTAGTGAGTAGACGTTAGGGGTGCTGCTAAACATCGTACAATGACAGGCCAGCCTACCCCTGCCCAGCCCCCTCCGTCAATCAAGAGTTCTCCAGTCAAAATGTCAGCAGTGCCGAGGTGGAGAAACATTTTGCTAAGAGCTTTACATGCGTCAATTCATTTAATGTTTGCAGCAATTCCTCAGGCTAGATATTATTGTTTGTCCCACTGTACAGATGAGGAAATGAGGTTTGGAGATATTAAAAGGATGTCCAAGGTCACTGGAGGACTTGCTGGATCCAAGAGGCAAACCTAGGTATGTGGGATGTGGACGGTCCCACCTCCAGCCACATGACAAAGCACCTCTCTTAGATGCCCCACCAAGCCCAGCACGTGTTTTTACATGCATCCTATCTGCACTGAGCGAATACCGGAAGGATATACCCCGATCTCCCAACGCTTATCTCTAGGGTTGGATTATGAGAGATGATTTTTCATTTTACTCACACATAGTGCATGTATCAGTTCCATAATCAGAACAAAAACAGTGCATCTTAAAAATGAATACGTAGGAAGTCTATGTAACAACACGGGAAAGAATTGACTCTATTTTAGTACGTGAAACAGGATAAGAAAGTGCATCTTCCATGGCTGCTCTTGGCTTTGCAAGACTGTAAGCCATGAACGTTGTCATGAATGGTCCTTGATGGAGGAAATGCTGAGAACTGCCTTTCTTGTATGAGGTAGGAAAAGAATGCTTTCCTTCTATTTTTCACGTTGTCTGTTAAATTGTTTTACTCTATACTCGTATAGGATTTTTATTATTTTTTCTTTTTCATAAATATATTCATAATAATAAAGTGAAATATCTGTATGGATTAATTTTTAAAACATATTTAATTCTTTTTTATGTAAAGGAAGGCAAGCATTTTATGTATATTTTCCTGAAGGGTCTTGCATAGCTTTTTGTAGATTCTCAAAGAGGTACAGGTGACCCCCAAAATAATCATTGCAACCAGCATGTATTAAGCATTTACTTTGTTCCAAGAATTATGCTAAGCACATCACAGACATCATCTCACTTACTGTCCCAACAACCCTATGAGGTCCATACAATTTTTATTCCTATTTGACTCAGGCTCAGAGAGGTTAAGTCACCAGTCTAAAGGCCCACAGCAGCAGAGTCAGAATTTGAACCCAGATCCACCTGACTCTTAGAGCTTTCATTGCGTACCTCATAAAAAGAGTTAAGAAGCCTGGGATTCAGTTATTCTTTAGGGCCCTTACAAGTGTAACATTTTATTCACTTCCAAGAGAGCTTGAGGAACATTTGAAATGGAACCCTATGCACTGAACAAGGATTCTTGCACCTAAAAGCCAGGGACCATCACATGTGTGCACAGTCAGAAAAAGACTCAAATCTTGTCCTTGTTTCCTGCTGGAAACCGGGCAGAGAAGCAATCCCAGAAAATACAGAATGTGTCTACCTAAGGACGGGGGTGCGGTGGGAGAATGGGGCTTGTATCAGGTTAGAAGGGGGTGAAAGTAAGAAGGCAGAGTGAACAGGAGACAAGCACTTGGGTTGGCTATGGATAATTAAAGCTGATTTAAAAACACTAAGAAGACTCAAGGCAGGGATGGCAAATAGCGTGTTCTCCCTGGGCGAGACTCCTAATTAACCACAAGCCACCACGTCCTAAATTGGGACTGTGTCTCCCATTGTGGCTCCTTGAAGGGTGGAAGAGGGTGTAAATATGTAGAAGCGGTAAGAGTGGAAGGTGGCGAAATCTTCCGCGGGGAATTACCTGGAAAACAGTGACCAGCTCTGGTTACCCCGAGGCAAGGCATCCCCCAGGCAAGGAATAAGGAGACATGAGTTAGACACAGTGCCAGGACTAATGCTTCACTCGCGTAGAATTTAAGGGGCCGCCCAAAAAACTCGGTAATCAGAATAAATAGTATTTTAATGCAATATTTTAAAAAAACCAAACTAGTGCCGAATAATCTATGATTTTACATTTTATTTAAATTTTAAAGAAACACAAACCCTGACAGTTCCAAGGATTAAAATGAGGAGAAGTAAGGGCAGGGTCAGACTTTGTTTTTATCTAAAAAGAAGAACGTTAAAAGAAATCCCAGCCATTGTGTTATTTCATTGCTACTTCCATGGGCATCTGTAAATAACATGGGCATTTTCTTACATGGCTTCAGTGTTATCATCACATTAACAAATTTGACGATAATTCTTTGCTATCATCTAATTCTCAGTTTACGATCAAAATTTCCTGACTGTCTAGAAAATCTTTTATGGTTGTCTTGTTCTAATTAGGGTCCAAACAAGTACACATATTACATTTGCTTGGTGTACTTTTTAGCTATCTTTTCATGTAGAACACACCCCAACTCCCTTTTCATGCCACTGACTTGCTGTAGAAACAAGTCGTAGATAATGTCCCACATTCTGGACTTGTCTGTGTGTCAGTTAGGTTCATTTCTTTTCTCTATTGATTTCCTGTTTTCAATTTCATTGATTATTGCTTAAATTTTTATTATTTATTTTCTTCTGCTGACTTTGAATTTATTTATCTCTTCTTTTTCTAGTTTCTTAAGATGGAAGCTTAGATGATTGATATTAGAGCTTTCTTCTTTTCTAATATATACATTCAATTCTATAAATTTTCCACTAAGCACTGCTTTCACTGCATCCTACAAGTTTTGATAAGTTGTATTTTCATTTAGCTGAAATATTTTTAAATTTCTCTTAAGACTTCTTTGACGCCTGTGCTCTCTAGAAGTGCTGTTTAATCTATTAATGTGTTATTTAGAATGTGTTGTTTAATCTCCAAGTATTTGGGGAGTTTCTAGTTATCTTTCTGTTACTGATTTCTAGTTTAATTCCATCATAGTCTAAGAACATATATTATATGGTCTCTATTCTTTTTTTTTTTTTTTTTTTTTTTTTTTGCGGTACGCGGGCCTCTCACTGCTGTGGCCTCTCCCGTTGCGGAGCACAGGCTCCAGACATGCAGGCTCAGCGCCCATGGTTCACGGGCTCAGCCGCTCCGCGGCACGTGGGATCTTCCCGGACCGGGGCACGAACCCGCGTCCCCTGCATCGGCAGGCGGACTCTCAGCCACTGCGCCACCAGGGAAGCCCGGTTTCTATTCTTTTACAGGTGTTAAGGTGTGTTTTATGGCCCAGAATACGGTCTGTCTTGGTGAATGTTCCCGGCGAGCTTAAGAAGAATATATTTTCTGTTGTTGTTGCATGAAGTAGTCGATAGATGTCAATTATATCCAGTTGATTGATGGTGGTATTGAGTTCAGCTATGTCCTTAAAGACTTTTGGCCAGCTCGATCTGTCGATGCTGATAGAGGGGTAGCTGTAACAGTGGGTGTGTCTATTTCTCCTTGCGGTTCTATCAGCTTTGCATTGTATATTTTGAGTCTCTGTTGTTAGGTGCATACACGTTGAGGATTGCTAATGTTTTTGGAGAATTGACCCCTTTATCATTATGTAATGCTCATGTGGTGTCATTTAACTTGTTTCCAGTCCCTTGCGTTTCTTGTAAATACCAGTGAGCTCTAAAGACTTGTAGTAGACATTGGGCCTCATGCCTGTCCTCTTGCACGTATCACTTTAGTATGAAGTGACAGTTTTGGCATTTCTCTACCTAGAGGCTGTCTCAGCTACCAGGGTCCGCTGGCCAGAAGTGCTGGAGATTCAACCCTCCCCACTCAGGAATAGCCCTTAACCAGTGGCTTAGAGGAATTGCTATATAAATACTCCAGCTGTGCCATCCCTTGGGTGGGATGACCCTGAGGGGCAGAGTTTACACTGGCTCCTGGGTTGAGGGCTCCAGGGTTAAGCTGTAGTCATCCACAGGGGTAACTTTCTTGATAACTCACCCTTTACTGTCTGCCTTCCCTTCCCTGTCTCATTTTCTCACTCCACTACCAGCATTTCAGGGACTACCTCCAAAATACATTATGTGTACTTGAATTTTCATCTTAGAGCAGCTTCAGGGGGAACCCAAACTAAGACAAGGCTTAAGTAGATTCAGATTCAACCTTTTCCTAAGAATCTATCACAGAGGCCTCACAATGTCTGGTCGTCCCACTATTAGTTGAATGCTGCAATTGATCAAGGAATTCAGGTGATGACAGCCTGATCTCTTCATTGCACGTTTCCTCATCAGCCTTTCATCTAATGGTTTCATTCACAGATCATCACTGCCTGAATCTGCATCATTTGTTTTATGAGACAGAGAGAGCAAGAAAACTGGCTCTATCATTGAGCCCCTGGATCAAGCCATGCCTGAAGCCATTACTATTCCTGGACTTCCCAGGTTCATGAGCCAATAAGTTCCTTTCTGGCTAAGCCAATTGGAGTTTAATTTGTCACCCGCAACTGTACAAGTTCTTGACGGATACAGAGTTCACCAAGTATTGCTGAGGGTACCAAAGGAGGAGATTCAGATGTGCTTACAAACCAATTTATGTAATATAGACACCAAACTGTGCACGACTGTCTTCCCTTGGTTGAGGTCCTCTGTCCTGAGATGGCCCCACCATTGCTGTGGTGCAAGGGGCTCCTGAGAAGGAGCTCAATGCCAAGATAACCCTCTTTCCTCTTTCCCAAGTTCACAGGGTGGGTGAGCAGAGGTGGCTAGGGTGGGCCTCACCCCAACTCTGTGGCATATCTTGTTACCTGGGCCGACAAGCAGCACTGCTTGATCCCAGAGTAACCCACCTTCCTACAGCAGCACTTTCCATTGTTTCTCAACCATCCCCATCCTTCGCAAGCAACTCTCAAACATATACAGTAAACCCCTACATACGAACGAGTTCCACTCCGAGAGTGCACTCATAAGTCCAATTTGTTCGTAAGTCCAACAAAGTTAGCCTAGGTACCCAACTAACACAATCGGCTATATAGTACTGTACTGTCATAGGTTTATCACACTTTTCACACAAATAATACATTAAAAAAACCCACAAAAATAAAGAAAACATTTTAAATCTTACAGTACAGTGCCTTGAAAAGTACAGTAGTACAGTACAACAGCTGGCATACAGGGGCTGACATCGAGGGGACAGGCAAGAAGAGTTACTGACTGGAGGAGGGAGAGGAGGTGGGAGACGGTAGAGCTGAAGGATCGTCAGCAATAAGAGACCCGATGCACGTTCACATCTTTGAAAGCTTGCAACTTGAAGGTTCGTATGTAGGGGACTTACTGTACTTTTCTTCAATGGGACGGCTTATTTCCTCTGTAACATGAACACACCTCTATTAGCACAGAGGTTAGCAGCCTAAAAAGCACAGCTCCAGCTCGCTCACACTCAACAAAATATATTTTCTCACCCATTTTGGTGATCTCTCCCAAAGCCCAGAGTTAAATCAAAGTTTCCATTTCTAAAGATAGAAAATTTCTTAGGACCGTCACAAGCGGCTTTCCCACGGGCGGTTTTCGAAATATTTAACAACAGATACAGCAGGGACGTCAATGAATCCGGATGCTGCCCATAAAAGCAAATACCATAGGACGGGCACATGCCAAGTTTCATCATCAGCCCCAGTTTTTCCCTCTTCTACTCATAATTTTTTTTTTTTTGCGGTACGCGGGCCTCTCACTGTTGTGGCCTCTCCTGTTGCGGAGCACAGGCTCCGGACGCGCAGGCTCAGCGGCCATGGCTCACGGGCCCAGCCGCTCCGCGGCATGTGGGATCTTCCCGGACCGGGGCACGAACCCGCGTCCCCTGCATCGGCAGGCGGACTCTCAACCACTGCGCCACCAGGGAAGCCCTACTCATAATTTTTAAATCTTAGAATCCAGTTGCCTCTGGGGTACCTGCTTTCATACATGAAACACCTGAAACTTTCTCAAATGATTGCTCATTTTTTCCTTCCCCCAGTAAGGCAACCAGAGATTGTTTGTGCCTCCGTATGGACACCACATCCATTTTACTGCAGCGGGTCAGGGCAGTGTACACGCAGGAATGCCGTCATTGGTTCTGATTAAATGCAGCCTGGCGAACATCTCCAAGTCTCGCTTCTTGGAGGCTCCTCTGCCAGTACAATGTATGGGAGCTCCTGTTTACCGAGGAAAGTGAAAGAGAACAGGGAGAAGAAGAGGAAACTTCGGTTTGGTGTTAAACTTCAGTCTCAACCCAGTTGGGAGCAGGTGGTGCGACAGGCCAACTTCAGAGCGAATGTTGCCCCGGAGCTGGTGAACGAGCAGGTTCATAGAGGGGGGCATCTGGGGTCCTGATGTGCCGTGCTGCACCCTAGACTCCTGGAAGCCCCAGGACGATGATGGGAATACGTGGTGTTCTGGGGAGACCTTTCATCTGATGATCTCTGAGGGGGTCGCCAAGCCACACCCTTTCTGGGGCTGTCGGATACGGGGGAGGTCCAGGGCACTGAAGAACTGTCTGAATTATGCCTTAGTGGTAGTCACGGCTTACGCAGGTCTTCTATGGGTCAGACATTTAGCATAAGTCATTTATGTACATTCATTCATTGACTCTTCATAGCAGCTCTACACGGTGGGCAGAATTATTTCCCCCTCTCTACAGATGAGGGAGCTAAGGTTCAGAGGTAGTTTGCCAAGGCCACACGACTAAGAAGTAGCAGAACCCGTATTGAGACCCATATGGACTTTACTTAACCTCTCTCTTCTGCTGTCTTCTAGCCCAGATCAACTTCCCTATTCTAGGGATGAATTAGGAAGCTGTCGGTGCAAGTAACACAAAGCCCAAACTGGGACTAACAGTGAAGGCATGATTTCACCCAACAAGAAGTCCAAGGTAGGGTGGGTTTCAGGGCTGGGCTGAGTCAACAGTGCCACAGTACCATCAAGGACTCAGATTCTTTCTTCTCATCACCCTGCCATCCTTGGTGTGTAGTCCTTGCCTTCCACAATGATATCTCTCATGTTCCTAGTCGGCTGCATCTAGACCTGACATGTCCAGGGGAAAGAAGGCAGGGTCATCTTTCTCTCTATCTCTTTCTGAGAAGCAAGATGACTTTCCCCAGAAGCTTCTCTCTCATGGTTCTTTGAGTTGACTGGGTTCAGCAGGGCTGTTGTCATTTGGGGGGTTTCTCGAGAGATTGCAGTCAGATGACAGCTGGGGTTACAGTCATTCGAACGGCAACTGAACTCAGTGTCCAAGGTGGCTTCTTATCTAGTGCTTCAGCTGGGATGATTGAACAGCCGGAAGATGGAAGCCCAGGCATCTCTCTCTCTCTGCATGCAGTCCTTCCATGCAGCTCACCTGGGCTTCCTCACAGCATGGCAGTCTCAGGGTAATCAGACTTCTCATATGGCAGCTGGCTTCCTTCAGAACAAGAAATCGGACCGAGCCTCAGAAGTCATACGGCATCACTGTCACTGTATCCTATGAGTCAAAATTCAGTCCCAGGACCAGCCCAGATTCAAGGGGAAGAGAAAACACAAGGGCGTGAATACTGGCAAGTCTGGTTTATTGGTGGAGGGGGCGTCTTTGGAAACTAGCTACCATAGGCCCCTTCCTTCCAGCAAACTTCTCCTTTATATGTCATTGGCCAGAATTGTGTCACAGGTCCATTTCTAAACCAACCACTGGCAAGGACAATGGGGTTAGTAGGATTAGCCATCACACTAAGGGATGTACCACAATAAGGGGTCAACATCATTGTATTATGAGAAGTCACCAGGGCAGACTGACCCGTGGTTTCCCCAGATTGTTGTGAATTCATTGGGATTGGTTCGTACGATGATCCCTTCCCTCAAAGTCCAAACACATCCTTACCTCCCCTCAAGACAGAGTAGAGAATCAAGAGCTGAAGACTTAGCCCAGTTCTGAAATTTTGCCAATCCCTCGCCATGAAACAGACAGAGGCTAGAGCAATCTTCTCTGAGATTTTTTTTCTTAAGTTCAAGTTGTCCTCTAAGTGACATGTACCAGCTTACTGGCAAAGACTCTTCTCATAACTGACTTAGCTTCTGACCTCCTGTGACGCTTTCCTGTGTCCACTGTTGACTCTGCATGAACCCCAAGATAGACAAGTGAGAGGAGAGCAGAGGTAGCCTTGGGGTCACAGAATGAGAACTGGACCAAAAGTCAAAAGACCTCTTATTAGCCAGGTGACCTTAGACAAATGACTTGACCTCTACGAGTCTTGGATTCTTCATCCATAAATGATAATGATGATAATAATCAAATACAGAGCTGTTGAGAAGTTCCAATAAAATATTATCCAGAAAAAAATATGCATGGATATATAAATGCAAGATATTCTTATGAGAGAAGGACGAGGTAGACTGTTATAATGGACTGAAGGTGAGGGGTAGAGTCAGAAGCCTGGGATTTGAGCTCTGCCCCTTCCCAGCTGTGTGTGTTCTTGGAAAAATGACACCACGTCTCTAATTCTCAATTTCCTTATCAGTGAAAGGAGGGTCGGGTGGGAATGCCTGCATATCCGCCTCACAGAATTGGGGGAAGTTCAATTGAGATAAGAGATGTGAATGAGATTTGAAACCCATCCAATGCTCTGTTGATGGGAGAGGAAGAAAAAGAGAATAGATATTTGTTGAAAGGGCGTAGGATGGGGTTACAGTAGATGTTTTAGGCAGGGTCCCCAGAAGCAGACCCTGAGACAAGGTTTCCCGTACAAGTAGTTGGTTTGGGAGATGATCTTAGGAAAAGCGAAGGGAGGCAGATGGTGGTACAGGGTAGCAAGTTACCCAGCTGGGCTCTGGAGCTTAATTCCACTGGGGAATTGTGGGAATCAGTGTAGACCACACACCTCAGAGTGACCCACCCCAGGGGCAAGGAAGGTGGGACATTAATTCCTCGGCAATTTCAGTTTGCTCGTGAGCTAGCCGAGAAGGCTCCAGTGGCTAGAGAAAGTCCTCAGGCAAAGAATTTCAAGTGCTGGCCATTGGAAGTTCAACCAGCATGCTGGAAACGGAGATGTGACAGATATGGACAGGCACGAACGGCGCCTCTATACATAGATGACCACAGTTACCTCTTACATCCAACCTACTGACAAGATAGGATAGAGAGGGTGGCCACAGTCAGTTCCAAGGTTGTCTACAGCCCACGGGGTATTCTTTTGTTTAATTCTCACGCAACCCATGAGGGTAAACAAGATAATGCTGGTAGAGTGTTTTGCCCAGTGTCTGGCATGGAGTGAGCCCTTCACTGCAATTAGACATTCTTCTTGTCATCTTTAGCACAGCAAAGGAAGGGACTCTCACTAAGAAGGGAAGCTCAGAATCACTTCTCCCTGGTCCTTGGTGACCTTAGAGGAGCCCCATTCAGCATCTGAGTTTCTCCATCATTGAAAGGGGATGCAGACTGTTTCTCCCCTCTCTCCATCTTTCCACTGGGCAATCGTCATGAGCGTTGGGCATTTAGGGTCCCTTAGCATGAAGGCACAGGGCAGCCCTAAACTTCTGAAGTGCATCTCACTCCATCCTGGTCCAGAGCGCCCTCGCCCTCTTCTCAAATCTTGGCTTTCGCGCATCTGGAAATCCTGCTCATCCCACCCAAATACCCATAAACCTCTTTTTATTAGTCCTTTTCCGTGTCCCCTCCCCGGCCACCTCCAGTCATTTTACAATGATGACTTCAGAGATATTTAATACACATATAAAGGAATCCATCCCATTGAGAGTGAAGACGGGAAACTCATCTTCTTCCTTCCTTTTAAAAAAAATCTACAAGAGTTCTTTATAATGTGCATTTCAGAAATATCAGAAAGCAATGTGGAAAACAAAAGAGGAAAAGTGGAAAAACACCCACAAACCAAGGTACCTGGAGGTAACCAACTCTAAATGCTTAAATGTCTTTTTAAAAAACGTTTTCCTCTGCATAGAGATTCACAGGTATTCTCTGACGATTTATTTTTAATAATTTCATTATTTTCATTTACTTTTAATAGGCAAACATTTACACGGCTCCCATGTTAAAAGCTACAAAAGCATAAAGAGTGAAAAACCTGCCTCCTAATTCTCTGCCATGCAGCTCTATTCCCCAGCCCAGAGCAACCAAAGTCATCACTTCCTTGGGTATCTTTCTCCTTTTTATACACATTGACATATTCTAGACCCACAGCTATGAGTCTTAGCTTTTTCTTTAGCAATATATCTCAGAGATGGGTCCTCCTCCTTTTAATGGCTGTATAGTATTCCACCGTGGGGAATAAATCATGGTTTATCTAACCACTTCCCTACGGTTGGGTATTTAAAATCCTTTGTAGATACATGGTTGCGCAAATTTGCAAGTCTATATCAAACTATTTTGTGACCTTTTTTTTTTTTTTTTTTTTTTTTTTTTTTTGCGGTACGCGGGCCTCTCACCGCTGTGGCCTCTCCCGTCGCGGAGCACAGGCTCCGGACGCGCAGGCTCAGCGGCCATGGCTCACAGGCGCAGCCGCTCCGCGGCATGTGGGATCTTCCCAGACCGGGGCACGAACCCGCGTCCCCTGCATCGGCAGGCGGACTCTCAACCACTGCGCCACCAGGGAAGCCCGTGACCTTTTTTTAAACTTAGTGATACGTGTGTGTGTGTGTGTATGTGTGTGTGTGTGAGAGAGAGAGAGAGAGACAGAGACAGAGACAGAGAGAAAGCTAATAATAAAATTCTACACCATCAGGGATGTCGGGCGTGTTTCATCTTGCAGACGTATCCCTGTTCATTTAACCCATCCTTAATTTGGGAATAATCGGCTGTTTCTGCCACTGTAGAATTAAAAATTGTTGCAGAATGACACCTGCTTTGTGGCTAGTAAGAAAGCCATTTGCAACCACGAGATTCAATGCAAAATAGAACAGTGAATCAAAATGCCACTCCAGTAGACATTAAGAGGATTGAAAACGATGAGAAAAAAGTATCAAGAGCCTGGGTTTTATTTTTGTTTTGTTTTGGTTTCAGTCAATAAAGTGTCAGAGATCCTTTTTAGTTATTTTTTTCTCCAATAAGGATTCAATGTTTTAACTCAGACTGTGCAAATAAATTATTTATAAATGACATTCCTTTCTTTTAAAATAAACACGCTTCTTCCAGAAATTTAGATAAATAAAATGTCATCTATTTATCAAATTGACTCTTCATGCCTAATAACCCACAGCCCAGCTAAAGGAATTGTTATCTAACAGCTAGGTCAAAAGTGCAAGAGTCCAGACTTATTAATTCTAAGCCGAGCCAGGCCATTGATTAGGTCTGTGGAGGGAAGGGGGAGGGAGGGGCCTGTGGACACTTCAGTTCCCTGGGTCTTCTCCGCTCCAAGATGATACCATTTTCCCTAGCCTCGGCTTATGTGTTTAACAATGTTTGTGTAGCACTCAGATAAAAGGCGCAGGGTGAGACTTAAGTGGTTGTTAAAATTGTCAGCCCCAAAGTCATCAGAATTCCGATTGATAACCCGCACTTACAGTGAGAGGAGAATTTGTTTTCTTAGGGAGGCTGATTTTCCCTTTTTAATGACTGGGAAAACTTCCACTTACACTTTGCTTCATTTTGGTCCTCAGAATCTTACACACACACACACACACACACACACACACATATATAGATAGAGAGAGAGAGAGAGAGTGTTTTTTGTTTGTTTGTTTTTTTCTGTAAGAATTGAGCTTCTGAGCTAGGAGAAAGGGCTCATAGAGATCCTGAACTGGAAGGTCAGCAAAGGTAGGGTTCAGGAACATAGGGTCTTAGAGTGATGGTACAGTCATGGAAACTGAGGCCCAGAAAGGGGGCTGCCTTGTACATGATGAGTTGGGGACAGCTCTGGGATCAGGACCCCAGTTCTTCACTCTTGGTCCATTGCGCATTCCCTTCATGGTTCCTTGACTTTCCTATTTAACCCTTGCCAGACCACTCTCAGAGGCCAATCTCCCCATTTAACAGGTGGATAAACTGAGTGAGATACGACCCCTCAGTCATTCAAGGGTAACATCCAGAATGCCTAAATTTTGTTCTCTACATCGGCTCTGCTCCTCAGAAGCCTTGGAGCCTATCTGCACATTCTACCAGACTCAAAGTTGCTATGAGTTTTAAAAATATCTAGCCATGTAGAGAGAACGGTTAGAGAAACAGAAACAGCCTAAACAACTCGTCACATCCTGGAGTTCTTAGAAGTTATGACTTGGGGTCAACTCCCACCATCACTGCTTCTCACCTCTGTGGCCATGGGAAGTGGATCTCCCTAGGACTCAGATTCCTCATCTATAAAATGGGGATAATACCTTATAAAGTTGTGAGAATGAAATTAAATGATCCATGTAAAGTTACATGACACTGACTAAATGAAAAAAAAATTTTTTTAAATCTATGCTTAGCATAGTGCCTGCCTCCCAGGATGCCTTCAGTAAATGGTACCTGTTATTGCTAATGTTGCTGTGGCCGTCGATGTCGTTGAAAGGGGTGTGGCTTCGGGCAGGTCACTTCACCTCCCTATGCAACAGTTCCTCTCCTGCAAAACGGGTTTTCTGTCTACTTGAAGGGATTGTTTGAGGATTAAATGAGATGATACATACACAATTCTCGACAAAGTGTCTGACACGGGATTCATGTGAAATAAATGGCGCATATAATATCTAAGTGATATTTATCTATAAGAAACACCAAGTAAAATGTCGTAAGAATATTTATGATGACATGACTTTGCGAGACTCGTGTCCTTCTCTGTACCTTAGGACTTTCTTCTAGAAGTGAGCGGCAGTGATGCCTCCAGCAGTGCTGTCATTGTGAGTGGGCATAAGAACGACCCAGGTAAGTGTTAAAATCGCTGATGCTATTTATCAGAGATTCTGATTCATACCGTTAGGCTGGGGCCTGGGAATCAGTGTTGGAACCCATCCATCGGGTGATAGGGTAGCAGGTGGGCCTAGACACACTTCTATTGCAATAATGCAATAAAAGTGGGGCCATTTTGCATGAGGCCAAAAAATTTTCATGAATTAATTGATTCGTTTGTTCACACATCAAGGAGTTATTGGTGCCTCTGAGCTCCAGGCACCGCAGAGGAGCTGGCCACGCAGAACCCATGGAAGACTCTGCCCCGGAAGCTTACAGGCTCCTGTTCCGGTGGCCGAGCCAACAGGTTCTGTGTCCAGCTGTGACAGATTTCCACTTCTTCCTTCTCTCAAAAGCCAGCCTGCAGGTTTTCTGCAGGCTAGGGGGCAAGAACGCTTACTTCTGGTGGTTCCTTTAAGGATTTTGGCAAAGGAGGGCAATAATTAACCTTCTCTAAAATGGCTCAGTGCCCCAAACCTCAGCCCCTTTGTAATGGGACCTCTGCTCCCCTTCCCCTCAGCCCCCAGGCCTCAGTGGCCCCGCTGTCAGAAGGTTTCAAAGACCATTTGGAATTACTTAGCCCCAGGGTCACTGGGCCTCTCTCCAGCCCACGGAGGAGGAGATGCCCAGGTTTGCCATTTTCCCATTTCAGCTTCGCTGGGTTTGTTCATGTATAATAGCAACCAAATGTCCCCCGGGCCTAAAAGGCCCTCCTTTCACTCCCCTTTTCCCGAGCCTGTCTACGCTAACTCCAAGCCCCTTAGAACAACCTCTCATTGCAAACCCACCTAATTGACTTCTCCTGACTCTGCCTCTTTCCCGTCCTTGCTGACTCTTCCTGGACAGCTCATTATCAGAACTGGGTATCCAAGCAGGGAACACCTCCACCCACCCCCCGTGGCCCCGCTCAGGGTTAGCAGGGTGTCATCTGGGTTTGTGAACCCCCAGAATCCAGAACCCTGGCTGCAAGGGCAAAAAAAGCTTCTGGGAAGCTCTAAAGCCAAAGCCTCAAAAGGGAAACGAACGTGAATTACGTCTTTTTCTCTTAGCCGATGAAAGAAACATGCATCACTGTAAACATTGAAAGTATGTTATTATGGAAAAGTTTCAAACATATACAGAAGCAGAAAGGACAGTATAATGAACCATGGTGATTTCATCACCCAGCTTCATATATATATATATATTTTTTTTTTAATTGAAGTATAGTTGATTTACACGGTGTGTTAATTTCTTCTGTACCGCAAAGTGACTCAGTTGTACCTATATATATATTCTTTTTTGTATCCTTTTCTATGATGGTTTATCACAGGATACTGAATATAGTTCCTTGTGCTTCACAGTAGGACCTTGTTGTTTATTCATCCTATTCATTACCCAGCTTCAAACATCGACCTTTGGAGGAGGGAGACAGAAAAGTACAAACCCTTCAAACTCTGTAATCCTGACTCCCAGTATTAACATCTTGATGTATACACACCATCGTTTTAATGTGTATGTAATACACACACACGGACACACACACATAAAGAAAATGGCATCGTAAATATATACACTGCTTTAAATTTACTTTCCTCCCTTAAAATTGGATTTTTGGTAGCTATATAGTATTCCATCTAGAGCTAAAACACAACTTTACCAGTCTTCTATTTTGGAACATCTAAGTTCTTAATTTTTTGTGTGTGATTACATATTTCAAGACTATGGACTTTTATTTTTAACATCTTTATTGGAGTCTAATTGCTTTACAATGGTGCGTTAGTTTCTGCTTTATAACAAAGTGAATCAGCTATACACATACATCCCCATATCTCCTTTCTCTTGTGTCTATAAATAAATATTTGTCCACATTTCTGGGGACTTCTTGAGAAAACTTTTCTAGAAGTGAAAGAGTCGTTGCGTGTACTTTAAAAATAAACTGCCAACTGCCAACGCATCTCCAGCAGGGTTGTTTCATATGTACAGTCCCCATTGTCAAAGAAAACTTGCTGTTTCAGTTAAAATCAGGTCCCCGACGACGCTGAATTTGAAGGCCCCAGAGACTTGGTATGCAGTTCTCATTGTAAATCTTCCTCCCGGCATAAGAGAGCTCTGAGGAGAGAGGAAAAGATGGGATGAAAAAGGGCGATGGGTGTAGTGGGAAGAGAGAATGACAGATAGGAAGGAAGGGAGGAAGGGAGGGAGGGAGGAAGAAAGGGAGAAAGGGAGAAAGAGAAAATAGGAGTAAAAGAAGGTGGGAAATGGAAGAGACCAAGAGAAAAGGGGGGATGATTATTCTTTGCTAGAGAGCTAGAAACTGGTGGGCAGGAGACAGTTTGAAGCAGCCCAAACCATTGGTCACTATTATTCTAAACAAGGAACAAGATGTTGTGGTCCAGTAACCCTTCACCAAAGTACTTTCCCCTGCCTTGTGTTCTGGTCACTCTACCTTCTCTGAACAGATTCCACAGGCACTGGCCCTGCCCGCCTGTCACTGGCAGGGACAGCCTAGAAAGCTTCATGGGTTTGTCAGGAGGATGCTCTCTATTTGTAAACACAAATACCACTTGGGAAAACAACTTTGCAAAACATAGACAAGGGACATTTATAAAAATTACGTGCTGACTGTTGTGGGTCAGCTGAGGAATGGGGTCAACATGATGGTTCCTTAAACTTGACGGCACCCTGGCAGGGAAGCCACCGTGGGGAACCAGGACCAAAAATAGACAAGCCTCATCTCCCCTGGTTCCTGTTTGTCCAGCGGGTCCGATGTCGCTGAGCCCTCCATCCTGAAAGCCTGCCCCTCCACACAAAACAGAGAGTGACTAGGGCTCTGGGAGACCATTTAAGGCTTTGAAAACCTCCTGCTCTGAAATGCAAGTCTGGTGACACCCCCGTGCCAAGGGCGGATGAGCATGTTCTGTTCCTGGGACGTGTGCTATCTCTGATTGGAATGTAAGAGCTGTCTGAGCTTCCTTATCCTGTCTCTCCACCCCGCTCCCTCCCTCCCTCCCTCCATTTCTGTCCTAAGCAGCTAAAATGACCCTGAGCAAAACTTGACCCTGCACCATTCCCCAGGACCCCAGCCCCACCGATGCCCATTTTTTGTTCAGTTGGCAAGATCTCGTTTTTTTGGGTCCGGTGATTAGTGATTAAAAACCCACACCATTAAAGTGCGTCCTCCAGTTAAGCAAATAATAAAAATGCAAAGTTCGGAGCAGCTTCTATTGTGAGCTCCATTTGCAATGTAAAAGGTGGGAGAATATAAAAAGATTTGCAAAATACGAACTCGGTTACCAGTCTTTGGGAGAGGAGGAGAAGCCAGGGGTCATTTCCTATCAGACTCTTCTCCTGTTCGATTTTTTAAAATTGCATTTATTTTTAAAAATCTATTGTTATTATCATTATTATTATTATCAGTAGTAGTAGTAGTAGTAGTTAAAGCCTTGTGGACCTGGTCTGAATCCTGCCCTACCAGCTGTGGGCATGGGGTATGTGACCTCACTAGTTCTCAGCTGTAAAATGGGGCGATTGGACTGTTTGCCTTGTAAGGTTGTCGTAAAGCACAGTTAGAGTGTGCAGAGCTTTTAGCACCAACCTGGTGCATGTGGTCACTCAATGTCGGTCCCCGGCATCATCATCATCATCACCGTCATCATCATCATCACCGTCATCATCATCATCACCATCATCACCATCATCACCATCATCACCATCATCATCATCATCACCATCATCACCATCATCACCATCATCACCACCATCACCATCATCACCATCATCACCATCATCACCATCATCATCATCCTTAGCCTGTCTGTGGTGGTTATTCTGCCCACAAAGAACCTGGTTGATTGTTTGTTAGTTTCCTGAATGCCAGGAAACCCCTGTAAAATCACCTACTGGCTGTTCTTTGAAGTAGGGCTGCCTGCTCCACCAGGCGGGGAGCGGGGGAGGGAGGGAGCCATGTGTTACGGTCCTGAAGCATATAGATCTTCCCCTGCAGATCATTAGGCTCACGTCTGTCACATTTATTTTAAGGAAACTGGTAGGGAGAGGGTGGGTGAGGTTAATTGCTCGATGGATGCGGGGCGGCCCTGTTCTCCAGATGGAGGGCCCGGAGTGACCCCAGAGGCACGACTAAGGCCCCCGCGCCCAGGCCTGACCAAACAGAAACGAGATTCTCAGCCTGGATTGGTGGCCGGAGGCTAAGCGTTCGCCCCTGGGACGCCGGGCTAGCAGGGAAACCCGGATAGTTTGGTTGCGATTCTTAGCAAAGCTTGGGAAAGCACCAGACCCCATCCTATCCAGCGGGAGTCAGGCTGGACTCCTCTGAAGCCCACTCCCAGGGCAAGTCAAGGGCCATTCTGTTTGGAATTCTTCTCTGGCATGAATCATTCCATAGGGCGGGGAGGAAACGGTATGGGGCCTTTTGGGCTCTAACTGCTTGTCCTTCAGGTGGCAAACGGGTCCCCAAGACAAGCTAGTGAAGGGATCCTCTCTGTCTATCGTCAAGGGTCAGACGTTCCACCAACTTTTATCAGGGGCCTTCTGTACGCCTGGGTGAGGCACAGTGAGGGCCATTTGGGGCTCATCTTCCTAGCGCTGTGTGACTCTGGGACATCACTTTACCTATTCAAGCCTCCAATGATTCATCTGCAAAATGGGGAAAATAAGAGTTACCACCTTGTAGACTTTTTTTGAAGGATTAAAACACATAAGTGGTCAATAAATGGTGGCTACTATATCATCACTATGATTATGATCACTAAGACTACATAAGACCCAAGTTTAGCTTTCACCTGAGAATCCTCTCCCAGCTCCCAAACTCTCCATTTTCCCAAAAAGAGAACAAATTAATCCATTAAACCGTATATGCCTCAGCCCTTCCAGAAAATAATCAGGAATACACAACAGTCCTGGATAAATTGGTTGGAAATTAACTCCTGGTAGATAGGAGAAGGAAGCAATATATCTATTCAATGTTGATTTTTCTGACCACCAAAAATACTCCTTTTTACGGACCTGCTGGGGCTTTATAGATTAACAGCCTTGGCCCAGCACTCAGGCACTCATCGCCCCGACCCCGGCAAAGCTCCCCAGTCCCCCGGAGAAGGTGTGACTTCAGACAAAATGGTAAGGATGAGGGGGTGGGGGGCGGAATGCAAGCCTGTGTGTGAGGTGATTGTAACCAGAAACACCTCGGCAGGCATCTCGCTGCTGTCCGGAGCGGCCGCTGGCAGGCAGCCGGGCCGGGAGCCGGGAGCCGGCCCGAGGTGCCCTGGTTCGCCGCTGACCGCCCCTCCTAGGCCCGGACGGCCGATAGCTTATCGGGCCCACTCCGGGGGCGCCCGGTGCAACAACCGGAAACGCGGCTGGAGGCCAGGGGATGCTGCATGGAGCGATTTGTGGTGCGGTGCGCGCGCGCCAGCGTTTAGGCTCCGAGCGCGGGCCTTCGTCCATCCACCCTCGGCCAGGTAAGGCATCAGGTGGGTGGGGAGAGACGGACGCGCCTCTGCTCTCAGGGAAGTGTTCGCTCTGGGCCAGTAAAATGCTGGCAATTTAGGGGCATCGGGGAGGTGGGAAGGGGCTGTGGAAGTGGAGAGCCAAAGCAGGGATGCCAGAGGTCAGTGCAACCTCGGAGCATCTGGGCTTCAGGGTGGGGATGTCACGAACGCAAGGAGAGGAGAGACAGCGCTGGGACCCAGGCTGTGCACCCCAAGTTGTCAGTGACGGTGCGTCTGCTAGGTGTGCCTGACCTCCGATACGCTTTCACACAGCTGGCCGGAGACTCTTGGGCTCAGGCAACAACGTTCTGTTCTGCTGCGCGCCAGCGTGCGTTTGGGGGTACCTGTGTGTTGGGGTGGGAAGCCCTGAAGTAGAGGCTGATCGTGGTGCACTAGGAAACGCCAGGGATTTGGAATCTGAAGCCCTGAGTGTGAGTTCAGGTTCTCCACTTTTTACTGTGCACTCTTGGGCTGACTGTTTAACCTCTCTGGGGTCCAGCCCCCTCATCTTGGAGGGAGACATTCTAAAGGCAACTAAGTGGGTTATTGGAGTTTAGTAAAATGATGATTTGGAAGATCGTTATAAAATAGAAAAAGCCTTATTTGGCGTTGTCTATTATTATTCGAAATTTGGGGTACTGTCTAGGGAGAGTCAACTGGCTCTGGGATATGTGGTCCCCTGGAAGGAGGCCAGGGCAGGATCAAACAGGTTGAACCATAGCCTGCTTCTGCTCTGAGCAGGTGTCCCCAGACTCGACTCGCGGAAAGACGTTTGGGAGGAGTGACGTTGGGAGGCAAGAGTTGCAGACTTCAACCAAGTGCATCTCCAGGCCTCTTAACTCCAGCACCCCTAACAAGTCGCTCGCGACTGGGCCCCCGGGAGATCGCGGCCAGAGCCTGGCCCCCAGCGCGTGGTCTCCAGGGTGCGCCCGGGCTCACCGCGCGCCCTCGCACCGGGCTAGCCGCGCGCTCCCGCAGCGCGTCGAGTTCACTCGGGACAGCCGGGGACCCGCGGGCAGACGCGCAGACAGACAGACGCCGCGGTGCCGGGCGGTCTCCGGCTGCGCCCGGGTCTGCGAATCAAAGGAGGGGCGGGCGTACTCCTCTCACCCTCTTACCCTGCTCCGCTCGCCGGGGAGCCCTGAGCGCGGCTCGCACGAGTCAGCTCACGTGGCCCCCGAGCCCCGTGGCGTCCTGGGGTCCCTTCCTAGGGCACTGGTCAGGGTTTACGCTCCGTCTCTTCACTTTAAGCAGGGGACTTTCACCTGCTCAGGGACTCCGAAAAATTGTATGCAAAATCGCCTATTTAAGTGCTGTTTTTTCTTTCTTTCTTGGTGCGGAGGAAGTCCATTTAAAAAATCTGCTTCTCAGTGGGTTCCACATTCCCTCAAAGGTTAAGAACCACCTTGCCCCACCAGGAGCTCCCGGTCTTATCCTGGATGCAAGGTGGAACATTTTAGATTTTGTGTTCTCCTACATATACCTTCAAAATCAGTTGGCTGTGAAAGAGAGGACACGAGTGCTCGCGCGCACGCGCACACACACACATCTCAAAAATGTCTCTTCCAAAAGTTTAAAGGGAAACTGAGGCTCAGAGAAGATTTGCTGCTAGCTCAGGGTCAGACAGCCAGTTAGAGGCTGGAAGCAAAGCTCAGGCCCCTTGGATCTTAATCTAAAGCTCTAAGAACCCTGAGTGTCCTGAGTCCAATTGTTACTCTTTAATGGCGCAAGCTAACCTGGTTTGAAGGACAAAAACTTGTGGAGCGTGCGGCTACCAGCAGCACGGGGAAGGTGAAAGACCCAGCTTAGCTCTTTCCTTAATTAGAGGGTTTTTTACCTTCTGGATCCACCGAAAAGCTAATGAAAACTGAGTTTTCTCCAGAAAAATACACCAATGTCTATAATTTTGCAAATAGTATCCAGTGCTCTGCAGATCTTTGATGGTCACCCATGTAATCATGTTAAGAACCTTCATTTTAACTGATCCGAAGATCAGGCCTGGGGGAGAGGCCGACTTGGGGGGATCCCCTCTGCGCACCCTCTCTCTGAAGACGCTTGTCCCCGGGAATGTACTGGATACTCTACACACGTGTACACATAGACACAATCCATCAGCACACCCGCATGGGCACACGGCGCAACTATTGGCGTGGTCCCGCAGACCCCTGGCTACGCACCCACAGCCAAGCTGCAGGGCGCCAGGAGAAAAGTTCAAGTCGCCAGCCCACTGCCAGCTTAAGTGGTCTTTAGCACCCAGGCCCCTTTAGCCTCATTGTTTATCCATCTGAACGACTCCCCTTCCCGGCCCACTCCCACTCCCCCCCCCCAACCTTTTCCGAGGTCGACTATAAAAATAAACTATTTTTCCTTGTTAATAAATCTCCGCCCGGCGCCCTCTTTTAAAGAACTCAAAAAAAAAAAAAATCACTGAGCCCAGCGCGAGCGAGCAGAGAGATTAATCTCGAAGCAGGATTTATGTGGCGCGGGCATCCTCAAACAATTGGAATCATAAAGTGAAATGAGATTCGGAGGCGGGTGGGGGAGGGGGAGGGCCTCGGGAACCACAAACACGTTTGTGTAGCTAAACAATGTGGAAACTCTTAAAGACCCTTTTCTGCAGACATCTTGCAGCAACGGCGCTTCCCTGTCAGCCCGCGGGAAAGGGAGAAAGATATATTAACTGAAGACACAATCTAAAATTACTTATGGGTTTTAAACATGCGGGCAATGGGGGCGGGGGTGCTGATAAACTGTTGTCCATATTTCCTTCTCTCAGTGTATTATTTCCAAGATATTTCACCCCCCTTCACAATGTCCCCTCTCTCCCCGCCCCTTCTTTTCTCTCTCCATTCATTACGTTGACTAGTGTGCAGCGGCCGAAGCCTGGCGGGACTGGAGACCAGCCGGCAGGATCCTGGTTTGCGCCTATGTGCGGAGCGCAATTGCGCTTGTGCGTAAAGACGCGGGTGGGGCGCACGGCGCAAAAGCACAGGGACTTAGATCGGTCACATCCGCCTCTGCGCTGACCTTTTTCAAGACCCTTTCTGCCGTTACCTGCGGACATTCTAGATTTGTAGGGGCTCTAGGAATTTCGAGCAGCATATTTAAGAGCGGCCTTGGGCGGGTTGGCAGGGGAGCCTTTCCCTTCTCTCCTGAAGAGTAATGGCGCAGGAACACACGAATGCCCAAGCAGTTATGGGTCCCAGGCCTGATCTGTAAATTTAGAGCTGGCTACAGCTCTTCCAAGTTTCCAGTCTTAGTCTGACTGGACTGCTTAGCTTAAGGTGTTCAGCTAGGGGAGAGGCGGACCCTCCGTGTGGTTGGAAGGACTTGTGTAGAATTATAGTAAGTCTGAAGAAATGGGTGGCCACGGGCTCAGCACCCTGGAACGATGCCCCAGAGCAAAGGACTCACACAGTCATCAGAGACCTGCATGAACCAGGCAGCCTGAGTTAATTAGCCTGTTTGAGCTCCAGTTTGCTCGTCTGTAAAATGGGGACATAACAGTACCTACCACTAATAAATGAATATAAAGCTCGATGAAAAGAGTAGGTGGTCAATGAATGACAGATGTTTTTTGTTATGACTGAGTTTTTAACAATGACAGATGTCACTTGTTATGACTGAGTTGTGAGACCCTGGCGGGGACCACTAGGACTGCCCTGTTAGAGAGAGAGAGAGAGAGACATTCAGTTTCTGGGAGGGAATTATGATACACTTAAGATTGAAACCCTGATTTCTGGATTCATTCATTGATTCAATAAACATTCCATTAGTTTCAGCCTCCATTCTGGGCCCTGGGGGCCCAGCTGTGACCAGGATGGCCCTCTGTCTCATCCCACAACCCACCGATCACTAGAAGAGACCGTTGAAACCAACAGTGTCTAATTTGGTGCCGAACTCTCGCCTGCGTATTTCCTTAACGCCTTTCTGGTCACAGCTGGGGCGCTGCAGACGGAGTCCTGCTCTCATGGGGCACACAAACGTGGAAGTCACTCGCACACACAAAAAGATAAAAAGAAAAACCCGCAAAAGGCGGAGATGTTCTCCTCCACCGAGGACGCCACGGTGGCCGCCGCTCAGCGCCAGCCTGGGACCCCCGGAGCGCAGCTTCGCCCAGGCCGCCAGCTGCTGCTGTCGCCCTCGCGGGGCAGGCGTCCAGCAAAACATTTCTAAAAGTGTCTGGGCCCGATTCCGGAGTGTGAGGCAATCCCTCCGGCCCACGCTGCCGGAGGACCCTTTATTTAGGCGCGTTTCAGCCGGGCAGCTCTCGTCAGCGCCACTTATGTCATCTTTTCTGGGTGCGCGCGGGCAACTTTTCTCCGCTTACGCCCAGCGACCTTCTCTGAGTGGCCCCCACTTCGGCCCTGCGGAGCCAGGGATTTGCTCCCGGGGAGCGGGGGGAGGGGTTGGCCGCGGAGAAAAAGTGGCCGCCGCGACGGTGTTCTCAGTGCCTCGCGAGTGTGGCCGAGGAGGAAATTCCAGCTCAAACCGAGCATTTTAAATTAAAACAGAACGAAAAACAACTACACTTTTTTTTTTTTTTTTACTGTGGCTCGAAATCGCCGCCTAGTTACAAATTCTCCCATCTTGTGTCTCTTGAATTATCCGGGCGAAATTGCCAAGTATCCAGATGTTATCCTGAATTTTCCAAAAGTTCCTGGATTTATCAGGCGGTCAAAATCTACTCTGATGCGGAGTAGACTGTATGAACAAGAGTAAAAGGTTCCATCCACCAGCTATGACTCTGAAGGATACACAGTGTCCTGAATTTCCCAGATACTTCGGGAGTGTCTTCCTTTGCCAGATTTCCCAGTGGCCCCGAGGTTGGGATGGAAGGAGAGAAAAATGGATGCGGTTTTGAGGGTGGTGAGGAGAGCTCAACTGGACCTCTCCTCAGAGCTTGTGGGTTTCAGGGTGCTTTCATGGCCTAGGGAAGAACCTCAGCCTCACCAGGTTTCCCAAATGAATGTTCGGCCCCCTCCCCATATGCACACGCAACTCCCCCACGCGCACACAGACATAGGAAATTAAAGCGCTCCTTCTGGCCGCGCAGACATGAATCCTCTAAAATTTCCCCAAATATCCAGAAAATTAAGTGTATACGGGAGAAGGCAAACTGAGGCCAAAATTTCGAGATCATTTTCTGATTTCCTTTCATCTCCATTCTCTCAAGGAAGGTGTAGAGACACGTTTTATCGTGAAAGGCAAAAGGCAAACCCCAAACCCCTGTGTGTGTCTGCTTTACACAACTCCCTCCCAGCACTTAGCAGCCTCGAGTTCCTCAAACCCAGCCGAGGTGACTGGCTGGTGGGAGAGGCATGTCAGGTTTGGGGATGATTTTGTCGACTTTTTCAGCTTCGCAAAAGACTGTCAGATCTCACCCGGAGCGGATATGGCTTTGCAGCCGAGGCGCCAATTTCTGATTCTTCCGTTTCCTGGAGGGCCCCTGCAGGGGAGAAGAGGGTTTCTTTGGCAACTCCGTCTGACACAGCCTAAGGATAGAGGCCGATTCTACACTAGCAAAGCACGAGGTTCACCAACAATTTGGATATTTGGAACGGAAAACCCGCGGCCGGCTGGGGGGCGGGGGTGGAATAATCCGGGTGAGCTGGGTCTTGACTCCCCTCCCTGCCGTTCATCTCGAGGATGTAGATGTGTACTCGGAAGCCAGAATGTCTGAAAGCCAAGACTTTTTAGAAGTCCCCTCCTCTGGGGCTCCTTGAGGATTGGGGTTCGTTATGGTCCTCCAGTTACGGGGGGACATTTTTGAGGGCACAGGGGTGCCTTGAATTTTGTAGCTGGAAAGAGGGGATTAAACAGTGTTCGTGGTTGTCCCCCTGGTTGTATGCTGCCGCCAGCAGCATACAAAGAGGAGGGAAGGTTAGGATATGTGAAGGGGCCATCCTCTGCTCTACTGTCCCCAGGCAGACTGTGATGGTTCACCCAAGTCACAGGTGAGACCCCAGATCACAATCGTGGTTCCAGAGACTTTACTCTCTGGATTCATGGATCTCTGCCCCCTTAGAGAGAAGATGCTGCGTTTTTATTGCATCCCAAGGATATCCCTAACCCCCAAATGTTAAGGATGCTCTCACTAGAATCTGTTTCCCACCAGCGGTCCCCCACCTACCTATGGACTCCAATTAAAGTGAAACTCCTTGGTATAGGGTTGGGAATGCAGTTATCAAAATTCAGGGTTTTAGAGTCCCAATACCTGAACCGTATTACTCTCTTACTTGCTGAGTGACTGTGGGCAAGCTATTTAACCTCTCTGAACTCCTTCTCATCTGTGAACCGTGATAACAACGCTTCCTTCACATGGCTGTTAGGAGGAACCAGCCGAGGAAGGGGGCAGGAGGAGGGGACAGCCACACCAAGGTCAGGTCTGATGACTGAGTTCTCAGCCAGAGGGCTGCAGAGCGCAGGCTAGCAGCGCTCATCTTGGCCGGATGGTGTCAACATAGTAAGGTAATGATGGGCTATTCCAGTAAAATAAATACATATTGATGGGCTATTCCAGAAACAGCAGTGTGTGGTGTGGGATGTCTTCCTACCTCAGCTGAGTGGATGGATGTCTGCTTCTCACTGCCAAGCCCTAAGCTGTGGGTTCCAATCCAAGCTGTCCCTTTCTAGCTGGCTAACTTTGAGCAAATGCCTTCCCCTCTCTGTGCCTCGCCTGCGCAGCAGAGGTGAGTCCTCCCTCTGGGGTGGTTGTGTGGATCAAATAAGTAGGTGCCTGGCACATGGCAGATTGAGAGATACGATATCACAGCACGTCGTAACAAACATGTAAGCAAGCCTAACACAATATACACATACTAATGGAAGGTAAACGCGGTATAATATCCGATATTACGATGTGTTATATTGTATTATAATCCTGGGCACACGTGTGCGCGCTGGGAGGGACGGACCGCCTTAGCCAGGACATGCTTCGCCATTGCAGTGCCTGGGGGGGGACCCTTGGGCTTGCTCTCCCACCTTTTCTCCAGCGGTTGCCAGCTGGGTTTTCACAGCGCGTGCCAGCGCTTGGCAAAACGCAAGAACTTTCGCTTTCTCCGCGTGGCGCTGCTCTGAGCCGGCTTCACCCCACCCGCGAAGGTTTTAGGAGGCTCCCGGACGTGGCGAACCCTTGGCTGGGTCCGGCCGTTCTGGGAGGTCTCCAGCAGTCCACGGGCACCAAGGAGACGGTGCGTCGGAGGAAATTCGTGCCCGAGCTCCACGCAGTGCTATGCAAACACCCGCCGCTGCTTGGTTCGCGCCGACCTCTGGGAACAGGAAGCTTGGTGGAGGCCAAGAGAGGACCCGAAAACACCCACCGGTTCTCTCCACTCTCTGCTTTCCCGTCCACGCCGGGAGCGGGCAGAGCCCGCTTGGAGATGGCACGGTCGGAAGCAAGGCTATTTTTCTTTTACGCGCTGCATCTCGGGACGTAGCCAGTCCCGCAGATGTGCACTCTGACCAACCATCGAGAAAAGATTTGGAGGAGCCCTTTCTTTGGCCCTGTAAAGGCAACACACACCCACACAACCGTTTGCAGCGCTAGAAGCATTGGCGAGAACACCAAATCGCCTGCATGCTGAACTATTTGCCCAAAGAATTAACACCCACATGGAGGTGCTTGCGCACCCCAGATCCCAGATCGTTGGCACATGGGCACGGGATTGTTTGCACATCGATGATCGTTTGCGTATGTTGTTTGCACTTTCTGGCACGGATATTTATATTCTATCTGTAGACAGAATCACCTTTTCGCACACACAATTATTTGCACGGGCGTTAGCGCGCATACACGTCATTAGATTCACGCAAATCAGGGCACACCCGCGGCCATCGCGCTTCTGCGCCGCCCTTGGCGCGCACACACGCGCAGACCTCAGGGTGTTAAGAGGGAGGTGAGGTCGAGGTCTCTTATCTTCTCGGGAAAGGCCCAGGGTTTGGAGGAAAAAACTCTCTCGGGTCTGCGTTGGCTCTTTGTTGTCCCTGTTCTTTTTTTTTTTTTTTTTTTTTTGGACAGAGGTCGGAAGCCAGACAGTTTCCCCGCTAGGAAAGACGGGGGTGGGGGCGGGGTGGGGGACGGGACAAAGGCCAGGCAGCGGGTCACCAGTTTTGAATAGAGGTCCAGGAACTGTTCTAGGGTTACGGGCAGGGCTGTGAGCCCCGAGTCTTCGGAGCAGCCTCCCTGGCCTCCCCGGGGCCCGAGAGCCAGGTGGAGCCGGGAGGGACCCAAGGCCTGAGCTCGGAGGGCCGGGGAGCTGTGTTTATTTTCTAGTTATTCTTGGCCGCCTTCCACGCGATTATTTGTAGCGGCGCAGGGAACTTCAGGGAGAGCTGGGGCCTGGGCGGGGGGTGGGGGGCAGATAGAGGTGGAGGTCACTTTGCCAGGCCTCACGAGTTTTAAGGCACCGAAGCTCACGCTCGGAGGGCGAAATTACAGGCGGCATCAAAATGTGTAAATTATAGGTTTGTGTTGTAAAGAGGCCTAAGCGCGGTCGCTGGAGAAAGGCGGGTTGTGGGTTCCAAGCCGACTCCCAGTCCGGCGCCGCGCGCGCCAATGCGCCGTGGGCGTTTGCGCACTCCGTTCCCAGGCGCGGCAGCCTGGGCGCCGGGCCGCTGGAAAAGACTGTGTCCCAAACCGGGTGGCCCCAGCAGCCGGAGAGAAAGAGACCAGGCCGATCTCCGGCGGCGCCCGAGGCCCTAAGGTGTCGCAGCCAGAACCGGGGGAATTGGGGCCCTGCCTCCCCCACGCACCCCGCACCCCCATCGTCACCGGAGACGCATTTTAGCCCGGCTTGCTAACTCTGTTTAATCAAAAATGGTTTTATACGCTTAGCCCTGGGCAAACGCTCATTTAAGAAGTTAAATGTCTGTGCGACTACAAAAGTGGAGTGCGTTGGAGACGATTTCGGCAGCATTTCAGTTACGGGCTGTCTTAACTTCATTTCTCATCACTTAGCTTTTCCTGGATCTCTTCTGTTTTCTTTTCTCCTTCATGTCTTAACTTTTTCCCCTTCTTCATCGCTTTTTCTTACGTTGCTTCCTTTCCCTTTCTCTCCCCTTCTCCCCATCCCTCCTTGTCTCTCTGTCACCATCAGTTTTTCTTTTCCTTCTATTTGTCCTCACCTTGGAGATATTTCAAGCCCCTCTTCTTTGTAATATCTTTTCCCTTATTTACACTATTTTGCATTTCCCTTTTATTCTCACCACTTCCTCTTTTTATAGAATTACTTTTTTCCCTTCTTTCCTTTTTCCTTTCTACTTGGGTTCTCCACTTCTTGGCGCTGAATGTGCAGCAGTTGAACTCAAACTTTCTTGATTATAGAAAATCCGACTAAAGCGGGTCCCATTGGCCTGGAGAAAAGCAGAAAAGGGGAGACAAATAACAACCTGCAGAAGCCCTGCATTTGGTTAGCACCAGCCTCTTCAGGATTGGGTGTGTTGGAGAGAAGTGGGCCGGAGGATTAGTAAGAGCTCGAAAGTTCCACAGGCAATGGGACTGTCCACTTGGGTGGGGTAGAATACCCAGTTATCAGCGGTCCACCCTGTGTGTTATCAACCACGTGTACATACCAAGGTCTGTGCATGTGTGCCGCCCATTCGATTCCCATCTTTGTCTGATCTGAGAACTCAAGAGAAAACCTTGCCAAGAGTTAGCAAGAATTTCAAGAAGAGAAACAAACCACCCACTGTTAAAATCCTTCTGAGACCACCTAGCTTCCTTCCTGGATGCCAGATTTCTGTTTTTTTTTTCCCCCTGTGAGCCCAGGTCTCCCTCTTCTCAACAGCGATTCATCCATTGTTATATTTATTAGGTAAATATAAAACCCATAAATACGCCTGAATGAAAACCTTCGTGTTCCCTAATATGCTGTGCAGAGCCACCAACATTCATCTTCCGACCGTTTGACTTCTTTGGCTTGACAAAGAGGGTAGGAATTCTACACTCTCGCTCCTTTTCCTAAGTGATGAGAATATTAACATCTGACCATTGTGCCCCCATAAGTAGCCTCCACCCCATCTACCTTTTCAAGGCTTCCTTATTAATAAGTCATTTCCTCCCAGGCCTTAAACTCAGCCTGCAATTCAGACCAGACAGGGAGAAAATGTTGACATCTCTGAGCCAGTGGCAACACCAGGGTGATCGTAGCCTCGTGCGAGGAGAGGCCCCCTGGGGACCCACGCTGGGAACTTGTGCTTCTAGGGATGGGGAGGCACACACGGGTGCTCCTGTGTGGAGATCAAGGAGGTGACTTCCTGGAAAGAAATACTGGTAGCAGAATGACTATTCATTTTCCTAAGCACATACTCTTTAAGTCTGGCTTTCTGGAATGACTGAAGCAGCTGGCCGGTGAGCCCTATTTCTGAAGTCATTGATTGCCTAGTACTCACGAAGCTGGAAACCAGTAAGAAGATTGGTGAAGATGAAAATGTTTAATTAACTCGCAATGCTAATGAGGATGTGGGAAACAGCCACTCTCAAACATGGATGGGGAGAGGATACATGGTTACAACCAGTATGGGGGCAATTGGGTATACCCATTAAAAATAGGAGAGCACGATCCTTTAACTCAGCCGTTTTCTTCTGAGGTCTTGGTCCTACGGATGCAGTCGTACATATGCATAATGACACACGTATAAGGACAGTCAACGCAGCACTGCTTTAATAGCAGAATTTGGTAAGCGATCTGATAGATATCAACAGGGATCTGGTTAAACTAACGATGGTAAAAGGAGCATTAAAATATTATGCAGCTAGAGAAAAGACGGAGGGCTTTCTATATGTCCCGATAAGAAAAGATCTCCGAGGAGCTTCCCTGGTGGCGCAGAGGTTAAGAATCTGCCTGCTAATGCAGGGGATACGGGTTCAAGCCCTGGTCGGGGAAGATCCCACATGTCGTGGAGCAACTAAGCCCGTGTGCCACAACTACTGAGCCCGTGTGCCACAACTACTGAGCCCGCATGCCACAACTAGTGAAGCCTGTGCGCCTAGAGTTCGTGCTCCGCGACAAGAGAAGCCACCGCAATAGAAGCCTGCGCACCGCAATGAAGAGTAGCCCCCGCTCACAGCAACTAGAGAAAGCCCGCGTGCAGCAACGAAGACCCAACGCAGCCACAAAATAAATAAATAAATAAAATTTTTTTAAAAAGGTCTCTGAGATGTAAGTAAAAAATGATTAAAAGCGAAGGGCAGAATGGTTTGTAAAGGATGTTTGTCATTTGTCAGAGGAAGTACAGTTGCGTGTGTGTGTACAATTGTGTGTGTTTAGGCTCTACAGAAGGGGATACAGGACCCTGTCACCCTGTCACCATAGTTACTCCCAGAGGCTAATTGCATGGCTGAGGGAGGAAAAGTTACTTCCACCGTATAGTCTTTTCTACGTTTCCGTTGTTTTGCATGTCTGTACCCACAGTGATTTTTTTTTTTTTTTTTTTGTGGTACGCGGGCCTCTCACCGTTGTGGCCTCTCCCGTTGCGGAGCACAGGCTCCGGACGCGCAGGCTCAGCGGCCATGGCTCACATGCCCAGCTGCTCCGCATGTGGGATCTTCCCGGACCGGGGCACGAACCCGTGTCCCCTGCATCGGCAGGCGGACTCTCAACCACTGCGCCACCAGGGAAGCCCCACAGTGATTTTTAAATGAATTGGAAAAATAATAAAAAGTGGTTGTTGTTCACATGGTCGTTTTCCCAGTAGCCCCCATATTGCCATGTTCTGTCCTCCTTCCCCTTCCAGAATAACAGTCACCATCTGATGAACACTTGCCATGCGCAGAGGCTGGGCCAACCACTTTTAAAACATTTCATTTCATCCTCACATCCGTTCTCCCAAAGAGGCATCCTTAGCTCCATTTTACAGGTGGGTAAACTGAGGCTCTCAGAGGCAAATCTCCTGCCCAAGGTCACACACTTAGTAAGATGCTTTCTATCCCAGAGAGCCTGTTTCCTAAGCCAAATAACTGCCGTCTGATCTTCTCTTTGTCCACTTTTTTCTTTTTCCAACTCTTCCAGTTCCTGTCCCGTCCCGTGATTCGCACCCCATCTCGCACCACTCACAAGTGGACGAGTGCAAATAAAATACTAGAAAGAGAACAAATAAGTCCAGACCAAGGCAGGTCAACTTGGTTCCAATGTAAAACCAAAGATAATTTGCTAGAATACATGGCAGCAGATGACATTGAGAGGTGGACTTGAACATGGAGACAGAAGCAAGTCAGGCACATCCCTCAGCTCTTCACAGGAAACCTACTCGGTGATTCAGAAGGACTTGGTCCCAAGTCCTGTCCTTTTCTCCAGCTCCTACAGCCGTTCCCATAAATCCTAGCTGGTCTTCATTCCTGGAGCCAGCTCTAAGCCCTGAAAGGTAATGGGGTGTGAGAATATGGCTTCAGAAAATTGCTCGGTTAATATCTGGATGTGGGGCTAAGATTCCTGTGGGGAGCCCTTTAACTTAGGAGCTGGGGCCCTTACCAAACTTCCTCTTATCTGAGGATTGGGCTTCTGCATGTGATGCCTTTCAACTTCAAATGCATTCCTTTCCTACCAGAGCAATACCCCAGGAACATACCAGGAATCCTATTCTTTGGCAGCTGGGACTAACTCATGGCCAAGTCAGCCAATAGCTCTTGAGCACCTAGGATGTCCACGGTGCTTACTGCACACCCAAGATATCAACACGTGTGTTAGTTTCATATATACTTGCATATTATAAAAATTCAATTTGAGCTCTTTAAAAAGTTACACAGTGAAAATATGTCTCCATCTCAGCTCCTTCCGCAGTCTTCCAGTTTCCTTCTTTCCAGGCAATCCCAGCTGTGGCTCCTATCTTGTATATTTTCTGGACATAATCTATGCATAATTAATTTCTTCTTAATTGAAGGTTTTAGAGTCAATGAATAGCCATGGCCTGCTGGGTAAGGGCCCCGGTGCGTGGGTGCACATACTGGGCTGTGACTTTTTTGTTCTGGACCTCTGGCAATTTCCTCGACTTCTCTGCCTTGGCTTTCTCATCTGTAAAATGGGGCTGATACCTGCCTTAAAGGTTTCCTATGAGGAGTAAATGTGACAAAACACGCCAAGCATCTAGGATTTTGCCTGCCACAAGGAAAACGTGCAATGAATATTAGCTTTTAATATTAGAATCAATAATAAATAATCGTGCTCCATTTGCAGCGTTTCTGCCCTATTCTCCTTCACCGGGTTCCTTTCTCACGTAGGTCATAGTGTCTTAGACCATAGCTGGAAAAATAACTGAGGAATTAAGTTTCTACCATCAGAGGAACAATCTTACAAGTTGCAACATTTGAAAAAGGGGAAAGGATGCTTAACTTCTCTAATCCTGGCTTCTTCTAAATAGAGAGGTGGGGGATGTTTTACAAAGTAGGACTGGTATTTCCATTACTACGTGTGTGTGTGTGTGTGTGTATGTGTGTGTGTGTGTGTGTGTGTGTGATACCAAAAGTTGAAGGTAATGCCTGAACCCAGAGTCTGGTCCCTTTGAATGTGGGTCAGATTCACTAAGGAGCGGACTCTGCATTAAACTTGAAAATGTTTGTGGTCATATTAAAAAGTAGAGTGGCATTTACAAATTTAAATAAATTTAAGGCTGAAACACACTATAAACTATCGACTTTTGAAATGAATTCTTCTGGATAAAAACTCATTCCCTTTCATAGGTGTGTTCCAGCGTTGTTTACTTAAATTGAATCTTATCTCTGCACCGTGTTTTTTTGTGTGGCCATTGGAAGATGGTATTTCCCCTGTATTCCTTTGGGACAACTGGCAGGTTGGCAATGGAGGGCTTTCTCAGGCCGGGGTCTGCGGTGTAGGGCGTGGCTGGAAGTCTCTGTACCTTATAGAGACAAACAGTGAATGCTGGGTTCCTCCCTGGAGATGTGTTTTGAAAATGATTTCATAGTTCTTTGCAAAGACATTGTACCGTCGGATGGTAATGAAGCTTTTTTGTTTTTTGGTCATCAGTCAGTAAAATTTATCCCTCCGCCCTTCCAGGAAAGAAGCCAAAAACATAAGAGGACAGCAAGGTCACAAATGTGCTGAGTGTGAACTTCTTACAGCGACATAAGCAAAAACTCTGTGTGCTTTTTCTTTGCACTTGGAAAAATTCTTTAAATACATGGTGCATAGATGAATAGATCTAATTCCTGTGTACTTAACACCCAGAAAGAAAACTTCACATATTAACATGTGGTCATATTCATTTCAAATCTTTTTTTTTAATAACACAAGTAAAATATTATAAAGTTGACGTGCTTTTCCCTTTTCTGATCTCATCTCCATATTTCTTCCTCTCCTTAGAGGTAACCATGACTGTAATTTTGGTAAATACCAGCAGTCCACATTTTTGTACTTCTGTAAAATAGGCACTTCTCCAAAAGCACTACAAAAATTTGGTTTGTACTTTTTTAATTTGCATGAATCTCATATTCTGTACATAGTTCTCCAGTTTGCTTCTGTCACTCAATGTTCTATTTCTTTCTTTTTAAAAAATAGTAATTTAATTGATTTATTTGGTTGTGCTGGGTCTTAGTTGTGGCCGGCAGGCTCCTTAGTTGCAGCACATGTGCTTCTTCGTTGCGGCTCGTGGGCTCCTTCGTTGTGGCATGCGAACTCTTAGTTGCGGCATGCGTGTGGGATCTAGTTCCCTGACCAGGGATCGAACCTGGGCCCCATGCATTGGGAGCGTGGAGTCTTAACGACTGCGCCACCAGGGAAGCCCCATCAATGTTATATTTCTGAGTTTAATTTGTATTGGTAAATAGATATGACATGTAATTGCATATATTATATAAATAGATAATCTTTAGTTGCTACATAGCAATTTATTTTAGAATAATAATTGCGGCTGACACATGCATAGCACTCGCCATGGGCCAAGCACTGTTCTAGCATTTTCTATAATGAATTCACTTAATCCTCCTGCTATTATTATTCTCATTATCCAGATAAGAAAACTGAGGCATACAGGGTTAAGTAACTAGCCCAAGGTCACTTCCTCTGCTGACGGATATGTAGATTTTGTCCCTTTTTTCACCACTGTAAACAGTGATACAGTGAACATCTTTGTGCCGGCTTCTTCTTGTATCCCAGTCATTCTTCTGTGCGCAAGAGTTTCTACCAAGTAGGTACCCCAAAGAATTGCTGGGACTTGTACACTGCTGACTTCACGAAACATTTTCAGTGTCACATTTGCATAGGTGACCTTGGGCAGCCCTTGCTTTACTGAGCCTCAGTTTCTTCCTTTGTAAAAAGGGGACGTAAGAGCTACCTTGTAGGGACTTCCCTGGTGGTCCATTGGTTAAGACTTGGTCTTCCGATGCGGGGGTGGTGCAGGTTCAATCCCTGATCGGGGAGCTAAGATCCCACATGCCTCCTGGCCAAAAAACCAAAACATAAAACAGAAGCAATATTGTAACAAATTCAATAAAGCTTTAAAAAATGGTCCACATCAAAAAAAATCTTAAAAAAAAAAAGAGCTAGCTTGTAAAAGTTGAGGTGGGGATTAAAAGAGCTATACAGGTGGTAAACACTCAGTAACTAGTAGCCATGATAGTAGTAAGACTATTACAGCTGCATTAGACTATGGCATTGTTGGCCAGACTCTAATCAAGGATACACTTTCAAAAAAAAAAAAACAAAACATTTTCCAAAGTTAAATGATCTCTAGGCCCAAACTGGACAATTCTTCTTAGTTGTTATCATTTTATAAGCTTGAAAATAAGCAATAGGAATTTCTGTTAAATTTATATATCAAATAACCCAGAGTGAACAAAATGGAGCAGAGCCTTGAAATCCAGAACTGGGCCAGACGATGACTGCTGTGTGACCCTAGGCAGATCGCTCGACCTTTCTGGGTGTCTAGTTCTCCAGATCTCAAGGAAAAAATAATTTTACTTTTTAGCCTTGCAACCTAAGGCTGCTGTGAAGAAACATAGATGGATGCATGGAGGTGATTCCTTCTGAATTATTGAAAATAAAAGATCTGATGTATAAAGATATTATTTTCTGTACCTTATATTTGGCTGGGCGTCCAGAAACCATTTTTCTGTTGCATACATATCCAAAACATTTCAGAAAAAAAAATCTTAACTTTTGAAACTGGTTTTCCTTAGGAGATAAAAGGAACGCATTATAATGGTGTGTTAGGGAATTCTTCTCCTTACTGTGTCAATTTCTGGTATGCGAAAATGTTAAGACTTTGTTTTTCTACTTAAACTAATTTAGGTAGTAAAGAGAGGAGAGGCAGAGGAAAATACACAGATGCAACTCAATCCAACGGTTGTTTTGCAAACAATTGGTTACTTGATGGAATTTAATTAGTTGTTTTCACTACGTCTTGCCTGACCAAATTCATTCTTTCCTTTGCCTCTCTGCCCCACGGCCAAGATGTTATAACTCCAACTAGTTGTGTTTGAAATTTCTTCAATCAGTTGTCAGCTAAATTCGGCTTCTTTTTATATCAAGATAGCTCACTGGTAGCTTAAGTCAAACCAACTGGCTTCTCTTCAAAGTGGTTTGTCTGAGGCTTGAGGCCACCGGAAATGCTCTGGCCTTGCTCCTAGCTGAGACCCCACTGATGTCAGTTGGAGTTGGGCCATTTTCATTTGCTAATAAAGTCCCAGAATCCATGGTGAAGAACTGATGAAAGATTCTGGCTGTTGTTGGTTGCAGGGAAACAATGCAACATCTCCTCGGGGGAAGGGAAAAAATCAGAAGTAAACGTAACCAAGGGTCCAAACCTACTGTTTCAGCCAAGTCCTAATGGTATACTGGTTGGCTTAGTTTTCCAGAGATGATGTGGGGATAATAGGGTTGGAGAGAGAGCGAGAGAGAGCGAGAGAGAGCGAGAGAGAGAGAGAGAGAGAGAGAGAGAGAGAGAGAGAGAGAGAGAGCGAAGGAAAAAGAGAGAGATTGAAAGCAAGGTCAGTGATGAAGTAGATGTTTTTTATTTGTGTAAATTAGCTAGGAGAAGAAAGGAGACTGGGCATTACTCAAAGACAGAAAAGGGAGTTTGTATCCCCTGGTGGGGTAAGAGTTAGCATGTTGTCAGCGGTATGTGGGGTAGTTGTATCATGTCAGGCAGAACTACTTGGTTGATGTCGTTATTTGGGGATTAAATACAGTTTAATGAGATGTATGGGTGTCAAGCTGACAAGGAGTGGTGTGGGGACTTGGTACTGCGTTTGTGTGCGTTTATATACTACAAAGGTCATTCCTTCCTCAAATCTGGTCCTTATTCGAACTCACCTCATGATTTTTGCCTTATCCAAGCACTCTCTATTCTATTTACTTTTTATTCACTTTTCTAGACCTGAATATCTACTTTGGGCTCATTCTGAGCCCATGAGTTCGGTGGGTTAGTCTTTTTCAAAAATAATATGCATGAAAATGAAAATATAAATATTAACCTTTTTTTCTTCCTAAAGTTTATCTGGTTACACTTCAAAGCACCTTGAGAATGGCCAAAGTATGGGCTACTTGAGGGTGATGGTTAAAAACATAGAGTTTAGAGGGCCTCCCTGGTGGCGCAGTGGTTGAGAGTCCGCCTGCCGATGCAGGGGACGCGAGTTCGTGCCCCGGTCCGGGAAGATCCCACATGCCGCGGAGCGGCTGGGCCTGTGAAACATGGCCGCTGAGCCTGCGCGTCCGGAGCCTGTGCTCCGCAACGGGAGAGACCACAACAGTGAGAGGCCCGCGTACCGCAAAAAACAAAGAAACCCCCCAAAAACCACATAGGATTTAGTGTCAGACCTGATTGAAATCCCAGCTCGAACACTGAGCAGCTGTGTAACTTCGTTCAAGTTACTTAAGCATTTTGAACCTCAGTTTTCTCATCAGTAAAATGGGGATGATCGTGTCATCTTTATGGGGTTATTGGGAGAATTAAGTATGTAAAGGCATGTAAAGCGTCTGCACAGTGCCTGGCACCTCCTTCGGTCCTCAACAGGTAAGTAAAAGTGTGTTGTGGGCTGAATTGTGTCCTTTAAAAATTCTTACGTTGAATTTCTAACCTCTGGTCCCTCAGAATGTGACTGTATTTGGAGGCAAGTCTTTTAAAGAGGTAACTAAGGTAAAATGAGGTCATACAGCTGGGTCCTAGTCCATTATGACTGGTGTCCCCACAGAAGGAGAGACTAGGACACACAAAAACACAGACAGAGGAAAAACCATGTGAAGACACAGGGAGAAGGTGGCCATCTATAAGCCAAGGAGAGGACTCAGAAGAAACCAGCCCCACCAACACCTTGATCTCAGACTTCCAGCCTCCAGAATGGTGAGGAAATCAATTTCTGCTGTTTAAGTGCCCCCCCCCCCCACCCCTCAGTCTGTGGTACTTTGCTATGGCAGCCTGAGCAAACTAACATAAAGCATATAGAATAATATCTATTCACGGAAGTCTCTACTTTATAATCCTGGTGATTAGCCGTATACAGACATGGATTTAGGCTCTATTTAGAGCCAAGATGATGACACACAAACAACGAAAAGATAATAGTGGAAACTGGCTCGAAGTACTGCCTTCTTGTTGCTTTCTTGGCAAATTCACAGCCATGTTGTCATCCAGAAATGTTATCACACGAGAAGGGTGACTAATCCCCAGTGATTCTAACTCATCATAATTTTTAGGTAAAGATTTTTGGAATCGGTGAAATGCAGTCATTTTTAATCAGGCTGAAATGTTCTAAAGAGCTTCTGGCCCAGATTCATGGTTCAAGATGCAGTTCATGTTGTCAGATGTTTCTGATGGTTTCTCAGGCCTGAGAAATTCATGTTCATCTAAGAATCTTTTTTCAGCTACTCTCTCTTGGCAAATGTCATTAACCACAGCCCTCACTACCACATGCCCTTCCAGTCACCAACTGGACTATTTATATGATTTAATGAATTCCAAAACAGTTCTTAATTGTGATTACAGACCAGTCTCTATACACTTTATTCCCATGAGCGATGAACACATCTGGCAAGGTACGGCATGCAGTGTCATGCGTCATGGACGTTTGATGGTTTGAGCTTTCTGTAAACAGTGGTCAATGAAGGCTCATGAACGAGAGTGCCTGGGCTGACCCTTCCAGGCCAGAATGAGATGAGAATTTGGATAGGCAGAAAAAAAGAGGAGAGGCTATTTCAAGCAGAGAGGAGAGGTTGAGAAAAATCAGATGCCATCATACTGTAATCGTTTGTTACATGTCCATCTCCTTATTAGACTATCGTGAGGCCATTGAGAGTAGGGACTGGGTCTTACTTGTTTTCGTACACTTGTTGCCAAGCAGAGTGCCGGCAACCTAGTGGCCGTATAACATAGCAGTAATTGTCAGGACCCGTGCAGTTCTCAACTTAGACCACTCAATGGACAGAAACACAATTCAAAGTGGCTTAAGTGAGAAAAGAAATCAAAAGGAGAGGGTTTTATTGCCTCATTAAATTGGGAAGTCTAAGGGCACGTCGGCTTCAGGCATATTTGCATCAAGGACCTCAACAATGCCTCTTCATCTTTTGGCTCTGTTTCCTTCTCTGTTGGATTCATCATCAGATAAAGTCTTTCCACATAGTAGTTACTGGATGCTCTGGGTTTATAGCCAACGAGTGCTCACTTTCTCTCTCTCTCTCCATATATATATATGGATACCTTTATATACACATGTAGATATGCACACATAATTTTTAATGAACCATCTAAGTTAGAGACATTGCTCCTTTTATTCTCAATGCAACAGCAACCATTTACTAAACACGAGGAGGTTCTCTTATGCAATCACAGCAGTTACCAAAATCAGAAAATACAATATCGATTCAATACTATTACCAAATCCACACTTCACTTCCATCAGTTGCCCCAATAATGGTCTTCTTAATCATCCCGTCTCCTCTGCCCCAACCAGTTCAAAATCCAACCCAGGATCATGCATTGTATTTAGTTGATATGTGCTGCTCTCTTTCAATCTGGAAGAATTTCTTAGCTTTTCTTTGTCTTTCTTGACCATGACATTTTTGAAGAGTACAGACCAGTTGTTTTGGAAAATGTCCCTCCATTTGGGTTTGTCTGACGTTTCCATTTATATTTTTGTGAATGTAATGTTTCTTTTTTTTTTCTTTCTTCCTTTCCCTGCCACCATCCCTGGGACTGCGATGGTGGGAGGGAAATTATCCTTTGGATAGCGATGGCTTTCGCTAGAGATCTAATATGGCATTACCCCAAACCTTTGGCTCCTGTGAACTCCATGGAAGTGGGCTGTGAAGGAAGCCCGTCAAAGATTCCTGTGTTACTGGCTCACGATATCTTGAGGCTCGTTGGCCAAACTTTTATGGGTGCTGGGTTTTCAAAGATCATGTGACATTTTGGAGCTACCTTAAGCCCACAGGCCATTTTAGGTCATCTTCATCTAGGTGTGTCTGTTTACAGGTTTGGGTTACTCTTAAGATTTGTTCAGGAAGGCAGACTTCCTGTGAAAACATAAAGGTCTTTGGTTTCCGTTATTGAATCATTGACACGCAGACCATTTCCATTGCTTCGTATTCCAACTTGTCTGAATTGACTTCGTACCCTCTAATCCATTCCCATAATTGAGGTTTTCCTCACAGGCTTCCCTTACACCAATTATGGTGGAGTTCTGAAGCGATTCTTTATTAAATCACATCACTTTTATTCTCTGAGCCTCAAGTGTTCTTATCCATAAACAGGAGACAATAACAGTATCTATTTCCTAGGTTGCTGTGAGGATTAAATTTGAGTTAAAGAAAGTGCTACATTTAGTAAAATGCCTGATGCAATGCCCATACTCAAATCCTTTTCTGTAGCTCGAGCTATGTATTTGTATGTGTATCTGTGTCTCTATTTACCTCTCCGTAGGGGTAGATTCCACCCTTGACTTTGCAAGTAAAACCCCGCGTGATCCTTTCCAGAATTGCACTGGAGAGAAAACCGGGGAGGATGCAATTGATACAGAGTTGTCCAAGCCCCTTATTCATTTGTGGTTGAGCAGCATGACGTTAGAATATGAGCTTCCTGAATGCAGAGATGTTTACTGATTTTGGTCACTGTTGCAACTTCAGCAAAAAGAATAGTTCTGGGCACACGGTAGACACTACCAATATTTATTGAAACTGCAAGCCCCTCCTTGGTAGCCTTGGAGGTTGGAATAAGATGGAGTTAGAGTATTAAATGAATTCCAGGTATAGCTCAGATCTCTTCCAGCTGGTCTGGAGAAAGGGGTGGAAAAGATGCTCTCAGCCTTAGACCTCTGAAGCATTAACTAAGTGCCAATATTTGAGCTGAAGCGGGGTGTAAAGGGAACAGCAGGGAACTAAAGCTCAGTAAATGCAGTCTCATGGGTGTCTTCCTCTGATTCACCACTTAGGATTGAAATTATACTCGAGCCATTGTGCTTCTGCACTGTGCCAACCATGCCACTGGCCTTACTTACAATCCTCAAAATCTCCCTGCAAGGTGGGTGTTCACAGTCTCAAGGCTTCAGATAAATCGTGAGGCAGAGGGACAATCTACTCAGGAGTGGCTTTTTTTTCCTCCTGTTAAAAGGCCTGAACGCTTTGTTGTGGGTTAAAGGAAACAAGCTTTCTCAGTTCTATACATTCTACACATGGACCACAGAGAGGAAGAAGGATGATTTTATCACATCTGGTGGCCCTCTGGCAGTGGCGTGTTAAGTGATAAACATGAATATCTTACTTAATCCTCTTAGCAATCCTTGAAGAGAGGTACAAGTGTGTCCATTTTGTAGAAGAGGAAATGAGGCTCGGAGAAGTTTAGTAACTCACCCATAGTCACCCAGGTCCACTAATGCCCTTCACAGGGGATCCAGCTACTGAGCTGCACTGGAAACATGTTTCATGGAATCCATGGGTGGTACGTGAATGAAGGCAACTGCCCAGGGCTACTGAGATGCAAAAACTGGGCGGTGGCTGGTAGAGTGACCGCTAGCTCGACCCTCTGGCCATCCAGATCCATGCAGATGGTAATGACTTTCAGTCAGAACGTGGGCAGAGAGATGAAAGGCCTTAGTTCAGATTTCCCAACCCTTAAGCCAGCCACCTTGACTTTAGAACCATTCTCTGAACCGTCTTCAAAATCCAGCGAGAGGAGCTATAGAGCAAGACCACCCCCTATTATTGCTTAATAACTTCCTGGGGGTCTCTTGGTATATTGCTTCCCCCAATGGTTTGCTTTTCCTTTTAAGGGGTGTGAAAGGGGAAATAAGGCTTTGATATAAATAAAAGGATACTAATATTCTTGGGAAAAGAGGACGTAGTCCTCGTGACCCACGTGGGCTGTGCAAACATCTTCCTTCATTGAAACGTAAGTTGTTCCAGGTCAGTGACAGAGGTCTCGTGGCAGATGGGTCAACACACATTCATTCAATGTCTTTTTATGTAAATTGAGTCGTGACTACTTGATGAACTACAGGGGCGGGGGGTGGGTGTGTGGTGGGAAAACTGGACCGCAACAGCCTGTGTTGTCATAAAACGGTGCCCAGATGGCTCCAGGTGTTTGAACCAACACCCTTGCTTTTGACTTTTGAGCTGCTGAAGACACTGTGCAATCTTAGCTTCATTCACTGCCACATTGCAGACACTTCCTTGGGAACGCAGCGTGAGCCAATGTCTCACCTGGAAGTCTCCTCTTTCCAAAGAAGCGTGCCCCACCTTGCCCTAGAGATTTGAGTCAAATGAGCTGAGGCAGAAATTTGGGGTGATGTACCTTGCTTGACAAGTCTCAGCTCCAAGACTGGCCTCCAGAACTGTGAGATAATATATTTCTGTTGTTTAAGCCCCTCAGTCCGTGGTACTTGGTTACAGCAGCCCTAGGAAATTAACACAGCCCCAGAGGAGACGGAGACAGTGAGGACGGTCCTGAGAATAAATGTAACCCAAACTCAACTGACCCTCTGCACACGGTACCTTCTGCGGTGGCCACATCTGTGCCTCTGGTGACCGGGGAGAGTTCAGGGTGGCTCATTTCAAACCTCCCCTCACAAGAGCAAGTCAAAGGACATGCCTGATTAAGATTAGGATTTTCTTTGCTTAGAAAGACCAGCTTGGAATTTTACTAGCTCATCTGGAAGTATATGCCATACAATATGTTTGCCGGCATCCATGTACACATGGAAAGCATCATTATAAGGATCTGTTTATTTTTAGTTACAAGTTAAATATCAGATACAGATCTAGGCCGATGGTTACACCGAATTCATCACAATAGCTAACATCTACGGATCACTTGCCTGGTAGCTTTTCGTGTATTATCTCATTCAAACCCTCCTAATAATTCTAAGAGGGGACACAATTATTATCTCTTCTTACATGTGGGAATACTAAGTCCTAAGGATGTCAGGCGCTTGTCCTTTTGGGCAGCTCTCCCTTGGTGGAGCAAGATGGTTATCAGTGGCACTAGGCTTTTCCATCCTTAAAACTCTAAGTCCGGTAGACCGAGACCTTCTTTTTTTTTCATTAAAGTATAGTTGATTTACAATGTTTCAGGTGTACAGCAAATTGATTTAGGTATACATATATAATATATATAAATTCTTTTTCGGATTCTTTTCCATTACAGGTTATTATAAGACACTGAATATATCAGTGCTATACAGACGGACATCTTCTTTTTCCAATATTTCTGGCAAAAGTCCCACAATAGCCTCTGATTGGATAGGATTTGGACACATGCTCATTGTTGAACCAATCACTATAGCTGGGGGATGGAATATGCTAATTAGCCGACTTTTGGGTAATTGAAGAATGGGTTGCTTCCCAGGGGGTATCAGAGTGTTGTATCCAGAGGAGGAAATGGACGTTGTCTACTCTGGCCTGATAATGCGTTCTACAGAAAAACCTGCTGTAGTGTTTCTCGGAAAGCGCTCACTCATCCTGCCTCACTAAACCCAGATCTATGTGTTTCAGATTAACCAGGAAATTGTTTCAATGTAGACCTGACTTTATAGGAACTCTCCCTGACTCCTTGTCTCCTCCAGTTTCCATGGTCTGAAGCCAGAAGCACCAATCTATTTCTCATGCTTTAAATAACCAACCCTTGAAATTAAAGCCTGAGAATTTGCAGCTGGAACTTAAAACGTCTTTCCTTAAAAACTGGAATGTGGGGATAGTCAGGGCTGGATTTGGCACAAGACCTTGTATCAGCTACCTACTGCCATGATAGTGCTGCGTAACAAATAAGCACCACCACCAGTGGCTTACAACAATAACGTTTATTTTCGCTTATGAGTCTATGGGTTAGCTGCAAATGTCTGCCAGTTGGTGCTTACTCAGATGCTTGTGGTCACCTTCAGTCAATAGGTGGTTTTCCTGATCTTGGCTGGTCTTTCTTATGTATCTATGGCCTTGGCTGGGACAACTGGGCTGGCTCAGCTCTGAGTCTCATGCTCCAGCAGGCTAGCCCTGGCTTCACACGGAGAAGACAGAGGGACAGGATAGCAGAAATGTACAAGGTGTTTAGTCATCCCATTGGCCAAAGCACGTCACAGAGGCCAAGTTCAGTGTCAGTGTGGGAAGGGGTTACCCAAGGGTATGGGTATCAGGTGGTGGGCAATGTTTGGTCCACTACCAGAAGTGACAGGGTCAGAATTTGAACCTGTGGCAATGCCTGGGAGCTGAGCCAGCCCACACAGCCAGCTTCCTCTCCAGGCGTTTTCTACCCCAGATATTTGCTCTCTCCTCAGTTCCTGGTCACACTTTGGGTCCAGATCTGCTCTAAATATAATAGAATACAAGAAATAGAATACAAGAGTGCCCTCCTCCGTGACCCCAAGAGAGAGAAGTGGAGAGATTAGTCTAGAAAAATCAGTTTGGGAAAAGCCCAGCAAATGTTCCTTTTAAGCTGACTCTTCACTCAGCTCCCTAAATCTCCCCTCTCACCAGAAGCCCAGTTGTCCTCCTCCCTGGCCCCTGGGAGCCTCCACCCAGGGAAAAACAGGAGGTCAGGGGGCGGGCGACAGGCCAGCAAGATCAGCGAGAAACAGTTCTTTTTTTTTCTGCCGGCGACGGGTCCACACCCAGGGTGCATAAATCCTTTCTTTTATTTTTATTATTATTACAGCTCAGGGTCTAGCATGGGCCATAAATGGATTTAAGAGGCTGCAAGAGTATAGAATTTAATACAGTTGGCACCATTAAATAGTGGCATAGCAAACCCACTTGAAGAAGTGCGAACCCTCCCTCACCACCACCCGCCCCCTTCCCCATCGCCTCTCACCTCCCTTCTGATCCCCAAAATCCTTCTAGCAAAGGTTTCCCTCCCCACCCCAGCAGAGGGGGAAGGGCAGAGGGGAACGGGGCAGACGCAAGGGCAGAGGCAAGCGGGGAGAGTGTCTGCAGCCCCAGTGGAGAGGGCATTGGGCAAATGGCCAATTAGGGACATTGGGGAGATGGGACAGAGCTTTCTAGATAAGCATGTTTTTTTATCAGCCTATAAAAATACCACTTTCACTTATCTGCTGGCTGCTTGTCCAGGCTCCTGGGAACAGATGGAAGGGGGCACAAAAGAAAGGCCCAGAGGACAGGGGAGGGACAGTCCAGGGTAGGGGGCATTTGGGGCAGGGAGAGAGGGAGCGGCTCTGAAAACCAAAAATACGCTGCAGGGACGTTTTCTTCCCTCCAAACTTACCACCATTCAGACTTCTATTCTTATTTTATTGCATGGAGCAGGGAGAGTCCTACAGTCTTGTGCATCCTATGCATTTTATTGATTCCGTAGATATGCTTTGTCTATGTCTCCACATCGTTGGGTCTGAGCCCATCTGTTACAATACCTTCATATATTCTAGTCAACTGACATTTATCTAGTGCCATGTAGAAGGGACAGATGCTGTGTTGAATAAGACAGTCGCAATCTCTGTCCTAGGCAGTTTAGAGCCTATGGTGGAGGCAGATAATAAACAAACACATAACAAAGGTGATGGAAGGAGGCAGCCACGAGGAGAGCTGGGAGCAGAGGCAGTGGCACATGCAAAGGTCCTGGGGTGGGAACAAGGGTTGGTGCAAATGAGGAACAGAGAAGGAAGCAGATGGAACGTGGAGGCACAAAGGGGGTGGGAGATGAGGTGGAAGGGGCCGGGAGGGGACAGCTCGTGCAAGGTCTTAAAGATACAGAAAGGAATTGGTTGGTGTTTTTTGTTTTTGGTTGTGCCATGCAGCTTGTGGGATCTTATTAATAGTTCCCCGACCAGGGATCGAACCCGAGCCTTTGGCAGTGAGAGCGTGGAGTCCTAACCAGTGGACCGCCAGGAATTCCTAAAGAACCATTGACTTTTTTTTTTTTTTTTGGCTGTGGCACGTCTTGTATGATCTTTGTTCCCTGACCAGGGATTGAACCCACACCCCCTGCAGTGGAATTGCGGAGTCAACCACTGGACCGCCAGGGAAGTCCAGGAGTTGGGATTTTATCATAAGCTCTTTGAGCTGCCCTTTGGAGGGTTGTAAGCAGGAATGAGATGTGGTCTGATGACTCACTTTTGCTTATGGGCGGGTCGCTCAGGCATCCTTGGGCCAGTAGGTGGAAGGGCGGTGACGGCAGTGGTGGGTGGCGTGTCCAGTAATCTTGCAGTGTGGTCTGCATGAGGGGCAGAGGATGGGGGCCCCAGTCCTAGCTCTGCTCCCAAATCCTTGGGAATTGTGTCTGTTTCCTTCCCGGTCTTTAGACCTGTGAACTGTGCCTCTAGACCTCAGTTTCCCGAGATGTAAAATCAAAGAGTTGGACTAGTTATTGCTGAGGGCTCCCTTGGGTCCCACTCCCTAGATGAGCCCCGGGACCTCTGTGGGCGGTTGACAGGCAGCTAGGGAAGAGGCGGGCTGCAGGGCTGAGGGCAGAGCTGGAGAGAGGCTTCTCCCTCGCCTGCTGCAAAACCCCATGTGTCCTTCCTCCTCCTGACCTGGAGAGTTCCTGCCTGGGTGGGGGAGTTGACTCAAGGGGTTCTCTCCAGAGGAGCCCCCCGTGCCTTGGTAACGATCCCTGATCGTGTCACCCAATAACTGCCCGGCTGGGCAGGGGCACCCTGCCTCTAATGGCACCGTGTGCAGGCTGCAGGAGAGGAGAAGTGAGCGTCCAGGGTAGGGGTGGACACAGTGACTGAGTGCAAACCATGGATGAATGGATGTGAATATGACTCTGTGTGTGTGTGTGTGAGTGCGTGTGCGACTCAGGGTGAAGGACTGTGATTGTGTGTGTGGCTTTCTGTGCGTGACTGTGGGCCAGTGTGGCCGCTTGTGATTGTGACTGGGTTAACGTTCACATATGTGCAGGTGTGAGCCTGCGGTGTGTGTGACCATGATTGTGTGTGTGTCTGACTGTGAATGTGGGCCGGTCTTTGTGTGACGACGAGCATGAGAGTTTGTGTGTGTGACTAAACGGGTGTGTATTTGCCTGTGGGAGCTTGTATGAGACTAAGTATGGGAGGGAGTCTGTGTATTCATGTGACAGAATCAGTGTGTGTGTGTGTGTGTGTGTGTGTGTGTGTGTGTGTGTGTGTGTAACAGAACTGCTGCCCCCGTACATGCAGTGGGTGGCCGTGCACGGCTGTGTGTGCTCCAAGTAACTCCCAAGTGGCTGGGTCTGGGGTACCTTGTTGCTTGATCCCTTGGGGGACAGAGGGCTAGGACAGTGGCATCAGCGAGGGGCCGGGACACAGGGCTCAGTCAGGCCAGCTCCCTCCCAGCACCGTGGGACAGAAGTGGCTGGAAACCTCACTGCTTTCCGTGCAGGGGTGATGGAAGCATGGGCTCAGCAACCCAGATGAGCGCTGTGCCCCAACCTGGACCCCAGAAGGACTGGCTGCAAGTGGCTGTGGCCCTGGATGGATAGGGCTCCAGGGGCAGATCCACCCTGGAGCGAGCCCATCAGGCCCACGGCCTTGGGGGACAAGGTAAAGGCCACTTGGGAGGGGCGGGTCAGGCACTTGTTACAGGGGCAGCCGGGATGCAGCATGTGATGCCTTGAAACCAGCTTCCGAGAAGGAAACATGGTTGGGACGTAGAGCCGCCTCCCCTTCCTCTGGGACTGCGGAGGGCTCTGGAGGTGTGTGCAGGGCGCACGTGCACACCTGGGTGTGGGCGAATGCTCTGGGCCGGGGGTGGGGCGTGCTTGTGTATCAGCTGCCCCCCTCCTGCACTCTGCCTGCAGAGGAATTAACTACCCTGCCTACTGTCCAGGTGTGTGGCCAGCACATTTATTGCACCTGACACTTTCAACCTGCCAGGAGCATGGGCCCTAAGCCCCCGGGTGGCAGGGTTGAGAGGGGACTTCATTTACAACACTGACCCTTCTACTCCCAGGCATCTTCCAGCCAATCCCCAGGAAGTGACTATGGAATTTGTTTCCAAATATAGACTCTGGTGGCCCGGGCCGCCTGTACACGGCCCCTTTGGCCTCCTAGCTGAACAGCTGGGCTGTGACTGCCTTTCAGGAGACACAGGCGTGCAGACCTCCGCTTGGCACTGTTGGTAAAAATAATAATCACACAAGTGGCCCATAAAAAAGGAGGGTAGCTGAACACTGGGTTATGAGCCCAGGACACCGGTTGCCCCGTGATGATCTTTGGGTGGTGGCTACCCTGCAGGCTATACGCAGACACAAGGCATTCCGCAAGGACACACGGACCCACACCAACCCGCACCATACACACTCAGGGCCCCAACACCGGGACTCACAAGTGTTTTCCCATAAGGAGATGCACAGAGAAAATATGTATGTATCTTCAGTGTTCTCTCTCAAGGAAGGACACACGACAGCACACACACACACAAACACAACAGCAGAGAGACACACAAAGTCCCTCCTCAAAGGACACACAGTCATCCAGAGAGACTTAAGGATAATGTCATATCCTTAAGGAGGAGACACACAGCCCATCGCTCCAGGTGGGCAGTAGAATCTCCAGCTTTGTTACAAGATGGAAACTGGGCAGGAGGCCGGGGAGTGAGCTAGAGCCAGCCCTGGCCTGTGCTCACATTCAGCTGTTGTGGAGTCAGGGACCCACTCCTGGGTCCTGGGCACTCCCTAAGATGTACCAGGAGCCAGTCCTCCTTGGGGCAGCTGTTGTTGGAGGACTGGCATGGGAGAGGTCGGGGATAAAACCCCAAGAACCCAGCTGGTGTCTGTCCCCCAGGGTCCTGGAAGTGGGAGGTACGCAGGTGGTGCCAGAGATCCTGGAGACGGGGCAGCCCAACGGAGCGCGCATTTTGCATGGAGGAGGGAAGCATTGGTCCCCGAAGGCCATGGGGTCCGGCAGGTCCCGGGAGGAAGCTGGAGTGAGGATCACTTGCGCCTCCCTTTGGGGCGCTGTCCTGGGGTTTGCATCTCAGAGTTCCTCACTTTCTAAAGGAGTCCCTCCCTTCCTAACTTGGATTTGCGGCAGCCAGGGCTGCGCCAGGAGCCGGTGTGGCAGAGGTGCGCTCCCGGGCACACGGGTGGCAGGAAGAAGGGTCTAGAAGTGGGAAGGCGAGGCAGGCGCGGCTGGGGAGGCTGCAGGACTGGTGCCAGGCACAGACTCCTCCGAATCCCAGGTCCGGAGCCCCTAAGAGGTCTGGGACTTCCCTGAGACCCACGCCACTGGCGCACTCTCTCCACCCCGAGCATGGAGTGTCTGGGAACTGCAGGCGGCTCCATGCCTTCAGCAGGCTGAGCCTACAGGCCCCGCATACTCCCAAGCGGCTAGGGTCCCCTTTCAGGCTCCTCCTGAAGGCGCAAAGCCTAGGGATGGGCACGGAGCTGGGTGAGTTTCCAGCAGAGGCTGTGTGACTCTCCCCACCCTCTCTGAGCTTAATTATTTGTTTCAAGAAAAGGAGCCAGGCACATCTCCTCTCCTCCTCTACCCTACCCACCCTATTTCTCTCCCTCCAGGGGACAGCGTGTACTGGCTTGAAGCTGTGATAAATACGGGCCAGGGTTTGGGAATGGAACGCTGAGGTTTGGAGAGGAGGACTCAGCATCTCCCCATCTTCTGTCCCATCCTGCCAAGTGCCGTGGATCCGGGGCTGTGTGTCCACAGGCCCCCTTTTGGGTCCCCCTGCCTCCTCAGTGAGAGTGGGGAGAGGAGATGGTGACGCGAAAAGAGATCTAAGCGTTTATCCCACGACTGAATGTGCTTTTAGGTGCTTACAAAGTGCCCCTCGCACCCCTCCCGCCCGCAGTCCAGGAGACCTCTTCCCATTCCTTCCCCTTCCCTGGCCTTGTCTTGTGAAAGAGGAGCTCCTGGCTTCTGGAGTCAGAGTGCCTGGGTTCAGGTCCCACCAGCATGTGACTGGCCAGGAGCCACCTTCTCATGGAGCTATTTAGAACTAGCTGAGCTGAAACCATGTTACAGGCGCTCCTGGCCATAAATGTTAGCTCTGATGGCATCTCGAAAGCTAGTGGACCTTTGAGCCTCTCTCCTTGTGGCTGTGTGGACACAAGCAGGACTCTTCTGCAGATACGAATGCAAAATGCTGGGGAGGAAAGAAATGGGAGCCTGAGTGTGCTAAGGGAACCCCTGCAGGCTGTCTTCCAGACTCAGACGGAAAAAGTGGGTAGCAACACTGCAAGGCCAGCCCAGAGTTTTTGGAGACATTGGATGCCCCCATTGGAAGTAGAGGGAGAGAAGTTTTGTCTTTCCTGACTGGCTGGGAGATGAATGAGGTCCACAGCAGAGAGTGAAACGAGGCGGGGATGGACTCAGAACAGGAATTGCTCTTTCGGCTACCTCCATTCCGCCAAACCCGGCCGTCCAAGCTGGTCAGCAGCCTGGTTCTTTCTGAGGGCTTACTGCCTCCAAAATGAGAACAGAAAAGTTGTCCTGTATTGTCCATTGGCCACCCCACCGAGGGGCATTTCCCCCTGCAGGTTCAAGGAGAAAGCAATGCAACCCCCAAGTATTATTTAATGCTCTTTATCGTATGCCCACAATCCAACATTTTTCTCTCTTAAAGGAAAAGGAGTATAGTTTATTTTTTCTCTCAATGAGATCTGGCAGACATTAATGCCATGAGTTTTAGCTCCTGGCTTTTCTCCTCCCACTTTGGAGACTTTTTCCAGGCAGGAGAAACCGTTGCCTGGACGGACGCGCGGGGAGCCTCAGGTGCCATGGGGGTGGGCAGTATGCGTGAAGAGAACCCCCTGGGATTCCTCAAGACCCAGGTCCCTAGCTGAGATGTGCCGGATGCGGGCTCGGATGAAAGTAACCCACCCGCTGCGTTGAGCGCACGTCTCCGAGGTCATCATTCGCCATTCAAAGTGGGGGCTTTTGCTGGAGACCCGAACCTACCCAGCAGAAGTTCTACTAAATCTCGATTTTTCTCCCCCCGTTTATAAAAAGAGGGGAGTTTTTTCAATCCCTGCCGTGTTGAGCCCACTGAAGAGGCTCTGGGAAGCCAAGGGCGAAGCACGGAAGCGCCTTGCAGGCCTCAGGGCGCGCGGCAAAAGTGCGCGGCGATTGTCCTCCGGGCGCCCGGTGGTTGAGAGAGGTCGAGGGGACTCCAGGGTTGCCATGGCGACCAGGAAACCCAGGGCCCTTGTGGAAACAATTGCCGGGAACTTTTCCACCGTGAACCTCTGTCAGTTGCACCCCACGGCCAGCCTCTGTCGGTTTCACCCCAGTGTTTTCCGGGTGTGATTACGGCTGTATCGGAGGAGCAAGGCGTTTGGGGTCCCCGCTTCCGGAACCTTCTGTCGCTGTCGAGGCTGCCCCCAAAGGCCAGAAACCCAGTACAAGGAGCCCAGAGGCGACCCGCTGGGGCGCTCTCGGCCCGAGCTGAAAGGGAAGAAAAATTAGAGGTCTCGACCAAGCAATCGTTTTGGTGATAGATCCTTCCAGTTTGGGGTTTGGCCGCCCTCGTCATCCATGCCCCCACCCATCTCCCTTCACCTCCTCGAGGTCATTACTAGAGTTTTCCCTCGCAGCTCCAGGCAGGGTGGCCTCCTCCATCCTCCACCCCGGCACCGGTGCAGAACTCCTTTCCGGCAAGTTTCACCCAGAAAGAAAAGGGGAAGGGATGAGAGGTTTAGCCCTGCAGATGAATCTGCCTCTTCCCGCGTCTACAAAACAGCCTCTAAGGTTCTCTTAAAACAGACAGGCCCAAAGCCTGATCAGACCTTAGGGTTTTCCAAAATCACTGGCCTGGCTCACCCCGGCCATAGGGTGAGCGTTACCTGAATCACTGGGCTGACGGGGAGAGAGCAAGCTGAACTTCCTTAAAGGAGGTCAATATTCTCACAACTGCCATCTTCTGTGTTTTCTTTGCTGTTACGTGTTCTGCCTCTCCGCAGGTAGACGGAGAGAAACCATGTCCCTTCCCCCTTAAATAAAACGCTTTGTGAAACATCGGATCGAATTGTCTCCGGTGGGGATGCCATGCTCCGTGAGACCCGGGCTGTCTGGAAAGAGGCCCGCGGGCAGCCAGAACTGGAAGAGTCCGAGTTTCGTCTCCGTTTTGAATTCTGCCCTTTGAGCAAAGCTTAACACGTGTGGATTTAATTTCCCTTTCTTTCTTGCTTTCTTCCCCCCAGCCCGCCGCCCCACCTTGCGAGGAAACAAGAAAAATAGTCTGCCGTGTCGACAGCGCGACACCGTTCCCTTTGCCAAAGAAAATTTGTCTTTCCAGAGCCCCGGAGAGCAGCAGTCTCCCAAGTTTCCACCGCACCCTCCAGCTGAGGGAGGGAGTGTCCAGACAGCCACCTCCCGCCCCCCATCCCGCCTGCATCCCAGACCTGGAGGTATTAGCCTAAATCTCTATCTTTCCAGGGTCAGAGCCCTGGAATGTAGTCTCTTCCCCACCCCCCACTCCTTTCGGGGCTGTGGGGACATTGTGACCCTGCAGACATGGTGACTAAATGAGGAGGCCTTTCTACAGGTTCTAGGCTGCGGGTACGATTGGAGTTCTCAGGCTCAGAGCAGCCTACGGAATCGGGAGGGGGGGGTGTGTGATCCAGGTTTTCTCAGCTCAAGACCCTCGCCCTTCTCTTCCACTGGGGACTTGCCAAGGTGGACGGAGCAGCAACAGGGGCTCCTTTGCCTCCAAGTGTGGTACTGCCTTCTCTGTTCTTCTGCAGATCTCCAGCGCTGAGATGCTCCAGGCTGAGCCTCTCGAACGAAGTTCCCGCCCGTAGCCATTTCTTATTTCATTAACCTGACTGGGGTGGTGGTGGCCGTGGGGAAATCTCCTCGTCCACCAAACTTGGGGGAGCGGAGGGAGGGGAATATTTCCAAAGCACAGGGGGCAACCTCAACATGCCTGATCAGTAAAGTAAGTAACAGAACTAATTCTTGGTGGAAATATTGGAGAATAGTGGATATTGAAATAATCATAACCGCCAGTATTCCCGGATACTTCTGGTCAAAAGGGAGGAAACCAGGAACCGAGTAAAACATGGGGAAGGAAGATACTGCAGTCCTGGAAAAAAATACAACAGAGCCATATTCAACTAGGCAGCAGGGAAAGTGACCGCCTGAGAAACGAGGGAATTTCCCACCCTCAGTCTGACCCTCTCTTCTGCAAAACGAGTTGGTCGAAGTTTGCTTTCGCCATCATTTCTACTGTTGTTATAATTCTTATTAATTTTCCCAGTCCCATCTGCACTTCTACCTACTTTTTGCCTTCGATAGAGATCCGAGTCAGGCGGGGACACATCTCGGAGAGAAACGGAAATGGGGTGAATTCTTAGCGAGTTCTCTTTTGGGAGGAAAGAAATACGGTGGTTTGGAACGCGACTTTCTTTTTCTTTTCTTTTTTTGCGGTACACGGGCCTCTCACTGCTGTGGTCTCTCCCGTTGCGGAGCACAGGCTCCGGACACGCAGGCTCAGCGGCCATGGCTCACGGGCCCAGCCGCTCCGCGGCATGTGGGATCCTCCCGGACCGGGGCACGAACCCGCGTCCCCTGCATCGGCAGGCGAACTCTCAACCACTGCGCCACCAGGGAAGCCCCAGAATGCGACTTTCTTAAAAGTATAAGGCAAGAGTGAAGGAAAAAGATCAACAGCGGTCGCCCTTGCTTTTATTGTTTTCGATTTTTAACATAGGAACTTCTGCTTCCCTATCCACTGCAATATTAAAATGAAGGCAGGAATTTTGCAAAATGAGGAAAATACATTTCGGGAGAAAACCAAGCGCGGGTTGGGGTGGAGATGGGGGTAGGGATGGGGGTGGCAGTTCGGGGAAAGCATCGGTCCTCCGAAAGAAGGAAGGAAGGTTGCAGATCGAAGCCTCTCTTTCAAGTTAACTGTCCAATGACTGGGGAAATAATGGAGATTCTCAAACCTAGTTGAGGTCTTCAGTTTATTCTACCAGTGGTGCGGCCTCCGGACCCTCTGGGATAGCGGGTCCGGAAGCTGAGCATACGGAATCCTTTGTGAGTCGGTCCGGGTCGTTGCGGGGCCCGCGCCAGGGATGCGAGAGAAAGGAGCGAAACGGAAAAGAGCTCGCCCCGCTCGGAGTTTCGCTTTCCCCTTCCAGTCTCGGCGGGGCCCAGGCCTCCGTTTCCGGCCCACCTCGGCCCAGAGGTCAAATAGAAACCCATCTCCAGGTTCTGGGCGAAGGATTTGGGGTTGCGCTCTCAGGCATCTGGGAACAAACGCTGCACCCAAAGGGCCTCGGAGTGGGTGAAAGATAACTATTAATAATTTGGGAAATGAAAGCGAAGCTCGGGAAAGTCACTGCGGCCTGGCCGAGAGGAGAGACACGGGTTCTGCTTGCTGGAAGCAGCAGAGTCTGCCGCCCGACTGGCCCGGGCGCCCGCGTCCGGCGCTGGAAACCACTGCCAGGTCTCCCCGCGGGCCAGACCTTAGCTCCAGAGACTGCCCGGTCGACTGCGTTCCTGCACTTTTTGTTGCTGCTCCAGCCCCAGACAGACGCGGCCTGGGGCCAAGCCGTGCTTCGGAAAGCCCGGGGGGTGGGGTGGTGCTGGGGGCACGCGCGCAACCCAGGCTCGAACCCCGAAGCTGCGGGCAAGTCCAGAGTCTGATGTCCGGCTCCTTCGGGGCCCCTAGGAGGGGAACTTACCCTTTCCAGAAGGCCGGGCGCTCGCTCGCTCGCTCCGTGCTGGGTAGGCCTAGCTCTCCTTTCAGCGCCGCCAGGGGCGTCTATGCGGTACGTTTCGCAACTGAACCTAGTGTGTTTCCAGTTGCGCGCAAAAGCTTGTGCGCATCCGCCACGCGGCTGCTTAGAAGGTATGCCCCCTGACGAGACTAATATTAATAATAATAATCGTCATTACAAAACAAAATAGAGCGCCTCGTCCCTCTGCAGGACCCGGCACTACAATTTTTCTCTGCACAAATCACCCTCCCGCACCCCGCCCCCGCCGGGCCACGCTGGGACCAGTTGCATCCCCCGACCTAGCAAAAGGAGGATTCGCAGAATGGACTTCTTCTAAGCGAGAAACGCTGCGGACGACTCTCTCTTGCTCCAAACGTCTCTGTGTCTTTTCCCCTCCGCGATTAACCCAGTAATTACTTCTATGCACGCCGGCAAGCGGGCAGTGAGTTATCGCGTCCCAAACTTAATCAGCTAGAGAGGCGCCTCAATAGTCATATGCTGAGAGCTCCTCCTGGGAAAAAATTGTTTTTAAATAATGAGAAGACTCTTACCTCCTGCGAGAGACCTCGATTCCAACGCCCCCCCCCAGCCCCCGCCAACTCGGTTTTTTTCCAATCCATGGGCTGATGTGGGCTCCCACCTCCCTTCGCCAAAAGACGCCCTCCCTCTCCCTAAGCAAATCGATCTTGTCTCTATTTGTGGCTGATGTCCGCCACCCCCATTTCCCCAGAGAGCGTTGGATTTGTTTATTTCTTTATTTATTCCCGTGGCCCAGGCGTCTGAGACTTGTGGCTGCGCAGACCCGGGCGGGAGTGATAGGCGAAGACGGAGAGGACTCAACGTCCCGCCGCTGCCCCCCAGTCGAGCGTGACAGCGCGCGGGCCGGTTGCGTGACTCGTGACGTCTCCGAGTCTTATAGGTGCAGCGGCTGGTGAGATAGTCGGTATCGCCTGGTTGCCTCTTTATTTTATTGGGGTATGCCTGGTAATAAACAGTAATATTTAATTTGTCGAAGACCACAAACCAACTTCGAGCTGGGAGGTACACACTACTCTTGAAAGACGCTGCAAGAAGGCTTGGCCTAAAAGGGGTCTCTTTTGGGGGGTCCTTTCCAAACTCTTCATCTGAACACACCCCTCCCAGCGAGGCGTTACTCTCGGCATCTGCGCTGGAAAGAAGAGGTAGGATTTTTGGAGGTGAGTGTCGCCCTGGAGAGCTCTGGGGTGGGGGGTAGAGGATTCTTTTAGCACTGGCCTGCCCACGGCCCCTTGGCTTCCCTCCCCAGCTCGGCCCTGATGAATCCACTCCACTCCCAGACTTGCTTCTTTTTTTCACCGTGGAAATAAGAATGCACTCTCTTGCTCGCGAGAGTGTCACCTGGCAAGAATAGATTCGCCCTTGAGATTTCAAAATCCCAATTTAACTTGGTGGCCCGCAGAATCTGCACTTCACAAACTAAGTGAATCTGGGCCAGGCAATTACTTGGGGGAGTACAGATTCTCCCTCTCGGGAGGGACCTGCAGATTATTTATGGGACTTTATTTTATCCGCAAATCTCTGAGAATGTAAAGGGATTGGAGAGCTCTTTCTGGATTTCCCCTTCCTTTTTGCCAGAGATGCGGAGATGCAGGCTTTTCCTGAAGCCATGTTTGTTTTCCGTCGTTGGCCGGGGGTCGCCCCCTGAGCGAGCCCAAAGTCCTCTGAGCTGACATTTTGGAAGGGTGAGGGTGTTTTCACAAATAAATAAACTGTCTCAGCAAAAGGCTGTTTGAAAACAAACCTGGAAGGTGGAGTGAGAACTCTAGAGAATGCTTGGGTTGGTTTTCTCCCCAGTTGCCCCACTTTTAGGGTTGGACAATCCACTTAGGAATTTTGCAGCGATGCATCAGGCCTGCGCTGGGATTTTAGTTCCCGGGGCCATAGAGGATGGCACTGAGGCAGCCTCAGATCTCCCTAGCGGTTCTCCTCCCTCCATCCCTCTCCCCAGACCTTGGCCTGCAGGCTTGAATCTCTAGACAGAGGCTGAGAAAAGAACAGGGTGACAGAGACATGGGTGAGACAACAACGGGGACCCTGACGTTTGTTCCAAGCACTAATTCTTGACTTTCCAAGCTGGGTCTGCTCAGGCTAAGACCTACTGACTGTGTTTACGCTTCTATTGACCTCTTCAACTCGACCCTCAAAATAATGCATTTCAGATAGGGGGAGGGCAGGGAGAGGAGGCGAGTGGAGATGAAAACCCCAGCCAGCCCCCAGTGACTGTTTGATTATTTTAATAAAACTGGGCACGGGAGGTCTGGTGGCCCTGAGGGGGTGGGAGCGCAGGGCGATTTCTGGGCATCTTTGATCTTGGCCCCCATCCCCACGCACCTTCACCCTGCCTTCACCCCAGAGTCTCTCAGAGTCGGGGTGATGAGTGGGGATGGGGGGAGATATCAGGGCGGCTAGCGGCGGCAGGCTGGGCCAGGCGGGGTCAGGCAGTTCTCCGTCTTGAGGTCAGCGGTGGAGAGAGAACGCGGGCGAGGCTGCAGAGGAGGCTCCCAGCGCGTGTGTGCACGCCTCGTGCGTTCCTACTCCGTTCTCTGCACAGCCGCGTCATCCAGATTACTTCCCGGGCAGAAGCCGAGCGGGTTTGCGATGATTTGTGCAGGATTTTTTGCAGCCTCCGAGCCGCGCTCAGAGAAGCAGAGATGGATGGAGGTTGGAGAGCGGGTGGAGAGGAGGGGGTGATCTCGAGGTCTGGGTTTGAGAGTCGTGTTGTGATTTGAGTGTTCGGGAAATCTAATGGAAAAGGTGGTTGGGGGAGGGAGTGGGAAGGGAGAGGGAGGAGGGAAGAGGGGAGGGAGAGAGAGAGAGACAGACAGAGGCAGGCGGCGTGCAGTGGGAGCTAGTTGGATAGGCAATTTCAGTACTTTGTAAGCATCAAGGCAGCCCAACGTCACCGAGCTCAGCTGAGTCGGCTTGTATTTCTGAGAGAGAGAGAGAGAGAGACAGAGAGAGAGAGAGAGGGAGAGAGACCGACTCTTACCTCGGATTCCGGAACTTTAACCCTGGAAGCTGCGCTCAGAAAGGACGTCGACCATTCCCAGGCTCCCTCTTGTCTCCCAGTTTTCCCTCCCTGCGGGCACAAGGGAGAAGCAGGGCACTGAGATTATATTATTGGAGGTGCTCCCGGAGGCTGCTTGTTTTGCTTCCTTCGGAGCCCTTCTGGCGCCTGACGACTTGGAAGTCTTTAGGGAGCGCGAGCGCAAGCGGAGGAGGTGTGTGTTGAATTGTGGGCAGTCACTGCCGAGGCTCCCGCGGTGGGTCCTCCTTTGTAGGCAACGGTAGCCGCTGGTCTGGGGAAGCAGTCCCCCCCCATAGACCCCGGAGCCACCATGCCCGCGCCCCCGCCTCGCCGCCGGCTTCCCTGCTAGGAGCCAGAAGGGATGCAGTGAATGCACCGGCTTCACCGAGCGAGGTAACAGTTCCGCAGATGGCCCGGGAGGCTGGGGAGGCAGCCCGCCGGCTGAGCGGCTCAGGGAGGCGCGGAACGCGGCACTCGAAGCCTGGCCTCGGATTTTGCAGGGCCCGGCTCGCGGAGATTTTGCGCGGCCCGGAGCTGCCCGGCGTGTGGAGCCGAGGAGGCGGCCGGGGCTGGGGGAGAGGCGTTGAGGTTTGCAGGACGCGCGGCCCGGTTCTGTCAAGCCGCATCTCGTTCGGCCCCGCCAGCCCCGAGCTCCCCGGGACCCCGGCCAGGGCTCGCGGTGGGATTGTCCCTGCGGCCGGCGGTGAAATGGAAGCGCACGTGGGGTACGCCAGCCCCACTTTCTTTTGTTATGAGCAGGCTTCGGGGGCTCCTATCACCGCCTCTCCCAAACCCCAAGGGCGTGGTGCAAGAGGCGGCTTGGGTGGGAGTCGGGCCTCAGAAGCTGGTCTTCTCCTTGGCACCATTTCTGGGTCTCCGGCCACTGCAGACCCGGGGTGGGATCCAGCCTTTTGCCCAAGCGACTGCTAAGATTTGGGGGAGGGGGGATGCATTTCTTGCGCCTCCTTCCCAGTCTTCCCGGCTTTTGAGGGAGGAAATCCCTACTTGGGAACGTAGAGGATGTTGGAAGGAGATCAGAGCAGGAGGCAGGCTCCTCCAGGCTTGAACCGTTCTGCAGCTGTTATTTTGTGTGTTCCAACCTCACATGCCTGTAACCCCGGGCCATTCTGCAAGTTGTGTCGGACCTCAGTGGCCGGTTCAACGCCGGAAGCCCGGGATTTATCCGGGCACCACTCTGGCGTCGCCAACCCCGAGCTTGGGCCTGCAGTTCCAGCGAGCCAGGCCCAACGGAAGCTCGGAGAAGCTCCTCTCGGCCAGGCCGCTCGACAAAATGCCCGTCTCGGGCTGGAGAGCCGAGAAAACGAGGAGAACGCGCCCCCAGCGCTGGCCTCCGGCACCCAGCCGCGCGCCGCCCTCCGAACCGCTGCGCCGCCGCTTTCCTGCCCTTTCTGTTTGGCTCCTTTCTACTTTTCATGTTGCTTACGGTTGGGGAAAAGGGGAGGACTCAATGTTAAAGGACTTTTCATTTCAAGGCCTGTGACTGATAGAAGATGAACGTGAATTCTCAAGACCTGGTTTCTGGATCTCCAGCTCTTTCCTTTCCTATGTTTTTGGTTTTTGCGAGAGGCAGGTTATTTTCAGGCATTCTGCCTGCTGCAGAAAAATATTCCTCTTGTGAGTTTTCATAAACAGGGCTCTGCTGGCCTCTTGTAATTTGATGAAGAAAAAAAAAATCTCAGAAGGGCACCGGGTTTGTGTTTTGTTTTGTTTTTGGTTCGTACCCAATGGCTTCCAAAAATACCCAGGCCTTATCTTTATTGGCTCTCCCAGAAGTCCAGACAAATTTGACGGGCAGCTCGCTTATCGCGGGGGAGCCTGCGAAGGGGAGATGCGGGCCTCGCCTCCTCCCGCTGTGACGCGGGTCTTTCGCAAGAGGCTGTGCGTGGTCTTAAAGTAATAGTAATGATAATCATAACGGGACCTTCTGCAGCCTCCTTTAGCTGGGGACGGAGGCGCTGGTAGCTGGAAACTGCAGGTGGCAGCCTAGTCACTGCCCCCTCCTGTCACCAGAACTGTGCTTCCAACCTTCTCTTTTTCTTCCTCTGCGCCCCCGCCCCCCGTCCCCCGCCATCTGTCTTTCTCTTTCCTTCTCGTCCTCAGAGCAGGACCCCGAGCGGTCACAGGGCCCCGGGCTCACCATGGCCGACGCAGACGAGGGCTTTGGCCTGGCTCACACACCCCTGGAACCGGACTCCAAGGATCTACCCTGTGACTCAAAACCCGAGAGCGCGCTAGGGGCCCCCAGCAAGTCCCCGTCGTCCCCGCAGGCCGCCTTCACCCAGCAGGTAAGAAGGGCCTCGGGGCCCTTTGCAGGAACCAAAGCCCCTCTTTCGAGTGTTTGGGCAAGGGGGGCGGGCAGTGCCCATGATCTGCCCCTTTTCTTTTCATCCTTGCTCAATTCCACCCTTCTCTGCCGTGCCTCCCTAAATGCCAGTATAGTCCCATCCACTTTATTGTGACGATTATCTTTACGGCCAGAGGATTTTTGAAATACATTGAAGTTGTTAGGGGAGCCTCAAAGATCCGGCTGTTTGGGGCCAGCGAACAATGGCCCAGATCATTTCTTTCCTGCTGCACTAGGTGTAAACTCGGCTTGAACGCCTCATTAAGGGTCGGGTCAGCGGCCGCTTCAGGCCGGCATGAGCGATGGCTTGACCCCTCTTCAGATCTTTCGTAGCCTTCGCCTCCTCCCGCCTCCTCCGCGCCACCGCGCAACCTCGCGCGCTGCACCGTTTGTCTGGCGGCCGGGGCCTGGTGGGCTGGCTCCGCGGGGCCGGCGGCGGGGAGCACGCACGGCTGGGCCGGGAGGGCGCGGGGAGCCCGGGCTCGCCTGGCTGGAAGCTGGGCCCGAGCCGAGCGTGAAGCCTCGCCTCTCGCCCTGTGCCCTTCACCCTCGGCGCCCTGGGCGCTCAAGGCGTCGTCTGCAGACCTTGATGGTTTTGGAATGGGGTGTCAGAGGGCTGGAAGCGGGGTGTCTTGACCAGAAAAGATATTTGCACACAGCTAAAACCCTTCTTTGGAATTTAGATGTCCTTCCTGGCTTTTTCATTGTCTCTCTCCTTTGCCCTTCACATCTCAGGAAGATGCGCGTGTATTTGTAGTGGGACAGTGGGCACGCGTTTTCAGAAACTTAAGAGGTTTTCTTTCAGGGGAAAACAAATGTACTTGTTAGACGTTTACAGATTATTGCGAAACGAAGACTTTGTATGTAATTTTTTGGGTATGGGTTTTGTAAAATAACTTGTAGTTGAAGGTAGAAATGTTAAATCGCTTTGCCCATAATCCAAACAACTTGAAAGAACGAAGCTGGAAGTGAGGAAGGCCTAGGAGGTATGTTAATAGAGACATTTGAGAATTAATTTTTGTTTGGGATTGTGGAAACCTATTATATAAATATTTTAAATTTTATATTTCACCTGTGTCTACCTATGCACTGCCATGGTGAGAATAAACACGCATATATACAGTGCACGTCTGTCTCTTTTCGTGTGGACATCTGGGTGCCTACATAAGAATATCCTGGGTGGGTTTTTCAGGATTGAGGTTGGGTTTCTTTTTTTCCTTTTAGCTGCCCCTTGGCTAAAGCGGATGGGGATTGGTCCCATTTTTTTTCTCAGCCCCGTCCTCCCCATGGACATACTGGAACACCCTGATGGCTGGGTTTTTTTTCTGCTAGCCTTGTGTTGGTGGCATTAGAAGGAGACAGCTCTGCACTGTGGGGTTAAGACCTGCCCGGGAGAGAGCATACACAGGGCAGGGGCTGCTCGAGAGCCCGGACAGTGCTGCAGTGGGTTGGGGGCAGTTTTCAGCCTATGAGCCCACTGGCTCGAGGGGGAAGGAAGAGAAAGCTCTTTGTTTTGGGGGAGTTTGGGGAGGGAAGGCTCATTGACTTTTCCTCTCCTTCTTCTAGGGCATGGAAGGGATCAAGGTGTTTCTCCATGAAAGAGAACTGTGGCTGAAATTCCACGAAGTGGGCACGGAAATGATCATAACCAAGGCTGGCAGGTGAGATGGTCACCTCTGTGGAGAAGGTACAGGGAACTTGTGGGAGAGACTAAGAAAGGTGTGGGAGACCAGTAAAAGGGGAGAATAGAACCAGAGGTGGGGGGGAGAGACAGAGCGAGAGCGAGCGAATATGAATATATTTCATTTGACCCTATTCTGGTTAAAGAGGAGAACGGTGAATTCCTCCAGTGATCTCCCATTGTGAGGGGAAAAGCCTGAAAGATTCAACTCAGGGACCTGGGCGTTTCTTCCACCTCGTATATAAGAAGAAGCAAGAGCTTGGGAGGCTGTGCTATCTGGATGGATTAGTAATAAGAGAAGGAGGGATGAGGTGGGAGAGCCAACGGGAGAACAGAGAGTTGCAGAGACACACAGAGATGAGACGGGGTTTGGGTTTCATGGGATCTCAGACTTGATTCCTGGCCCAGACCCTCCTTCCCACCCTCCCTGACCTTGGAGCGGTTCCAGAGTCCCACCCGATCGCCAAACTCGGAATCGTTGAATGTATTCGCTACCTCTTTCATTGTTTATAGAAAGCAGGCGAAGCCTTTGAAAGGGAACCGGGCTACGCCGGGCTCTATATACAGACACCGATAAACACGGCCGTTTCATCAAGACACTCACCCCGGAGTTCCTCTTAAAAGCTCACAGTTTTAGCTAGAAATGCGAGACTTCTGGGGGAGGGGGTAGGAGGGTCGTGCAACTCGGTATCTCGGCGTCTGAGTGCGCCCGGGTGCGGGGACAACCCCGCCACGTCCCTACCGGTGCTGGACTGGCCCTCCGCGTCCCGGAGGGCAGAAAGTCCCAGTCTGCGCACAGCAGGCGTGTGAAGCCGAGCATCCGGTAGGCCGAAGCCACCGAGTGTGTGAAAGGGGCGGGTGGAGCCGCCTCGCCAGACGCCCACCGCTTCTGCAGCCCAAGCCTCTCGCAATAAACTGACAACAGTGACATTTATTATTATTTGAAATTAAACAATGTGTGCTCCCCCGCTCGGCCCGAGCGAACAGGAGGCGCGTTCTGTTTATACCAAAGAACTCAGGTCCTCTTCCCATTCCGCCGAGGAAGGAAAGGGCGGCCGGGGCCTCCTTTTTCCCTCCCAAGCCTGAGCCAACGGGATTTAACTATAAAAGGCCTGCGAAGCCTCCGGCGCCTCCGCCTCCAGGCGCGCTCGCTCGGGCAGATAAACACCGCGAGGCGAGGCTCCAAGGCCAGAGAGGGAGAGGTCTCCACTCACCCACCCCTTCCCGCCATCCCTGAGCGAGCCAGGTTCCAGCAACTGGTCCTTGCGCCCCGGGCGGCCTTGGGAAGGCTTGCTTTCCGGGACGCCCTCCTCCCGAGGCCGGATGGAGACGGGGAATGCGCCTGTGCGCGGAGAGGCAGCCGGGCGCGGCACACGCGGGGCGGCGGAACCTCCTTCCAAGCACCAGATCCTCGCGCACGGCCCGGTTCCTTCCGAAACTAAATTTCTTTGAGGAGGGCCAAAGCGTTTGGATTCTCTAAGAAGGAGTGCCAGGCGCCTCGGAGATGCGGTGGGGGCATTTAGGGAGAAATTCCTGCGCGACACTCGTGTCAGAGGTCACGCACCGAGCTGTATCCTGGGGGCGGAGTGAAGCCGGGACGTGCCGTGGGCACCCACGCGCGGGCAGCCCCAGGGAGCACCCACTTTGGTGCCCACGTGACGCGCAGAGCTGCTCAGAGCGGCCAAAGCACCTGGCTGGGCGGAGGAAGCCAACTTTTTTCTTTTCCTTTTTTTTTTTTTTTTTAAACAAGACTTTTCCTGCCCCCAAATTTAAAAAGTAGGTGTCTGGTTCTGAAAAGAGTCTTTAGCAAGAGTTGAAATGAGGGGTCCCTTTCAGGGCTTCCTCGAAACCAGTCTGTAGAAGTCCTCGCCTTCTGCTTTCTATTTCCTCTTGTAGATGGTATAGTCCCAGCCTGCTTTCTCATCTCTTGGCCTTTCTCCTCCCCATAACTTGGAGGGAAACCTGGGATGGATCTTGGCAAGAGCGGAGCAGGGGCCGCGTTTCTCGTCCACGATCGATTCTTCCATTAAAATCTGTGGACGCGCTCTTCAGAATGTTTGCATTAATTCCCTCTGCCTCTGTGTCTCCTCCTCGTCTGTCCTAGGCGGATGTTTCCCAGTTACAAAGTGAAGGTGACTGGCCTTAATCCCAAAACGAAGTACATTCTTCTTATGGACATCGTTCCCGCCGACGACCACAGATACAAGTTCGCAGATAATAAATGGTAGGCACCGTAGCGGCTGGTGGGGAAGGCAGGGAGGACCGTGCAGACCAAACTTCCCTCTCCCCACTGAACCAATAAACATTGTTTTGAGCTCCTACTGTGTGCTAGAGGTTTTTGCTGCCCCTTCCGCTGCATCCTCCTGACCTCACCCTGAGAAAAAAAAGAGCAGCCATTAGCCCCCATTTTATAAACGAGAAAACTGAGGATCAGAGGAAGTAAAGTGCCGATGTCTGTTGCTGCACCGGAGGGTTGTGGATTTTTAAAAAGGGTATTGTTACCAAGCGTTGGAGCTATTTCTGGGGGCATAAACCATTAACAGTTATTTTTTATGAGTTACCTGCTTTGAACATGCCTTTTTTATGAAATTGCAAAATCAGTCCGGGGTATTTGAGTTAAACAGGCAGGAGAGGAGAGGCGCATTCCTTGGGTACGTTGCTCCCGCGGCTGCCAAGAGTGCAGAGGCTTGAAGACGAAGCCCCTTTGGAAAGCCCTCAAGGAGTGTTCCCGAGACTTTTTTGCACATCCAGGCTTCCAGTACCCGCCAGTTGTTCATGGGCAGAGAGACGCTGCGAGGCTCCCCACGGCGCCCTTGGTGCTGGGGGAGGAATTAGGTGGAAGGAGAAAGAGCTGGGCGGCGGTGGTGGTGGGAGCGCTCGCCTGGACACCAGCTCCAGGCTTTCTGCGCATCTGGCATAGCAGATGCCCAAGCAAGACCTGAGGGTCAGGCCATTTCCAGATCATTCTCGTAGTCGGCAGCCGTTGCTTTGCTCAAGAACCAGCCGGCACCACGGTGCACTAAGTCTAGGGGGGGTGGCGCCTCTCCTTGGTCTAGGTCTGTGACGGGCAAAGCGGAGCCCGCCATGCCGGGCCGCCTCTACGTGCACCCGGACTCGCCGGCCACTGGGGCGCATTGGATGCGGCAGCTCGTCTCCTTCCAGAAACTCAAGCTCACCAACAACCACCTGGACCCATTTGGGCATGTGAGTACCTCGTGCAGCTCTTCCTTGTATCTTCAGGTTCACACCTTCTCTTCCTCACCTGACTCTCTCCCTCTTCTCCAGGACTGTCTCTCTCTTCTTCGTTCCTCACGCCCACCCATGCTTCTTTCTTTGCTCCATTTCCCCTGCCTTGGTCTTTTACTCTCTCTCCCTTCTTGACCTGGCCTTCCTTTCTCTTCCCCTTTCTCTCCTCTTTCCTTTTCTCTTATTTCTCACACCTTCTAATTCTTCCTGGCTGTCTCCACCTCTCTCTTACCCAGACATCTCCCCTTTGCAGTCCTCCCTGTGGTCCACTAGTCCACGCTCTGGGTGTGTCTTTCCTGGGTGGCTGGCGATCGAGCCCCCTAGGTCTCCTGGCCTGGGGCTCTCACCCTGCATCCCTGCTGCCAGTACCCAACCCACCTGCCTTTGCTGAGGGACAGGGGTCATGGGGTGACTAAGGCAGCTCATTCTGGGCCTGGAATTCCTGTTCGTTCAGCCCCATCTGTGATTAGGGGTGGGGAGTAGTGTTTCAGTCCTGCAGAAAACATGGGCCCTCTAGCTCGGCAGGTACTCAGCACAGACTGCAGAGGCTGGACCACGATGGGAGCTGTATACCTTACCTACCTCCTTGCAAATCCTGCCATATTATGGGGATGTTCCGGCTGAAAGGGAGACCTGAGGCCCCCTGCTTCCTCTTTTACAGATGGGGAAACCAACCCACCAGAGGCGAACCACGGTACTCCTGCCCCTTTTAGCTCGACGCTCTTGGGTTTATCTGTTTTTTTCCCAACTTCCAGCTTTCCCCCCTCCTCCCACCATGCCCAGAGTGGGCAAACCAAGATCAGGGTCCTACACCTGGAATCTGGACTGGCCCCGAGAGAGAGGGGCCTGATGAGCTGCCTGAAACTGCAGGATCTTGAGTGTGCAGTCCCCCCCCTCCAAGAGAATGTGTAGCTTCTAGTAGATTCTCTATAGGGTATCATCCTCTCTTCCCCCAAAGAAAAACAAATGAACAGAACACTGATTTGAGGGAAAATGTCCCTAAATCTCTTCATTGGAAATAATCACCGGGACAGAACGCAGTCTCCTAATTCAGAGTTTACAACCCTTAGTTGATGATTCCACCAAACAAGGAGGCCGGTTCGTCTTAGGGCATTTGATCCTCATAGCAGCCTAGAGAGGAGGGTGGAAATACACAGCCTTTATATGGAGTCCAGGGGAGGGGAGGTTACCTGCCTGAGGTCACACAGCTTGTATTTGGGAACGGGGATTTGAGGCCAGGTCTCTCTAATTGCAGAAGTGACCTGCATCCTGCCACTTTGGAGAAGCAACACACAGGGTTCCCAGTTTGGGGACGTGAGGGGACGGGGTACAAATGCATTTGATCTGGAGGGAGGACAGTTTGTGAAGGTCCAAATGAGAAATCCGTTCTTGTGGGGCCTTAGGGCTGAAGCACTGAGTCTGTGGTGGGAAGGAGACCAGGGCCCTCCACTGATGCGCTCAATGCCACTGTACACGTGGTTGGTGTGAGGTCGGACTGTTGACCATTGGAGAAGAGAGAAGGAAGGCCTATTCCCCTTCTACGCTGTAGGAAGGGAGAGGAAAGGGGCTGGGGGGGGGTGCGTTTCTAGGCAAAATGCCGGGCCTCCCTTGCGTTTCAACCAGGGTGTTTTGCCTGCAGCGGCCAGCTCGGGGTGCATCCCAGCGCAGACGTGACCTCCACCTTGCGTGGGTGTTGGCTGGCTGACGCTGTACCTGCTGTCCCTGCGGATGCTTTAGGTTAAGCGCTGGGGAGAGAAGGGACCATTTTGTAAAGGTCCTGCGTGCATCTCCCAGGACCGCGTCCTTCTGGAGGCTGGGCCTCCGTGGCACCTTGGTCTGGGCTCCTTAACTTTCCCTCTGCAGCCCGGGTGTGCCTTTGGGGTGGACCCCCCGGGGAAGGCGCGCGCACGGTCCCGAGCCCTGGGCGCCCCTGTGAGTTTCAAGTCCTTCCAGTTCCGCGGAGGAAGGCGCGGTGCTCTGAGCCGCTCCGGACTTCCCAGTTGCCACGCATTCCCACCCCAAACTCCGGACTTTGAGTCCAGAGCCGCCCTAATGAAATTAAGGGCCATTTAGATCGCCCTCGCGCTGATGTCTCCACACTGTCCCCAGCCGTCAAAGCAATTTGGCTAAGCCGGGATGGTGGCCGCGCCGGCCCGCAGGGCCCCGCTGCGTCTCTCTGTCGCCACGCCGCCCCGGCCGGCGTCGCTATCGCTCAGGGAGGCGGCCGGGCCGCGGCGGCCGGAGATTAGAGCCGCGCGGCCCGGGGTCGGGGAGCCGCGGGGTCCCGAGCTTTTCGCCCCTCCCCCGGCCTAGTCGGGCCGCGCTCCCCTCCCCCTCCTCCAGGTTGGTTTCAAGGGTTGGCCCGAGAACCCTGCCCCAGGGTCATCCAATCAAAGACACTGAGACTACCTCCGCCGCTCAGTTTGCGGTCCTGGGGTAAAAGCAGGCCAGATTTTTCAGCTCGTGAAACGCGGCAGTTCGCCCATTCGGTGGGTATAGATCAGGACGTTTTGAGAGATATTAGCGTTACCAGCTTCCCGGGAGCATCAAAAGCACGGCGCCAAAAGAACAGCAAACTCAGTTGTTTTTAGTAAAGATGCGCATCTTCTCCGAAAGTTCCGCTCCAGCAAGAGTGTGGTGACTGCACACCCCCTCCTGATATTCACAATGGTGTCTGTAAGAAGAGCTGCAACCGTGAGACCCCCCACTAGCCCCTGGGACCCCCCCAAAGACATGGAGAAGATAGAAAGGAAGGAGAGAAATATTCCCCCCAAAGCAGATGCCACAGTGCTGTCTGGGGCCAGGTCTGGGGATAATTCCGGTGGCGAACCCTGAAATACTGTGAAGTTGGAGACAGGGAATCTCAAGGGCAACCAGACCCCTGTTTGATGTTAGGGGTGGGGTGGGTGCTTCCCTCCCACCCAACTCACACCCTAGAGTCTCCCCCTTCCCACCATTTTCCTCTCTTTTTCCTCTGATATTTCTTCCAGTTCTGCAAATGCTTGGTCTCTTCCTTTGCATCTCTTTGAGCCTTTTTTTCTTGGGCAGGGCTAGTTATTTTTATATGTATATATGTTTGTTTATTTGTTTCTGCTGTCCTTTCATTCCAAAATTTTTGCCCAGGCTTCCTCGAGGCGGGCACCAATTCCTTGCCCCAAACTTGCATCACTCCCGCTGGGGGGGGACATGCCCTACGCAGGGAGTTAATTTATTAAACTAACTTTATTAAGCATTCTGATTTACTGCTGTGTGTGCTCTGGGTAGATTCCTGGAATATTACCCTGGCTCTTTCATATGGAAATTGTCATTTTTGAAATGTTTCTTTTTAATGAAATCACTGGCTTCTTTTCAAAAACAGGAGAAAAAAATGGGACCTTTTCTCCGAGAGCCTATATAAGGACCGTAATTTTGGGGTGGAGAGTGGGGCTTTATGGAAACAAAGGGGTTTCATTTTTCTTACAATCTCATTTTCTTTATTATTTTTAGATTATTCTAAATTCCATGCACAAATACCAGCCAAGATTACACATCGTGAAAGCGGACGAAAATAATGGATTTGGCTCAAAAAATACTGCGTTCTGTACCCACGTCTTTCCTGAGACGGCGTTTATTGCGGTGACGTCCTACCAGAACCACAAGGTGAGCCCAGTACCCAGGAACCGGCGGGCCTGGGGCCGCCCGCTTGTTGGCATGAATCGCAGTGGCTTTATGGGCACCTTTATTCCTCCGCACGGTGGGCACCAACTTCTGCTTCAGTGGGCCGGGGCAGGGACAGAGCTGCAGACTAAGGATCACAGCTGTTTGTACTACATTCATGCGGTTGGCACGAAAGTCACACATACACACACACACACACAGCCCAGATAGAAACGAAATGATCAAACCATAGATGACCGCGTGGTATCAATGCTCGGTACTCAAATGTAACAAGGAGGCATCTCGCTGCAGTCGTGAAGTGATCAGTGAGAAGAAAGGTCCCCGTATTGGCCGGCTCCGTGCTCTTGGGTGGGGACGTGGTGTTACCCTTCCTGGGACCACTTTTTCTGTGGGGGGTCAGTCTCCTTCCCTCCTCCACTCTGCCCTTTGGATGCATTTCAGTTCCAATCGGGGCAAGTGGCAAAGTTGCCGGAAACCTTGAGCTTGGGTTTTCCCAGATGCTTCCTTAATTGTTTCAGCGATTACTGACCCTGGACCACATACTAAAGCAAGGTTGGCATTGCTTAAAACAAAAGCAAAAACTGAGTAACCTGTGTCACCAGCTGCCTGGATCAAAGCTCTGGGGACTTAAATATGATCCTGCAAAAATACAGCTTGGCGAGGGGAGGCATGCACGCGACCAATGCATCATTTGGTGGCTGTAGTGTGGTATAGAGGTGGGATGTCGCAGGTGGATTGTGTCACTGTCAGACCTCCACGCCGTTCGAAATCCAGGCCCCGATTTGGGCCATTCAAGGCTTGACCGTGATGTTGGAACAGGGAGCCCCATCACCGCAGGTTGGGGGGGAGTATCTTCTTTTCTTGCCCAGGAGAAAGGGCTTGTCTTGACTCGTCATGGTTCATGTCTGTTCTTTAGAAACCTGAGTGCACGTGGATTCATTTTATTGGCGGGGGGAGGGCAGGACTGAATGATTCCTAAGCCTCATTACGGAAAGATCTGGAATCAGGAAAGGCAAGATATAGGGGCTGGGGAGAGGCCGCTGCCGCTGTGGGATTGTGGACCGTTGGGAGTATTATGAAGTGACTTGGGGTTAGAGGGCTGTGGGAGGGGAAAGTAGGGGGTCCATGTGGGATCAGTGAGGGCGGGTCATGTGGATGACTTACCCAGATGGACGTGGGGATGGGGGGCCCCTCCCCCTCTACAGCTCCTATCCCTCCCCAACCTGCAAGGGAAAAGTGGGGTGGAGGGAAGTTATAGGGACTGTGGAGCCAGGCAGGAGAGGCCAGGGTAGGGTGAGAGATGGGCTTAGCACCCTAAAGCCTCCAATCACCTCTTGAAGGTCATTTCATGCAGTCTGTGTGTTGGTTAATCCCCGCCCCCCGCCCCCTGCCCCCATGAAGCAAGGGCAGTAACGAAATGCTGTGGGTAATTTCCAAATTCAGATTGTCAATGACCAAGGCAAGCTGTGATGGATGGTCACTTCCAGGCCACACGGCCTGTCTGGGATCCCAGGCCTTGAGAGAAGAGCTTCCTTTCAGCAGAAAACTCACTCCCCCCCTCCCCCCACGCCACGCAATTACTTTTTACAGGGAAAGAAGGATTCTTTTTTTTTTTCTAAGTTCTTCCCACTCGTTGAACCAATAAGAGCGGAAAAGTAAGGTCAAGTGTCCTGAAAGTTCCAGCACTGTTTCAGGCTAATTTGAGATTGGCTGCTAGAAACCTGTTTCCTCCATGGCTGTTGTAAACCTATGTTTAGCTTTGTGGTGATGGCCACAGGGCGGAAAAAAAAAAAAAAAGGAAAACATAGCAACCAGGATGCTCAGTTCCTCATATATATGTACGCTTAGAGCCTGCTAGTCCCGACAGGGGGTCCAAAAATCTGTGGGATCTTTTTTTTTTTTTTCTGCCAAGGAAACCCATGTTCATCCACAGAGGACAGGAAGTGATAGACACATGAAAGTGATCTGTAAAAGAAACACGTGGGTGTTCAGGTCTTTTGGGGGAAATTCCTAAGTTCTATGTAGTAAAGATCTTAGGGGTCCATCAGGAGTGGGTAGATCTGGGGGACCACGCATTCTTTCTCTGTTTATAGCTTTATTGAGGCATAACTCTCATACAGTAAACGGCACTATTTGATGTATTCGATTCGCTAAGGTTGACATATGTGTATACCCATGAAACTATCACTGTAGCCACTTAGGAACATACTCCACATCCCCGAGATTTCTATTAAAAAAAAAAATTTCTCCAGTGAATATATTTGGTGATCTGTGTGTGTGGAGTGCCTGTCCAATGGGGTGTGTATGTGGGAGTTTTGAACACAATCTAGGAGATTGTGTATCTAAACGCTCATGGGTCTCAAAACGTGGGTCTCCAAGTATGTATTTGGATATATGTATTTTGTTTTTGTTTTTGTTTTTTTTCCCAGTTTTATTGGGGTATAATTGACATACGTACTGTTTGAGTTTCAGGTATATAGCATCATGCTTTGACTTACCTATATCATGAAATGATGACCATGATCAGTTAAGTGATGGATATAGCTGTATTTGAGGATCACACAGGAATTACTGATTTTCTTCATTGGTTGGGCCAGGGAGCCCGGTTGTGCTGTACATACAGGTCTTTTTAGCCAGCCTGACATCCAGAAGAGGGATTTCATAGGAGAGCACTTTCAATCACTCTCTCCAATATGAGGTTTTCCCCAGTATTTAGTTATTGAGTACCAAAGACACCTATTTTCTTTGTCAGAAGGAAGTCTAAAGCAATGGATTTTTCCAGTAGAATCCAGGCCCTTGCAGACATTCCTCGCATGGATATGTGATGTGTGACTTAAATAAGCGGGTCAGGTTGAGTGTGATTTGTGGACTCTGTTTTGTTACTTTCTTGTCCCACCTGGACGGGATGTTGAGACTCCTGGCTTCACGGGTAGAAGCCACCTGAGCTGTTCCTCACTCTCCTGTAGGGTTAGGATGAGAATCTGCAGGCAGACTGCCTGGGTTCAAACCCATTTGACTTGGGCAAATGATTTAACTCAGTTTTCCCCGTCTGTAAAATGGGGATAAGAAGAGAATTTATTTTTTGTTTTTTTGTTATTGTCTTTGTGGGGATTAAAATGAGATAATCCGTGGAATGTGTTTTGTGCAGAACCTGGTACAGAATCAGCACAGTGTTAGTGATGATTGCATTGATCGACTACTTAGCTGATCAGTTTATTAACGGGGCAACTCCATCCAAAACACACGTGTTGGAAAACTCTTTGCCTACCCTATTTTAGAATCTGAAAGACTGAGATTTTGAAATAACTTCTTATTACTGTGGTTGAAACACAACTACAAATGTTAGTCTTTGTGGTTTAGTTGCTTCATTCCGTGGTTGCATTTTCAATCCAAGGACTCTTTGCCCAGCGTTACGCTTTGGATAATTGCGCAGGGAAAGAAAAGCAGTCTATGAGACTAAATTGCCAGGACAATTTGGAAAAATACGAGCCACCCATTTTGGGTCCAAAAGGCTTAGTGCCTCCAGACTGATTTGGAGGCAGGTACCAGGTACCAGGTGGAGGCAGGTACGTGACCGGGTTCATTTCTTACACTGCTGTCACACACCTGTATACCACGGGGTTCCAATGACACGACATATTTCCTGAGCCCAGCTGGGATCCCAAGCTGGATTTGGGAGTTATTCCCTCAGATGGTTGACAGCTTGAAAAAGATACTTAAACGCTCGACTCTTCCCCAGCGACTGTTCACTCTGTGAAACATGTTTTTGGAAGGTTTGCGCTGCAGTTGTCAGCAGCTCCCAGAGCAATCCCTAGAAATATTTAGGTGTTACAAAAAGATCACGTGGGCATTTCATTTCACTGCTTTTGCAACAATGGCTTTGTATGCAAGCACGTCTCTCCCCCGATATTAACTTACTTTGCCATTAAAAGGCATTTTCCTCCTGCTTGAATCATTGTGTATGGAGCCTGTATTTATGAGGTACGAGCCTTCTGCTTGGGACCAGGAAATGAACCCCTAAGAGAGAGACATAATTAAGACTTTTGGCCCTCGAGAGGGTTTTTTTTTTTTTTTCAAAAGTGAGAATTCACAACAATTATTCTCATTAATTTTTACAACCTCTGTCTCACTGGTTGGAGCTGGCTTTTATATTTGTTTCCCCCCCCACCACCCATGCCCTTCCCCCGGATATCCGGTTTTATGCTGATTTTGGAGGGAGTACATTTGTATGACGAATGGAAGTCAATTTCAGTGGAGCCTTTGGGTAGAACTCAGACATCCAGGTGTATCGGTTTATGTGCCCGTGAGTGACTAGCTCTGTGTTAGGAAGGGAATATCATTGACAGGGTTATGGTAAGTGAGGGGACAAGTGTGAAATAAGTATGAAATCAGATGGACATTTTTACCTGCACCTAAGCTTGCATGTTAACTTTTCTCAGGGGTAATTCTTATGTCCAATAGGCATCTACACTAAGACATAGGTAAGACCCACACACCTAAGTGTATATCTAGCAAACTGTGCGTATCCTTTGCCATCGTATTTTTGGAAGCTATGGTGATAAGAGCAAGAATTAGGTAGTAGTTAATCTGTTTGAGGTGCAAGGAATGGGTTTGAGCAGAAAATTTTTGCTGATAAAATACCAAAGCCACCCTTTTCTTTTCTTTCTCAGGGTAATTTTTTTATCCTGAGCTCTTGGTGGAACAGTGACGTCATGGAATAGGCATTAATTCAGCCCTGATGCCACACCCTCATTGTCTTACTGTCCTCAGTATATTCAGGGGCTGCCTTCTGTCACCGGGTGGGTGGGAGGTACAGAAGGCGGGATAAGGATTCCCTCCACCCCTTTTCAAAATGATCTAATTTTTACTTAACTTTTTGAGAATTCCCCTCTCCCCCTTTAAAAAATGATTTATGGTCAATTGGGTTGCATTTTATTGTCATAAAACCGGAGTGAGAAAGAAATCCCCACTAGGTGATGGGCTTTTGGACTCAGAACTGGCTTGAGGAGTACACATGTTCAAGACTGTTTTCCAAAGAGATTTTTTATTTTTTATTGCAGTATCATTGATCTACAGTATTGTGCCAATCTCTGCTGTTTTCCAAAGAGATTTTACAGACGTTTCTACTCATTCTGAAGAGTTAATTCAAAATCAGAAAGTTGCAGGAATGGGTACAGTTAAAAAAAATGAAGGAGGAGGGAATGTGTATACATAGAAATACCCAGACATATTTAAAAAGTTTTACAATTGATTTTATTTTTTGGAGCAGTTTAAGGTTCATAGTAAAGTTGAGTGGAAAGTACAGAGAGTTCCTGTATACCCTCTGTCCCCCTGCATGTACAGCTTCTCCTGCTCCCAGCATCGCCCCCCAGAGTGGGACATTTATTACCGTTGTTGAACCTACATTGACACATCATCACCCAGAGTTCGTAGTTTGCGTCAGGGTTCACTCTTGGAGTTGTAGACTCTGTGAGTTGTTTTTTTGACTGTGCCATGCAGCTTGTGGGATCTTATTTCCCTGACTAGGGATGGAACCCGTGCCCCCTGCAGTGGAAGCGTGGTGCAGTGGAAGCGTGGAGTCCTAAGCACTGGATCTCCAGTGCAGTCCCTAGACTCTGTGGGTGTAGATAAATGCATAATGACACGTCTTCACCATGATGTATCCTACATCATGAATCGTTCCACTGCCCTAAAAATCCTCTGCGCTTCTCTCGTTCATCCTTCCCTTCCTCCTAACCCCTGGCAACCACTGATCTTTATGCTGTTGCCATAGTTTTGCCTTTTCCAAGATGTCATATGGTTGGAATCACATAACATTTAAAAAATGTTAATTTTACATATATATTTTACTGTGAACACACACACATATGTAGTAATTTTATGTTCATGGTAGAGTCTTGGAGTTAGAAGGAAATTTTATAACACCACCTCTTCCAGAAAACTGAACAGACCAGAATGCTTGCCCCCAAATGGACAAATTATGGGTGCGTTCATCGATTAAGCCTAGTTTTGCAAAGCAACTACTTGGTTTCTCAAAGTCTGTAACGATACTACTGGGGATAGAGGAGATGCTTTTGTGGGTACTTGAAGATGATGGGATCACAAAAAAAAATGTTCTTATTCCAATTATCTTTCTATTCATTTATCAGAGAAGAGTCTTATTTCAATACCAGTTTATGATAAATACTTCTCTAAAAGTGTAGAATTTCCCCTTGCAACAAAGAGAAGGCAGGCCTTAGACTTGGAACTTTCCGGGGGTACCAGTAGAGGGAATTTTTTAAAAAAATTAATTAATTAATTTTTGGCTGCATTGGGTCTTAGTTGTGGCATGTGGGACCTTTCGTTGCAGCGCGCGGGCTCTCTAGTTGTGGTGTGCGGGCTTAGTTGCCCCGTGGCACGTGGGATCTTAGTTCCTTGACCAGCGATCGAGCTAGTTCCCCGACCAGGGATCGAACCTGTGTCCCCTGCATTGGAAGGTGGATTCTTAACCACTGGACCACCAGGGAAGTCCCAGTAGAGGGAATTTGATATACTTATTTTCTTTTTATTGACTAGCAAGTGATTCCACTTTGACGTATAGAGAAGTGATATAATTATTTTTATAATATAAATTTAAATCAAAAGTGGTTTGATTTAAATAAAATATTAAGCAGACCAGTGAACGGGGACTGTATAGATACGATAATGATGGTGAAGGTGACCTTGGAGTGACTGGCCTCTGAAGAATGCTGCCCTGGTTTCCATGAAGTGATTATATATATAAAAATTCAGTTCACACACAGCTTTTAGGAAATACTTCTGGCAAACTCCATAGGGTTGCACTCTTTTACCTAGACCTGCTACCGTACGCTCACGCTAACAGAATACGTGTTGATGGTTTCCATGAAGGTTCTGGACCTTGAACCAAAGACCCTGTTCTATCACTAAGTTTTGTATAGTGCAACAAAAATTTCCAAGAAGAGGGCTCTCTCTTCCTTACCTAAGCATTTTTTTTTTTTTTTTTGGACTTACCGTGCGACATGCAGGATCTTAGTTCCCCGACCAGGGATCGAACCCCACTGCCCCCTGCAGTGGAAACGCGGAGACTTAACCACTGGACCGCTGGGGAAGTCCCCCTACCTAGACAATTAAAGAGTTTTGAAGCTGTTTGGTAGCTATCATATACGTTATAATTTTATATGTTGGTCTTTATTTAATTAGACACCATTTTCCACCTGAGCTAGCAAACTGTATCTGTGAAACTATGAAATGAACGTGAAATGAGGCGTAGTAGGATTTTGAGAGCAATCAAGACCTTCCCAATGGAGATTGCCACGCTGCAGGAAGTTGACACCGTGTCAACATGGTACAATTTTCCAAGGAGCAGGGGGTGTACCAAGTGTTGAGGCCAAGATTGTGTTTGAAACACAAAATGCTACGATTTAGGAAAAAAAAAAAAGCCACTCCAGCCGGAATGATGCAGAGTAGGACTCCAATTAATGGGCAAACTGAAACCAGGTTTTCTTCCCCTTTTCAGTACAATCTGATCTAGGACATTTTCCTCCTTTCGAATGAAGTGATGGGTCCCGTTGGTGTGACGGGCTTCACTTGCTTCTTTGGGTTGCCAGAAGGTTGCGTTTCCATGACACTTCTTATTAGCCGGGTCCCAAGGTAGTCTTATAACAATCAAGTGAAAACGGAACTCTCTCTCTCTCTCTCTCTCCCCTTCCTTCAGATCACCCAGTTAAAGATTGAAAATAATCCCTTTGCCAAAGGATTCCGGGGCAGCGATGACATGGAGCTGCATAGAATGTCGAGAATGCAAAGGTAAGAAAATGGCGTCCTCTGCTCCCCGCCTCTGCACTCCCCACCCCCACTAATAACACAGGTGAGCCGGCAACACCAGAAGTGCAGGCACAGAGAAATGGGGTCCTCTTTGCCATCAAGAAAAAGGAGAAAGAGCCTCTTCAATCCCACTTTCTGGTAACCCTCCAGAAAGGTGGTTTCCTCTATCAGGCAACGTGGAGTGCGTAGCTTTAGGGGAGAGCATGTCGGAGGGAATGTGATGGTCTCCATCTGCCTCGGGAACAAAAGCTACAATCTTGTCCTCTTTCTCTGTTGTCTCTCTCCCTCAAGTGAAGTCCACTCTCTCTTTCTTCCCGTAAGTTACAGCCGATGAATGATGTTCTTTTAGGCAACAGCTCTTGATAAATGAAAGGGAAGTTAATGGCCTGAGTTCCTGGGGGTGATATACAGACAAAGTTGACACCACGTGGTGTCCCAGGCTTGGGGGATTGGAAGCTGGTGATAAAAATTGCTCGGTGTTTTTACATATCCTGTGGTCACGGTCGCTGATATGATGAATAGAAGGGGCTGTGGAGAATGGGAATTTGGTCTGATTTGAAAGGATTGTACAAGCGTTGCCAATTTTGTTAAATATTCTCTCTACCTCTTGGTAGAGTTCCAAAATAACTTACCATACGGCAAGAGAATTAGAAATACATCTTGATCCCTTTGACCAAGAAAGTTTTCTTCCTCTCTTTTTGGTGGGTTTAGTATTTCAAAATAAAATGAGGTCATTTAGGAAGCTTTTCCTCATCCCTTCTGGAAGACACGAAAAGGGAGAGTTGGGCAAATGGACAGATGTAGCCATTCAAAGGAGGACAAGAGACCTAAGAAAGAGAAAGAGAGAAAGGCCGCAGCTTTGTGGTTTGAACATTGGGTTTAGAAATGCATGCCGTGGAAATTGTTTTCAGATAGCGGGCTTACCAGACCTAATTTTGCATGCTTTTAAAAAATAAATATGCCATTATCCTCAGATGGGACACGTACACCACACTCATATGAATTCCTGCATTCATAACTGGTTTCCTTCACAATTGTGGATTTGTAAGACGCTTTTTGTGGTGAAAATAACCAAGTTCTTAATTGATTATTTAGAAACATTTTTGGCTTTACGTGTCTACATTTGAGAACTGGAGTTGGGTTTAACCTATGGCCGTTGGAAGAGTTGACAACAAATACCACGTAAAGGTGAAAGAGGCCAAACTATTTTCAGCCGTAGGCTCGGGATGCCAAGTTTTTATTTCTATGGCGTCTAAACCCCCATCCTATCCTCATGGTCGTCTGTCATCACAGCAGCTTTGCCGTTGATGGACAGTCTCATCTTGGTCCTCCTGCAGGTAGGGGTCCAGGCTGTGCAGGTAGGGACTGGTTCCAGCCTGCAACTGAATACCTTCTTCCCTCCCCCACTTCTTCCTTCCTTCCCACAAGGTCAAGAGCAGGTGGGATCATGGGTTTAAGGTGCTCGAATCGCCCCCTCAATCTTACCCAGTCACCAGGTCCTGTTGATGCTACCTTCTTATCATATCTCTCAAGTCGCCTCCTTTCTCCATCCAGGCTGCCTATTCCAGCCACCACCGACCTCGCCTGCTGCAGCCTCCTAACCTCTTTAGACCTGACGTCAGCTCTGTTCCCCTCCCGGGGGACGTGCTCCAGGCAGCTGCCAGAGACATCTTTGTACCACGCAAATCAGACACGCTTACTGCACAGCCTAGAACACTCCCAGGCCTCCTGTTGCTCTCAGTGTCAGGTCCAGACTCCTTGGTGTGGTTGACCACGCCCTTCCCATCCAGCCTTGCCACGCCCCCTAGTTTTGTTCCTCACCAGTGTCCCCTCTCCCTTTCAATCATGCTGAAGGAGCTGCTCCAAGTCTGTCTTCTTTCCATTATTTTTGGCCCTTTGAACACCACAGTTGGTCTGGCTCTGTCTTTCTCTCCTCCTTTTCCATCTCCTGCCTATCACTAAAGCCTCCCTGTAGCTATTTCTTCCTCCAAGAAGCTTCCCCTGGCCACAGACTGCGTAGTCAGGGTGTGTCTATTCCCAAGAGCCCTCACTGCTTTCCTTTGTCAGGCCGGGGCCCCTGTGCTCTGGAAGCTGGTTGGGCAGATGATGGACATCAGAGGAAAGGCAGGTGGGGAGGGACAGGTGTTTGAGAGCTCACATGTCAGCGATCCTGGGGACTCTCTGTTACAGCTCTGAACAACACGGCTGGTTAGATATTTAGGCAGATGACTGTACTTTGGTCTGAACGGGCTGCCCTAACCGTCCCCTAGTTACTGCAGATTGGCTGAGGGGTCCTTTCCGGGTAGGTCCTTGGAGATGGAAGGAAGGCAAGGCGGTTGGTCCTCAGAAGTCAGTGATTGACGTGTTGGATCGAAACTCTCAGCCTCCGAGCCACGTGTGTCTTTGTGGCCGCATTAGGAGTTGTGCTTGGGAACTGGGAGTGGACAGGGTCATGCGCCCAGTTCTCTAGAGATGGCCCCTGGGGAGGAGAGGGAGCAGAGAGGTTCCAATAGGCTTTGGAGTCAGACAAACCTGGGTTCAATCCTTGCTCTGCATTTATCGGCATGTGACCTCAGGCAAGCAGTTTCACCCCACGGAGCCTCAGTATCCTCATCTGTAAAATGGGCATAAATAAATATAGCTTCCCCTTTCTGGGGTTCTTGCGAGAATTATGTGAGAAAATGCCTGAAGAGTGCTTGGTTCCTAGACCACGCTCCAAAAAATGATCCAAGCTGGGGAAAACTCCTCATGACTCCCCGTTTTACCCTTGTTCAGAATTTATTCTGGGCTGTGGTCCCAACTCCCAGCTCGCAGTAGGTAGTGACAAGTGGGGAAGATGGCTCTCCGGAGACGGCTGTGATAACAGCCTGGCTGGAACGGCAGGCTCACTGTTGATCTTGTAATCCTGTTTCCTGTCCCCCACACACCCGGTGACAGCTGGCTCAGGGAGCAAAGCAGGAGGAATGAAATTTCCTCTAATTCCAACAATCGGACGAAGGGAGAAGGGTGGGGTTAAGGAGGGTTGAGCCTTCACTCGCAGTGATCCCACATAAATAACATTTGGATTAGCCTGGCCAATGTCTGGGCACTCACCGCCCTCTCCTCTCTCTTCACCCAGCAGTCTGCGTTTGGAACACGCAGAGGGTGTCTTAGTTTTCCAACATTGAGGTGCGGTTTCTAGTTACAGAAGTAGTAACTGCTTATTCTGAAAATGGGGGCACGAAGGGAAAGCACAAAGAAGAGAATAAAATCATTCCACAAATCCTGCCTCTAGCCGGCTGATTAAAATACATGCCAAGGTTATTTTGAAAGGTTAGTCTGCGGCTTAAAAACTTCTTAGCCCTAAAAACCAATATTTCCCAAATTGCAGTGTCCCCTCCCCTGGTGAGAGATGAGATGATTTTAGAGGGTGCCCACAGACACACAGTTGCATCAGGCTGATTTCATAGACAGTACTGTTTAGAATGCGACTAAGTTCGTTTTGTTTTGGCTACGCCGTGAGGCATGTAGGATCTTAGTTGCCCGATCAGGGATTGAACCTGCGCCCACTAAGCGCAGAGTCTTAACCACTGGACCGCCAGCGAAGTCCCCGAGACTAAGTTCTAAGGAAGGAAGGGAAGAAGGAAAGGAAAGAGGAAGGGAGGGAGGGAGGAAGGAAGGATAGTTAAGACTGATTATTTAAGGAAAATGTTAACTAAATGGCAGGACAGCTGGTGGACGTTGTCAAGGTGATATGCACATCGCAGACATCTGGGAGTTGCACCTAAATAAATGCTCACCTTAATGAGAAAGTGTGGGAGCTTCACTGTCAAAGGTGAACAGGAACTTCCTTGGCCTATGGGGCCGGGGCCAGGGCCCTGGGGTTGGGGAGGGCACCTTTATGGAGAGAATGGGATCCAGGCATTACCCCAGCAATGGGATTTGAAACTGTTGGGAGGAAGGGTTTTCTGCGTTGGATCAGGGAAGGAATGCACAGGGATCTACCTGTCTTGGGCTCTGGAGGAGGCGTCAGACTCTAAAGACCTCTGGAAGCCGGCTGGCGTGGCACTATGACAGGGAACACTGTTCCTTAGAAGCGTGGGGTTCTAGAGGTAGAAGGGATCCCGGGAGGTGGCGTCTGGTCCAACCTTCTTCCTTTTGCGGAAGGGGAAACTGTGGCCCAGATACTCTTTTATTCAGTTTTTGATCTGTTGTTTGCTTCTTCAGCTAACACACATTCGTTCAGGGCTTACCCTATGCCAGGTCCCGGGGATGCAAAGGTGAATCCGTGCATCGAGGGGCAGGGTCCACTGATGGAAAAGCAGGCTCTGGAGCTGGGGTCCAGGCTATCACGCTGATTAGCCCCGGGGCTCCCCTACTCCATGGGGCTTCTATCTCCTCATCTGTAAAATGGGAGATAATTATAGAACCTACCTCCACAGCTATTGCAAGGATGAGACGAGGTAATGCGGGTGTCCTAATTACTATTGCTACGAAACGAATTACTGCTAAATTTCACATGGACCGGCTGCGAAGCCTTGCGCTCTGAGCTGTGCCGTCAGCTGTGTGTGTGTGAGACTAAATCCGGGACAGCCAGAGCTGTAGCACTTAGCTTCCGACGCCTCCGCAGCCCACTCAAGGGGAGGGGGTACAGGCAGCCTCGGTCCTTCCATGGGGAGCTCAGAGGCCATCACAGTGCTCCAGATTTCATCCGCTTGCAACCTGCTAGCCCTCAGGAATGCTCCCTCAGTGCTACTTATGGTGGAAAGACCAGGCATCGCTCGCTGTCACTGTGCATGAGGTGAAGCAGGAAGTCCCAGGGAAACACTTGGGTTTAGTTCAGGATTTGTGGGTCGGGAATTTGGGAAGGATGCCTCTGGGCGGTTGTTGCTTTCTGTCCGGTGTTGGTGGGGACGGCAGGTATCTGAAGGCCAGACAAGGCTGGACGTCCCAGATGACACACCCCACGACCAGCAATTGACTCTGCCTTTCGGCTGGGAGCCCACCTGGGTTGTCCACTGGAGTGTGTGCATGTGACCTGTCCGGCATGGTGCTCTCAGGGGAGCTAGACTCCCTCCATGGTGTCAGGCTGCCCCTGGAGAACCACAGGGTCTTTGCTCACTAGACCTTGGGAAGCTGTAGTGTCTTTTCTGCTGCGTTCTGTTGGTTGAATGGGACTCACTGAGATGGGCCCAGATTCCAGGAGGAAGGGCAGGGATCCTTCCTCTCGATAGAAGGAGGGTCAAGGAGTGTGCGCACATGTTTTAACACTGCCCCAGTGTGCCCAGGAGTGCCTGGCACGGTCCCTGGCCTGGAGTGACCCTGGGTCATGTTAGGTGCTGAGATGGGGTCCTTCCCCTTGTGAAGCCAGAGGCCAGGTTGACTGCCAGTTAAGGTGCAGAGGCCTGGCCGTGAGCTTTGTTTCTTTCGGATGGAGAGAATGCCCCTCCGCCCTGCCAGGCCGCCACTGGTCTTTTTGGAATGACAAGCCCCAGAATCTGAACAAGCAGCAGCAAAGTGCTTCCTTGGGCACTTCCTGCTTCAATGCCCACAGAGTGGCCGTGAGCAGCGCCTGGTCTCTGCAGCATACACAGCATTTACTGAGTATTATTGGGGGGCTAGCAGAGTGCAGCAGTGGTGGCTTCAGAGCTCTTCGTGGGAGAATTGCGGTTGCTTCTCCTTCCTCAGGTTTTTACTGGACTGCCGATACCTTGGCAGGAAGTCATCTCCAGAGCTGGGGTACTTGGAGTCTCTGTTCGGCTGGCCTGGATTTTGAGCCCCTCAACCAGAGAGCGGATAGAAAAGCTTAGAGCCCAGGATGTCCCAGGTAGAGCCAATAGGTTGGTTTTGTCAGCCCCAGGCCGTCGACGTCTCTCCACCGTCGTGGGAAATCCACCACTGTCCCCCCCTCTGCACTGCATGTCACCTCCTCCTCTCCTACCTTTAGGGCGGGGCTTCTTAATCAGAATCTAAGATCCCGTTGGAAAATCCGATTAGCAAGGAACGCTGAAAAACTCAAAATATATAAATAGAAAAAAATGTCAAAGAATTTCAAGGGATTCATGGGGTCCGGGACCCTTCAAAAGTTAAAATCCTTCTACTGGAGCCGTCCCTCCTTTTCCAGCCCTTCCTTCCTGATTTCAAATGAATGTTCAGCTCCCTAACCTCAGACGGCCTTTTTCAAATGAAAGGCTCAGCGCTCTTGTATCCTCCTGCTTGTGGTTAAAGGTGATGGGGAAGTCCAATTAATGAGGCGTGATTTCCGAGACAGCGTCCTGGAGATGGCGTTCAATCCCCACTTCTTGCTGTACTTTTGGCTAGGCACGTGGCTTCTCTCAGGAAATTGTGAAGTTATGTAAAAGAAGAGGGGGGTTATGTTTGGGAGGCCAAGCCAGCCTAACCTGTGAATGGAGGTTTGTCCCAAGGGGTCCCATCCTGAGTCCTGGTTGTCCATCATGTCCACCATCGTTTAAGGTTTCCCATTCGTCTGCAACACTGTACCCACCCCTGTCCTCCCCAGCTCCTGCCCCAGCGAACCTGCTCTTCAGGGATAGTGTCTAAGGGCAAACCACACTGAAGCCGTGTTTCTCAAACTTTTGGCAGACGTCGCATTAGCTGGGGGTGGGGAGGCTCGTGAAACATGCAGATTTCTGGGTCTCACCTCAGAGGTTCCGAATCAGTGGCTCTCGGGAAGGGGTCTGAAACTGCCCTTTAACAAGTTATCTGTGGAAGGGTCCCCTGATCACACCTGGATAATTTGTTTTGGCCCTACAGAACGAGCAAAGACATGCAGGTAATGTGTGATCTTATTTTCTGGAAATAGAGCTCTTGTGCTGGGCTGTTTTATAAAAAAGGACCCTTTTCTCTACTTGGTGGTCAACTTTGGCTGACTATTAGGAGTTCCTGGAGTGCGCCCCAGTGTTTCATTATGAAACATGTAAGACATATAGAAAACATGGAAGAATTGTATGGTGACCACCCATATGCCCACTGATTAGGGTCTGCAATTAGCATTTTGCTATACGTTTGCTCTATCACACATCCATCCACCAATCTATCCATTCACCAATCCATCCATCCATCCATCCATCCATATCATTTGTTTTTTGGATGCATTTCAAACTCAGTTGCAGACATGAGTACCTTCCATCCTTGTGTACTTCAGCGTGCATACCATTAACTAGGATTCAGTTTTTGTTCGCGATTGTCTATTTCAGGTAAAATTTACATACTGCGAAATGCACAACTAAGTGCGCCATTCACATCCTGACAAATACCCGTACCTGTGAAACCCAAGCCCGTATCATGATGTAGAACATTCCTTCACCCCAGAAAGTTCCCTTAGGCCCTTCCCCTGTTAATTCCTCCTCCACTTTCCCACCAGAAACAGTCGATATTCTGATTTTTTTAAACTGTAGGTTAGGTTTGTCTGTGATCGAATTTTATATAAAAGGAATCATACAGTGTTTACCCTTTTGCTTAAGGCTTGTTCCTCCTGGGTAGCTTTTTAAAACTCCCAATGTCCAGGCTGCACCGCAGAGCAATGACATCAGTATTTAAAACAACATTCCCCAGGTGACTGCAGGGTGCAGCCACGTTTGAAACTCACTTCTCTGGAGAGATTTCCCTATCTCTACGCATCCCCACCTTAAGCCCTGTCTCTCACCTGTCTCATCATAGTGGTTAACGTTCTCACATTAGGAATTTGTTTTCCTAGAGACCCATTCCCCCGTAGGTGTTTTTTGGTTGGTTGGTCTTTTTTTAAGGGGGAGAGGCAGACTTTTTTTTTTTTTTTAACATATTTATTGGGGTATAATTGCTTTACAATGGTGTGTTAGTTTCTACTTTATAACAAAGTGAATCCGTTATACATATACATATGTTCCCATATCTCTTCCCTCTTGCGTCTCCCTCCCTCCCACCCTCCCTATCCCACCCCTCTAGGTGGTCACAAAGCACCGAGCTGATCTCCCTGTGCTATGCGGCTGCTTCCCACTAGCTATCTATTTTACGCTGGGTAGCGTATATATGTCCATGCCACTCTCTCACTTTGTCACAGCTTACCCTTCCCCCTCCCCATATCCTCAAGTCCATGCTCTAGTAGGTCTGTGTCTTTATTCCCGTCTTACCCCTAGGTTCTTCATGACCTTTTTTTTTTTTCTTAGATTCCATATATATGTGTCAGCAAGAGGCAGACTTTTATATTAGTCCACAGAACATTTAGTATTCCTGCAGAAGTGGCTGCTTTGGGGTGACTTTAAGGTCATCATTTCACTGACGGTCATTCTGCAAATGACCAAGGGGCCCCCGTGCTTCCTTTCAGAACACAGGAGGCCTTAACACAACCCCTTGAGTACAGGAAGCAGTTTCAGAAAGGTCCCTGTCCCAGGTTAGTCCCAGTCCCTCTGCACTCTGGCTTCCAGAAGCACCGAGGCCCAGCCTCAGAAGGCATCCCTCTGCCTTCTCATCCTCCCTCCAAAATCATTAAAAACAAAACGAAACAAAACTAAAACTAAAATCGGTAAAGTATTAAGCTCTTCAATTTAGTACTAGATACCTGGGAATACTATCTCATGTACTGTTACTAAGAGCCCGCCACAGGTTCAGTTTGCCTTGATCTTTCATGACTGTAGCTTCACATCCAGCTTTTACCTTGGGACTTGCAACTCAACTGTGACGGGGGCCTTGTCATCCCCATCTGCAAAGGGAGAAACTGAGGCAGAGGGAGATATCCTGAATCATCCACATAACTGGTCCAGGACTTTTCTCTCGATTCCGGAGCTGCTTCTGTAGTGTTACTCAAAACCTTTTTGTGAATCTCAGACCCCTTCAGAGTAACCGATGCAAGTATGGACCTCTCCCTAGAAAAACTGACAAGCTCTACTCATCTGATATTAGGGGTTGGGGGGGCGATTCATAGATCAGTTTAAGCCCTTGCAAGGTAAGAACTTCTGCTTCAAAACATAATTGTGTGGTTTATAAGCTCGTGTTCATTGAGCAGTGTGTCTGAAATATATGCTAAGCCTTTCCAAACGTTGTATCATTCGACCATCCTGAGAGGCGGCGAATCTGATATTCCCATTTTACAGACGAGAGACTGAGGCTCAGAGAAAGGAAGAATTTAGCCAGCCCCACAGTGGCCAAGTTGGTGGCTGGGTACCAAAGGAAGGTACATCCACACAACCTAACTTCAGAGCTGCAACTTGAAATGACCACCCTGGTATGAACTTATATATATGAGATTTAAGAGGTTGCCAAACAAAGTTGTCATAAATGGTGGGCGCTCATGGCTAGAGAGGGCAGTGTCTTTGAGTCTCTCTTTTTTTTTTTTTTGGCGCGGCATGTGGCATGCAGGATCTTAGTGCCCCCTGCAGTGGAAGCTCAGAGTCTTAACCACTGGACCGCCAGGGAAGTCCCAGTCTTTGATTTTCTTGCTGTCGCTTACATCAGACAACCCTGGTTGAATCAATGGTGGGAAATTCCCTTTACTTCTTTGTGTCCCCATGGCCTCGCCAGCGAGTTGGAGCAGCGTCCACCGTGCTTTTCTCCAGCTCAGTGGTGTGGTGAGATCCGAGTCATAAAGCGGTCGTGAAGCACTTTGTAGACGAGGAGGGAGCGATTCGTTATTTGCGGAGCAAAAACCCACTTGGGGTGAGCTGCCTCCTGTCCCTTGAGTGTCCACACACGTTAGATCAGAATCGCTTCCCCAAGCGTATCAGAAAGTTAATAAACCGGGAAGGCTCTCATGGGACTTTGGGGCCCCCCTTTTCATTTTAATAGCAGATTGAAGTGCTAGCGAGAGGAGGAATTTGCTCTTCGAGAACAGATTTCACAGTCCCCAGCCTCGCCCCAGTGCGCTGCTTTAGTCGTTTGAGAAAGGCTGCCAGAAACTGGGTAAGCATCGCCAGGGGAAAACAACAGAAACCTCCCAGCACCCCAGAACCTCTGCCACCTGCTCCCGTGAAAAGGCCAATTCAGTCGGCTGCAGTGGAAAACGTTCTCGGGGCCGTTCGTTAGCAGGCTGCGTCGCCGTTTGGCCTTGGATTTCAATATTCCCTTGTAACGTTTTACAACCCAGACCCGGCGACAATGGTGTCATTCATGGCATCCGCTCACGTGGAACAGAATGTGGGAGGGAGGCGGAGCTGGGGAGAAGCTGGTCTGCAGCCCTGACACCCAGAGTGAGCTGAGGGACTCAGGACCCTGGTTGGTGTCCAGACTGGTCAGAGCGCGTCTGTGTCTGCAGGAGACGGTGGAGAGCAGAGGGATTTGACATTTGGTAAAGCAGGATTGATTGACAGTTTGACCGGTAAAGGTTGATGGTGCCTGGTGTAGCCAATATCTAACTCTGGCATCACAGAGGAGGATACTCTATGTAACAGAATGGTTGTGTCATCCCAGCAGTGATGGGAAGGCAGCAATTCCCTATTATCAAGTATAAGTTGGCAAGAGCTTTGGAATAGCCATGACCTGGAGCGCAGCTCGGCTTTACCTCTTCTTAGCTGGGTGATCCGGAGCAAGTTGCTTAGCCTTTCTGAGCCTCATTTTCTCTATCTCTAAAGTAAAGCTAATCGTAGTGATGAAATGGGATTCTTGCCAGGGTCAAATGAAGGAAAGCATGTAAGTAAGTAACCAGTCCAGTAGCTGGGACATTAGGACGCACAGAGAGAACAACGTGGACGTTGAAGAGGAAGACGAGGATGAGGGTGGTGGAAAAACAGTCCCCAGTTGCTGCCCTCTTCCCAGACGCACGAGGGCTTTTCAACTTTCACTTTAATTCTCTGGTATCCTTGGTTCTTCAATGATGCTCTCAAACTGTGGAGGAAAATAGTTTATCTTCTCGTCATAGGGACGTTAGAGGCTTCTGCTGTGTTGCTACTCACTGAGTTCCTTTGATTGGTCCATTGATGAGTCCAGGAAAAACAATCCCGGGAATTCCCTGGCGGTCCAGTGGTTAGCACTCGGCGCTTTCAATGCCGAGGGCATGGGTTCGATTCCTGGTCAGGGAACTGAGATCCCGAAAGCATTGTGGCCAAAAAAAAAAAAAAAGATGCCAATGTTGTTTGTTGGTACCATTTTCTCCTCTTTGCCTCTGTAGCCCCATCCTGATTGAGAAGTCACTCTACTCTTCCATGCCTCAATCTTGACACCTGTCAGATGGATTTGGGGATGTTGCATTTCAGGCATCAAGAAAGATGTGCGTGATTGATGGTGGGAATGATGTTTCAAGTTCTTCAGAGAGGAACAAACTGAGAGGGACAAGTGGTTATTGGGATAATATGCCTTTCCCACTTCTGTGAATGTTAGTAATCAAAAGCAGAATTTGGCCTTTCCAGGGAGTAATTTTGCAATTTGGCAGTGCTGGAAGGGAGAATTCCACGGAGTCCATTGATACATTCTCTTGTAAATTCCCTCAGCCAACATTTTTTAAGAGTTATTTTCTTTAATTAAAAAAATAACGGTCTCCATTAAGAATATCAAATGAAAAGAGATTCCCCCCTTCCTGTTGGCTCTCTGACAGTCCAGTACTTGAACTAAGCAAGACCTAAATAGAATTGCCAGTGAGATTTGACAACTTTTATGTTTTATTATTATTATAATTTTTCTTTCTCTTCTTCTTCTTCTTTTTTTTTTTTTCTTTCCATTACGCAGCTTCAGCAACCAAGGGAGAACTGTGAAGCTAATTTCATTCCTTTCAGCCTCCTGGCCCCAGAAGGAGAGTCTGAGCAGTGACGCTGCTCAGGATGGCGCCATCTTTAGTTCTGAGATGACACAGGCCACGGGAAAGCTGGGCTAGGAGACCCCTGGGTGTCGTGAGGGTGTCTGTAGCCTCATGGAAACTTGGCACATACTCCATTGTCCCCTACCTGGTTACTCTGACGTACTTTCAGATGACAAAGGCGGGGGCCCAGGATGGAGATGGTCATCCCCCTGAGGGATGGGAGAAGTGAGAGAGGAGTCTTGGGCCCCAAACACCCGCACCCCCAAAAGCATATTATGTTTTAAAATGGAAATAAGTCAGTAGGAGATTGGCCAGAAGTAATTCGGGGACAGCTGGGTTAGAAATCTGGTGGTGTCTCTTTGTAGCTCTGTGATCCTGGGCAAGTTATTTCATCTGCCTGGGCCTCAGTTTTCTAATCTGTAAAATGGGGACTAAAGCAGTACCCACTTCATAGGGTCATGGAGAGGACGAAGTGGGCGGATGCAGCATTCTTCAAAATGTGCTAGGTGTAGTGCTCTTCGTACGCAAGATGATTTCAGGTGTACCTTTTTTTTTTTTTTTTGCGGTACGCGGCCTCTCACTCTTGTGGCCTCTCCTGTTGCGGAGCACAGGCTCCGGACACGCAGGCTCAGCAGCCATGGCTCACGGGCCTAGCTGCTCCGCAGCACGTGGGATCTTCCCGGACCAGGGCACGAACCTGTGTCCCCTGCATCGGCAGGCGGACTCTCAACCACTGCGCCACCAGGGAAGCCCCAGGTGTACCTTTTGATTTTAATAGGTATTTACTTGAAATTGCATTAGAGAAACTGTAACTAGTACCCAAACCCCCTCATTGCATGTATATTACTACTCAGAGGGAGGCAAAACAGATAAAGAATTCATTTTAAAAATGGAATAAGTTAAAGTATAGTCGGTTCATGGCAAAAATCACAGCTAAGTTCGCGATTTCCTGATACATATTTCTTCTAGGGAGGCGTCCTTACTCTGTTTCAGGCCGTGGGCCTCTCTGGCAGTCTGGTGAAGCTTGGGGATCACTTCTTAGATTAATCTGATTAAATGTGTAAAATAAGTTGCATTGATTGCCAAGGAAGCCAGTTATATTAAAATACAGTTGTCAGAATCTTTTCTAAATGGTGATATAGTCACATGCGCACTTTACGAACGTCTTAAGTAACAGGATCTAGTGGCAGGTCAACAACGACTGTATTTTTGTAGTCATCATGAGCATAAATGGTGTCTGGAGACACATACAGCTGCAACGGGATGTGAAGCTATTTTGTTTCTGTTGATGACAGTCGCTAGGGCTGCTAACTGAACTGTGGCTTGTTGCTGACACCCAAACAGAAAGAAATACTAAATTCCAATTCAAGATTAGTGAAAACAAAGACATCATTTTGAAAATCTTAAGTTTACACCCCTAAGTTTTTCCCCAAAGTTAAGATCTCCAAGTTCAGGAGACAGACAGGCTTATGGCACTGCTCCCTCCCGAGAAATTTTATGGGCTGAAAGCACGAGTCATTTTGTAACGGCAGTCACGATAGTTTCTACTATGTGCCAGACATTTTCTAGAGTGTATTGTTGGGTAATTTCAACAATCTTGAGAGGTAACTGACGCTCAGAGAGATTGTGTCTTGTCCAAGATCACATAGCTGTTAGATGGTACGTCTGGTATAGAACATATATTTTCCTGAATCGAACACCTTTATTCTTCCCACTATACCCTGATTCTTAGATACTCAAGTAAAAATCACAGTCCAGTGGGTTATCAGGGAAGGGCAGGTGTCCGGAGGACTCAGGGCTGACTGCTGTGGTTTCTCCAAAGTACCTCTGTATTTCTCGCATTTTGCAGATGAGGAAACTGAGGCTTAGCTAGGTCACCTGCGAACTCTATGACCTTTAGCTGAGCTCTGTGCTACAGACTTGGTGGATTGGAGAACTCATTTCTGTGGGTTGCGTGAAGAAGGGACATTTCCTGAGGGGTATTGCTAGCAGCTTTGCGGGATCCGCAGATGACCGGAGATCGGATTCAAATCCTGTTCTGCCCCTCTCACTTCTAGGGACCTGTCTTGGGGGAAATGCGGGGGAAGCTTTGAGTATCTTCAACTTCATTTGCATTTTGCTTTCCAGCCAAGCAGGTCCTCCCCTGGGAATTTCAGCTCTGTTTCCATTGCGTTTTGCCAGGCGCGGTGGTGCGGTGCGTGGGGCTGGGGGGAGGATGGATGGAGAGCCTGGAGGGTCACACGTCGCTCCGGACGGCTGTATGCGCTTCCTTTATTTGTGTATTCCTCCGAAACTAGTCCTCCTGCTACACTATAATAATAATTATTATATTAATAATTCATATATTAATTCTGTTAAGAATTGGTAATAGTAATGATTGTTTTCAACATGGAAGTATTCATCTAAACTTCGTAAGCGCTCACTGTAAAAAGAGCCAAGCCAAAAAAAAAAAAAAAAAAAAAAAAAAAAAAAGCCAAGCCGTGCAGACGTACAGAAATTAATAAGTTGATCTAAAAAGTCTCCCGGGGCTTCCCTGGTGGCGCAGTGGTTGAGAGTCTGCCTGCCGATGCAGGGGACACGGGTTCGGGCCCCGGTCCTGGAAGATCCCACATGCTGTGGAGCAGCTGGGACCGTGAGCTATGGCCACTGAGCCTGTGCGTCTGGAGCCTGTGCTCCGCAACGGGAGAGGCCACAACAGTGAGAGGCCCGCGTACTGCAAAAAAATAAAAAATAAAAAAAATAAAAAAATAAAAAGTCTCCCGTAACCCCAACTTCTGGAGGGAACCTCTGGGATTCATTTCATAATCTAGACCATGTTGTTTCCCCCTTCTTTAATTTAATTCAGCTCACACAGATTTCTGAATTTGTGCGTATCCAGCCTTCCCATCCTTTTCAAGGCTGCATAATATTCCATCGTTTAGCTCTATCAAAGCTGACGCTACCATTAATGAGGACATTTCGGTTATTTCTAGTTTTTTCCCTTGTTACAGACAGTGCTGCAGAGAGAATCCTCATACTTACGTCTTTGGCTTCAAAGACATAAGTCTTTGAGCCAAGACCTGATGGCTTCTTGGGAAAATCCTTCGTAATGGGATTGCTCGCTCCGTGTTATTGTATATTATTATTATTATTATTGTTGTTGTTGTTGTTGTTTTGGCCACACCTTATGGCAAACGGGATCTTAGTTTCTTGACCAGGGATGGAACCCGTGCCCCCTGCATTGGGAGTGTGGAGTTTTAACCACTGGACCACCAGGGAAGTCCCTGTATATTTTTAAAAATGGATGCTCTCAGGAATTCCCTGGTGGTCCAGTGGTTAGGACTCGGGGATTTCACCACCATGGTCCCAGGTTCAATCACTGGTTGGGGAACTAAGATCCCACAAGCCATGTGGCGTGGCCAAAAAAAAAAAAAAGGGTGATATCATATTGCCTTCCAGAAAAGATGGGCAAATCACCCTTCCATCAGCCTACACACTGTACTAGTTACTCTCCTGAACAAGATTTCCTTCCCCCATCCCAAACGTTGGTAGCCCCCTCCTCTTTGTGCATGTGGGAATATTATGGGTTGGGCCGTTCTCTTCTTATACACCCTGGATGTTTCTCTCAATTCTGCCTGTATCTTTGAGCTGTCCCTCCTCTCAGCTCCTTTGCAAACTCTCACTCTGATCCCTCCCCCACCCACCTGGCTTCCTTTGGGACTCTTGTGATGCTCAGTACCTCTTTCTTCCTTTCCAGGAGAGGTTTCTGTTGAATTTCCCAAACTCTTATGTGGAAAAAAATGGTCTGAAAGCTGAAGGGAAGGGAGTGTGGAGGACGGATCATATGAGTGTGAGGGACCAGATTTTGAGCACTTTGGAGGAGGCTGTACCTATGGCATCATAAACTGAGGCTCAGAAAGGTTGTGGCCCAGAAGCCTGTGAGTGGTGGAGGGGGGACATGAATTTGGATCTGCCTGGTCTTAGTCTCCATGCTCTTTTCTCTATCTCCTTTGTCCTCCTTTTTCTTCTCCTTTTCCTTCCCCCTCTCTCTCTCCCTCTACTCTGCCTCCCAAACTGTGACAGTCCTGCTGATGGCTACCATCTGTTGTGCCAAACACTGTTTTAAGCCTCTCACGTGTATTAACTAATTTCCTCTCTCAATAACCCTTTGAACCTGGGGTTTTCCATTATCCCTTTTTTACAGATGGGAAGACCAAGGCACGGAGAAGTTAAGTGTTATGTCATTGGCGACAAGTACGGCAACTCAAAAGGAAAGTCTAAGGCACGAGGAGCAAACTATTCAGATTCGGGTCACCTAGGTTCTTACGTGGCCACCCCAGGTGGTCAGCTACCATTCTTTACTAATGTTGGGCAAAGGCCACAGCCCCATTTTAAAGATGGAGACCCAGAAGTTAAGTCTCAGTGAGCTCTCAGCTCTTTAGCTTTTGAATTAGGGAATTCAGAGACGTCTAGAATAGGTTGAAATATTTCAACTGCCATGTGTGTTTATTGATTGTTGAGAGGGGTCTCAACTGGGGGTGCTCATTTATCTTTCTGCATATGTATAGAACTATTCATAAATCTACTCGCCTAATGTATAAGACATGAAAAGGTGGTGACTAAATATATATGTATAGGATAGGATGCATTGGATGCACTTGAGTATAACTGGATCTATTCATTCATCAAAGATCCCTTTGTTTCTTATTCTGTGAGTTTTCTGGTAGAGTCTTTGACCCTGTGGTTCAGCCAGTGGGAGGATCTCTATCAGGCCACTGATCAGTGATACTTCACATCTTCTCTCTTTCAGTAAAGAATATCCCGTGGTTCCCAGGAGCACAGTGAGACAGAAAGTGGCCTCCAACCACAGTCCTTTCAGCAGTGAGCCTCGAGCTCTCTCCGCCTCGTCAAACTTGGGATCCCAGTACCAGTGTGAGAATGGTGTGTCTGGCCCCTCCCAGGACCTCCTACCCCCACCCAACCCGTACCCGCTGCCCCAGGAGCATGGCCAGATTTACCACTGCACCAAGAGGAAAGGTGAGTGTGACAGCCCTGCCGTCCTGGCCACTGTCTGTACTTCTTCCTTCTTTTCCTTGAAAAAATAAGCACACATAACTACGTGTATTTATTTTTAAAATGTAAGCAATACAAAACTACAAAGAGATTGCAAGAAATTCAAACCATTCAAGTAAAGCTAAAGATTCCTTTGACGCGTCCCCCCCCTTCCTTGGGGAAAACTTATTTGAAATGTTCAGACCCATTTATTTATTTACACTTGCACACACCCACAAATACAAAGAATTTTGCTTTTAGTTTTAACAGTTGATATCATACTGCATCTATTTTGCAATTTGCATTTTTTTAAACTTTAGAATGCATCGTAGATACCTTTTCGTGAGCTTAGAGTGGCCTCATTCTTTTTAGCTGCTGAAGAGGAAGTATTGCCCCGAAAGGATAAAGCTGAGTTTATGTTGCCACTAGTCGTCAGGGAGTGTGCTTCCAGGGAACATCCTTGGAATTGGATGTGCCCTTTAGTTCACATGCAGGGTTTCTCCCAAGTGGATTCTGAGCTCTTCTTTCCTTTCCAGATCAAATCAATACCTAAAAAGGCAGGGAGGGAGAGAACAAAATCGCAATAGATTTTTCTCTCCTGTGCATCCCCTCTTTAAATCTACTAGGCTGCGGTCTGAGACACAACCTCGTTTCCTTCGCCAAATGAGAAATGGTTGATTTTTTTCCTAAGTTATCTGAGTCCAGAGTGGAGGTTAAGGAAGGAAATTTCTGGTGACAGTTTTTCGAGGCAGAATCGAAGGCGTTGATGCGGGCAGTGGGACCAGAGAAACAGATTTGAGTCTCAACTCTGCCACCAGCTTCCTGTGTGACCTCAGGCAGGCGTCCTAGCCCTGCTGTGTGTCACTTTCTCCCTTTGTAAGGATGCTAAGTTCCCTAGAGCAGTTGGTACTTGGTAAGCTGGGTGACAGCTATGAAGGAATAAGTGGCAGGTATCCCTCCAGAAAGTGAGTCCTGGGAGGAAGTGAAGAGAAGGCTGCTTATCTAGGTGAAGGTTTGGGGTAACAGACATAAGGGGAGGGGGCCATGTAGCCTCGTGCTTACGCCTGTGGTCTTCAGAGTCAGAAAAGCAAGATGAATCCTACCTTTGCCATTTTCAGATGTTTATGATTAGGTGCGAGTTACTTAGCAAACATCACTAAAAGTTACTCTAAACATCACTAAAAGTCATCTATAGGTTCAGGCCCGTGATTGGACCTGTCTCATAGACTTGGTGTGAAGATGACATGAAATCATGCTTGTCCTGTGTTCAGCACAGGGTTGACTTAATAAACCGGCCCTGTTTCGCTCCAGCAGGCCCACGGCTCCATCTTTAGAGTGGCCCTGTTGGGCCTCACAGCCCTAGCAGCCAACACGACGCCTGTCAAAGCCCAGTGCCTGGTGCCTGGACCCTTTTTTTTTTTTTCTCTTTTTTTTTGGGCTGTGCTCGTGGCATGTGGGACCTTACTTCCCCAGCCAGGGATCGAACCCGCACCCCCTGCAGTGGAAGCACGGAGTCTTAACCACCGGACCGCCAGGGCAGTCCCCCATGGGTTCTCTTTAAAAAAACAAACAAACAAAACCCAACAACTCACTAACCAGAACCAATGGAAAAGGATGCTTTTGCAGCTTTCTCTGGAACGGGGGTGACGTCAGGAAAGGATCACGGTTTGGGGATTTGACATTTACTGAAATCACGTTTTGAAAGAGGGAAGAGCTATCATGGCTCCAGGCCTGGGGCTGGGGAGCTGACTTGGGTGAGACGGAGCTTCCCAGACTTACCTGAAGCCCATCCAAGCTCCTTGGATCTGGAAGTCCTGCGCAGTATCACCCCATCAGGCCCCCTGGCCCAACTCCCAGCACGACCGCTGCCAGATGGGCTGGAGACCAGATGCCTGCAAACATGCCTCTTCAGGCACAAGCAGGGGTTAAGAATGTCCCATGAAACACAGGTCCCTGCACAGAGATTCTGTTATATTATATTTAAGGGTGCCCTGCCTAGGTTCCAGACCACAGCCTTTTCAAGAACGTTATTAAGTAGGTACTCTTATTAACCCACTTTACAAACGGGGAAACTGAGTCCCACAGAGGGAAAATTGTGAGCTAATGGTTCTTGAAGGCAACATTTGAACCCAAGCCTGGTCTGCAGACTCTGCCTGGGCCCTGAACCACCGCCCTATCTGCCTCCGTTACCTTTGCTTATGGGCTACGGTCTCCAAATTTCATCGTCCACCAGAGATCTGCTCTTGAGGCTGGGTCAAACATGCTGATTAAGAGCTCACCAGGTTTGAATTAAAGAGTTCTTTCGATTAAATTAATGCCAGACCAGCAGAAGAGAAGGAAGTTACAAAGAATCAGGGCGCTGTTTTGAGTTCAGTATTTACAGCAGCATCCTTGTAAACGCACTCCTGGAGGATGCAGGGTGGAGGCTTTGAACGCAGGCCTGATGGACCCTCTTTGGGTGATGTGAGGACTTGGTTTGCGTGGGGGTGTTGTGCGGGATCCTCGAGTGAACTTGGGATCCACTTGAGGCGGCCCCTGGGGAAGCTAGAGTCAGTGGCTGGTCCGTTGCAGTATGTTCCAGCAGCTGACACTTTGCAGCAGTGTGACCGTGGGTCAGTTGCTTCTCAGCTTTCTCAACTACCTTTTCTGCAGAATGGGGATGACAGTAGCACCTAGCCTGCAGGGTCGTTAGCAGACGAAATGAGATGATCCAGGTAGAGCACCTAAAAGAGTGCCTGGTACCTGTAAGTCCTCTACTGAACGTGAGCTAGCCCTGCCCTTGGGAAACTCACACGGTTGCAGGCAGCTCACACATTCAATGACTCATTATAGATTTGTTTGATGACAGTGGCGATCGAATGCTCGAATGCTATAACGGAGATACGGAAAGTGTTAACAAAATGCCAAGTGGGGTATCGATTGGACTAGGCTAGGGCATCAGGGGAGAATTTCAGCTGAGGTCTGCGGAGAGTGGGATTTGGATAGGAGATTGGGGTGCCGAGGGGGTGTCCAGGCGTTGAGAAGAGCACGCGTGCAGCCCCTCGGAAGATGGGGAGTCCGCTCCCACTGGGGCGGTGGATGGGAGGCCAGGGTGGCTGGAGCGCAGAGCAGGGGAAAGTGACGGGAGGGGAGGTTGCCAAGGAAGGCAGGGGCTAGCACGATGCCAGCCCTTGTGAGCCATTTTGGGGGGTTCGGATTTTAGCCTAACACCGATGGGCGGCCATTGGAGGGGTCTGAACCCCTGAGTGGCAGGATTCAGGTTGTGCTTTGAGGCAGTCACTTTGCTGTGATAGAACTGATGCCAGGGCCCCGTTCAGAGGCTGTTGCAGGCTCTGAGGTGTGAGATGACGGTGGCTCAGGCCGGGGTGTGTGGAGAAGAGCTGGTGATGTCGGGAGAGTCAGGACCTCGTGACTGGTTGAAGATAACAAGGTGAAGAATTGCCCCTCGTTCACGGATGCGTACACTGGGGCTCAGAGAGACTGAGAAACTTGCCCAGAGTCACCCAGCTAGTGAGCCACTCCGCCCCAAATTCATACATACTGAGGTCTGTGCACTCGGGGTGCCAGGCTCTTTTCACCTCTGCAGAAACCTCTGCCCTTCTCACCTCCCTCCACCCCCCAAAAGGGAGCTCCCAGAGACAGAGAACATTCCAGCCAAGCTCGGTCTGTCCTGCCTGCCTGCCTCGGAGACGACAAAAAGCAATTCATCATCAACCTCCATTGTAAAGTGATAAGGAATCAGCCGAGGTTTCCTTCCAGTTTGGGACTCCCGTTAAGTGATAACTCCATGGGTGGCTTCCCCCGACCTGGCCCCTGACTGCCCCACTATCTGACTTCCCCTCATTGTCTGTCTCCTTTCCAACCAGCCCAGGAGGCAGCCCCAATGAAATGTCAAAGGGCCAGGCCGGCCAGAGGGCCCCTTGTGTTTGGACCCGGCTGTCTCCAAACTATCTCTCTCGATGGTTGGAGCCAAAAAAGCTGGGAAGGTCTTTTATCAATGCCACTCAATCAAATCCAGGACCCCAGGGCCTGGGAGAGCACTTGTCTGTCTTTCTTTCCCCCTCCCACCCTGACTACCCTCCCCACAGTTAGAAACCAAAGGCAACCCAAATAAAGATTTCAGCAAAGCCATTTTCTGTGCTGGTACGGAGAGGGAATTGGAGAGAGTAAAGGGTTTTGCATCTTCGCAGTCTCCGTAGTTTGTAGAGCGATTCTACCTCCTTTTCTTTACTGGATCTTCACTGCAGTCTTTGAGCCGTGGGAGATGCCCTCCCATCCCCATTTTGCAGGGGGGAAAATAGAGGACTAAGAGCTTGGATTCCCAAGGTTATGTGGCCGGTGAGTGGCCGATCCGGGATGCGTTCATCAAGTAGATATTAACAGTACACTTACGTTGTACTGGGCACTGTGCTGTGTGCTGAAGACAACGGGAGAGCGCGATGGAAAAGGTCCCTGATCCTAGGAAACTTGTATTCTTGCTGTGGGAGACAGATAGTAAGCAAGTCAGTACATTTCATGGCTTCAGATAGTGGCTGAGATCTGAACTGGAGTCTTTTGATTCCCAATCTAGGATCTGCCCACAATACCATCCTAGTTCTTTGCACTTTAAAGTTAAGAGCTAACAGCGTGGGGACACACACACGCACAAATCCATCCATCCATCCTTAAGTGTCAAGGTTACCACCTTGTCATACTCTCTGAACACAGTGGGTTGCATGAAGGCTGAAAGGTTGGGGCCATCTAGCTGAAGGAGCACTGTTTGAGGAGTCCAAAGGCCTGAATTAGAGTCCTACTTCTGACTTGCTGAAGGTCACTCAGCTGAGGAGTGGCTACTCACTGCTCTACCTCCAGGGTCTGTCTGTGAAGACTCCACCACAGTCTTTCATCTGAATGAACTCCAGCAGCAAGGGAAATGACCCATTTGGGAATGGTGACAATATTTACTCAATGGCATCAGTGATTTGCAAGCAGCTCTGTGAGTTTTCTAGCTCTGGAAGCCACCCGAACACCTTCAAGTATGGATGACCTTCACAGAGCCATCTGTCCAATCTTCCAAAGGGGAAAACAGAGTCGACCCACATTACTTGGGCAGATAAGATTTGAATACTTACTTTAGGTACGAGGAAGATAGAAACTCGACTGCACTGTTATTATCTCAATTCCTACATGAAATGTAGGTATTATCCCCATGTACAAACAAGAACTGAGACTGGAATGGTCCAGTGGTTCGCCCAAGGTCACGTAGCCAGTGAGTCAGAGACATAACTGTGCCCTAAGATCTGTGTTCTGGATTCATCATTAAAGTCACTTTATCCAGAATCGACAACATCCAGAAACAAGCAAGGCACCAGGGTTTTTCACACTGCTGTGTGGTGATCCGTGGTCAGAATCACGAAGAGGTTTACTATTGTCCAAGAGACTCCTCTGGGCTCGGGACATTATATCAGTATAATTGACCACCCTTACGCAACTTTCTGAAACCAAGCCGTGGACTCATCTGATTGAGGACTTGACCCTTGACTACAGCCCATTCCCCAACCGTGGAAGAGAAACAGGACTCGTCTGGGACAGAGGTCTTTGCTGTTGATCAGTTATCAGGCTCCCAATAAAAAGATAGAAACCAAACCATCACGAAAATAAACACAGAGATTACATCCCAAGCATTTATCACGATCGACGTGAAATTTGGATCCTGGCTTTGGAATTTCTTTACAGTGAGATGAGAACCAAGAGGCACTGGAGAATGCTCACGTCCTGTTTCCATCAATAAGCCAGCATTGAGTTTTTCTTAGGACTCTGCATCAGATCTTTGGGGTATTAAGGATTGGAATGTGTAATTTTACGATTTTCCAAAATGTGCTCTGGCCTTTTTCATATTATTCTTCCTTCTTTACTTGTAACCAGTCTGGAAGGGGATCAGAAACTCGGGAATGGTTCGTTTGCCTTGTTTTTTTTTTTTTTTCCCCTCTTGCCAGGGTACCCTGCAGCTGTACTTTCTATTATTGAAGAGGGGAACGCCCTGGTTAAATGGAAAACCCAAAGGTTATGATTCCAGCAACAATGGAAACATTCAGATTTATGGACCTTAGGGGGTGGGTGGAAGGAAGAATAGAGGGAAGGGATCAAGGGAGGAGGTGGCCAGGACAAACAAAGAAATAAGTCAAGAGAAGCAGTGTCTTTAAGACGCCCTCAAAACGCCCGGTTGAAAAGTGAAAAAATGTGGACACTTGCTCATCTGAATGTCTTCAAACATCTGGATGGTTGGCACCATGTAGCTAGAATACCTGGAAGAGTGAGGACTGCATTTTTCACTTTTTTTTTAGACCGATGTTTGGGCATCCTACGGGTCCCAGATGTGTCGCAGAAAGAGTCTAGTTAAAAATAAGTTTGCTTGCTGTTAGGTGGGTACAACCTTTGTGTAGATATGTGTTATTTGGGGAGATTTTTGACTTACCTGGGGGTATCACTCGGAGAATGATGCGAGTAGAGGGGTTTGGTGGAACCCACACCTGTTGGTTTATAGTCCAGTGTGAAGCCATAGGACTTCCTGTGGGGAGAATGACTGACTTGGAGCTTTACATCCAAGGAGCACCTGCTCTTCACACAGTGTCAGCCTCCTGCCCTTACAGGTCCTGCCCTTGTGCAGGGGAGGATGGAGAGGGGCCAAGGATGTGTGCGGAGGCAAGGTGTGGTCGGCAAGGTGAAGCAGACCCAGCTTTGATTCCAGCCTCTGCTCCTTCCCAGCTTCGTGGCCTTGAGCAAGTCACTTCTCTGAGCTTCAGTTTTTGCCTCTAAGAGATAAGAACGAGAGCAGCCGCCTTGAGGAATGACTCTAGGAGATTAGAGTCAGGTCACTTAGTAGGTGCTTAATAAATCATGGCTCTTTCTTTCCTTACTCAGTCCTGCGTCCTGCCCACATGCCATCAACCATCACAGTGGTGACAGTTGTGGGAGTGTCCCAGTGTTTCATTTTTCTTTATACTTGCCAAACTCAGGCATATTTCTTTTCTTTTCTTTTTTTTTAAAAATAAATTTATTTATTTTAGGCTGCGTTGGGTCTTCGTTGCTGCACACGAGCTTTCTCTAGTTGCAGCGAGCGGGGGCTACTCTTCGTTGCGGTGTGCGGGCTGCTCATTGTGGTGGCTTCTCTTGGTGTGGAGCACGGGCTCTAGGCACGTGGGCTTCAGTAGTTGTGGCTCGCGGGCTCTAGAGCGCAGGCTCAGTAGTTGTGGCGCACGGGCTTCTCTTGGTGTGGAGCACGGGCTCTGCGGCATGTGGGATTTTCCCGGACTAGGGCTCGAACCCGGGTCCTGTGCATTGGCAGGTGGATTCTTAACCACTGCGCCACCAGGGAAGCCCAACCAGGCATATTTCTTAATGTTATTCATTAGAAAGAGATTGGAAGTGAGGAAAGAAAACTCTCCAGTTTGGGGAGTAAAATTCCAGCCAAGGAATGAATCTGTATGAGGTTTACATCTTGGTAGAAACTCCCAAGTATTGCTTCCCTTGAAGGAAACACCTGGAGGTGTGTTATCACAGACGAGGTCTGCCATGACACAGGTGGTGTTACCCTGGTAACAAGAGCTGCCCTTGGTGATGGGTATCAGGAGATTTACATGCTCGATTTTATTCCTTAGCTGCCCAGTGAGGTAAGTATTGCTAACTCTGATTCAAAGGTGATAAAAATGAGTCCCAGAGATGGCAGATGCCTTGCTAGTGTCACACTGACATTAAGTACAAGAGCCGGATTCAGACTCACGCATGTCTAAGTTTCTTAACCTGAGGTCTGCATTTTAGGGAGTCCTTGACCCCCTGAAGTTGTGTGCATCACTTTGGTTTATACGTACAGTTCTCAAAACTTCGTGTTTCAGTTTATTTTTCTGGGACAGAAAAGAGCCCAGCTCTTTTGTTAGTCCCCGGAGGGGTCAGTGACCCCCAAGTGGTTAAGGAAGACCCTCTTTCAGAGACAGAACTCTCTCTACTGCTCTCCACTAGGGATTAATTAGTGCTTACAGAAGGGAAGTGACTTGTTCAGCGATGAAACAGTGACACATGAATTGGTACCAACTCAACAGATCATGACTGGGTCCTTGTTCACATAAGGCATCAGGAAAGGATTTGGGGATTTGGGGATTCATTCGGGCTCCTGTCCATTTATCCACTTTTCCATCCACTGTTCCATCCATTGCACAAGTATTTGCTGCGTGTCTTTCTGTCTAGCATGGCATGGAAGAACAGGAATTTTGTCACGAGATTCCTAGGATTCTAATCTTAGCTCCACTGTTTATCAGCCATATAAGACCTTGGGCACGTTTCCTGACCTCTGTGTGTCTCCTTTCATCTGTAAAATGAGGAGACTGAGAGAACCCACCTCATGGGGTTGTTGAGAAGATTATACGGGTGACCTCGTGGAGAGTACTCAGAACAGTGCCAGGCAGAGTAAATGCTGTATGTGTTGTTACTGTTACTGTTGATGCTGTTGTTATTATTTTTGTCACTAGGTACGTCCCAGGTTCTGGGAATACAGTGATGGGTAATCCAGACCATGTCTTGCCTTCATGAAGTTCACATGCTGGGGAGGATGGAAGATAATAATTGTTATTTACTGAGTGTTCCCTTGTACCAAGCTCTGGACTAAGTACTTAATCTATATGTTCCCATTTCATTGTCAACACTTCCCTTTCTAGGAGGTGCTGTCATGACCCTTTCCATTTTACAGATGAAGAAACTGAGCTCAATTTCCCCAGTTTACTAGAAACTATACAAAGCATCTTTTCTAATGATTGCATTAATGTTCTATTGAGGGAATATACTGAAAATTATTAAAAAAAAAAAAAAAAGGAAACTGAGCTTGGAAAGGTCAAACTGTTTGCTTAGAACTCCGTAGCCCAAAGTCTTAGCCGTGACAGTCCACCCTCTTTTTATCAGAATGGAGGTTGGAGCCAACCATCTTCCGGACTTAATGCTTCTGTCCTTGGGCCAGATGGCTGTCTCTGCCTTGAGCTATGGGGTAGCTGATCCTGGCCTCACGGGTGTCTGTCCTCCTGTCTCAGCAGATGAAGAATGTTCCACCACAGACCATCCCTATAAGAAGCCCTACATGGAGACGTCGCCCAGTGAAGAGGACCCTTTCTACCGCTCCGGCTACCCCCAGCAGCAGGGCCTGGGTGCCTCCTATAGGACAGAGTCAGCCCAGCGGCAGGCCTGCATGTATGCCAGCTCCGTGCCGCCCAGCGAGCCCGTGCCCAGCCTGGAGGACATTAGCTGCAACGCCTGGCCCAGCATGTCCTCGTACAGCAGCTGCACGGTCACCACCGTGCAGCCCATGGACAGGCTACCCTATCAGCACTTCTCTGCTCACTTCACCTCGGGGCCCCTGGTCCCCCGGCTGGCTGGCATGGCGAACCACGGCTCCCCGCAGCTCGGAGAGGGAATGTTCCAGCACCAGACCTCCATGGCCCACCAGCCTGTGGTCAGGCAGTGTGGGCCTCAGACTGGCCTCCAGTCCCCCGGCAGCCTTCAAGCGTCAGAGTTCCTGTACCCTCACGGCGTGCCAAGGACCCTGTCCCCGCATCAGTACCACTCGGCCGTGCACGGAGTCGGCATGGTTCCAGAGTGGAATGACAGCAGCTAAGGCGAGGCCTACTCCTTCACTGCCATTTCCAGAGGGAGGGGAGAGAGGGAGAGGGACAGTCGCAGGGAGAACCCCAAGGACGAGATGTCTCATTTCATCCCATGTTCACGTCTGCACTTGAGAACCCCCCACCCTGCCCCAACACTGATGTAATCAGTCGCTTGAAACCACAATTCAAAAAATGTGACTTTGTTTTGTCTCAAGACTTAAAAAACCGCCAAGAGGAGATGAGTCTTTGCCTCCCCCCGCCCCTCCCCCCCACCGCACTCATCAACCGGCCACATTCACACCACCTCCAGATGCCCTCCTTGATTTCTTTTCTTTTGGTCTCCAGAAAGTCCTGCCTCCTGGAGTGTTTGATCCTCATGCGTAGTTAGAGTCCTTCCCTGTCTTGGTGTTAATGTTGACGTTGTTATATAATAAATAATAATATATTTTTTTCTTTCCATTTTCTTAACGGGACCCAGTCCCTTATTTTGGGGGAGGTCTGAGGCAAGTATGTTTCAAAATATGTATTTGTGCAGTTGCCCTCAAATACTCCTCCACCCCCAAACCTAAATCCGCAACCCTCCGCCTTGACTAAGAAATTACCTACCTCTGCCATGTGGTGTCTCCGATTTCGTCCTCCCTTCCCCATCCTCACGAAGTCCAGTTTCGCCTGCTACCAACCAGTGGAGTCAGGGTAACACCAGACTCCATCTGGCATCCTATCTTACTCGACCCTCCCTGTGTTCCCGGCTCCGTGTTTTTCCCGCCCGCTAAAACGTGGCCTATAGCTTCCCAACCGGAAAGCTTGCTTTGAAAAACTTAAAAAGCCCCGGTTTACATGCGGGCAGAACTGTGATAAGCAAGGCGCAAGCTCTGTGCTGACAAGAGTTGTGAAAAAGCCAAAATAAATATTCGTCCTGATAAAAAAAACAAAGCCAGCCCCCAGCTTCCAAACCTCCATCACTGACGACCCAATCTGAATACAAAGGCAAAAGCCACCATCCTAAAGAAGCAGCCAGACGTGCTCACTGAGGAACGTTCTCCAAAGACATCACACCAGCACCAAATGCAGGCCCAAACTGTGGTTACTGAAGGCAGAAAACAATGAAAAAAAGTGTGTAAGTAAAATGTTATTGCAGGGTTCTTCAGATGTAATAGTTTACTGGTACTATTTATTTATAAATGGGAGATCTAATTAAGTAATAACCTGAAATGAAACCCAGCATGGGATCTGGCCCAAAGCTTTTAATTTTATGGATACTCAAAACCAAGTTTGCGTTGTTTTTGTTTTTTTTTTTCCTTTCAAATGTGCTTTGCTTTCTTGATTAAAAAAGTGTTGTTTTGTGTTTTTTTTAACTGACCCTAATAAAGAGAACAGGGTAATATGTGAGACTGCGTATGTTCAAGTACGTGAGCGTGTGTGTCTGTTTGTCATGTGAGTGTCTTTATGCGATGATGTCTTTTTATGTTGCTAAGGCGGGGGGCGGGTGAGAATTAAGTACTCGTTTCGTATATTTCTGTGCCAGTTAAAGCCTAATAAATGCCATGTGCTTAAAAAAGTACAGGGACTTGAACACCCATTTTTTCTCCCCTGTTCTTTCGATGGACTGATTTGAGAGGAAATGTGGTGGAGGAAACTGCTCTCGCCGGTTGTTCTCAGGGGTATTTGGAATCCTGTACTTGAGTGTAATGGAGCTGAGTGTGTTCACCACTGGTTTAGGTCTCTGGAATGGAGATATTTGTTTTAACTGAATTTGGGTCGGCATCGGAAAGGAAAAATCATCAGGAATCCCAGCTGATCAAAAAATGATATCGGCCATACTGTACATAACACCTAATCCTTGGTTTTCTGAAGGATCTCCCTCTTTGAGTTAATTTACTGCCAGCAAGGGTTTTGGAGGTCCCGATACAGGCAACTTTACAGACCTTCAATGGATATTTACTTAAAACCCACGAATTTAGGCTGTGTGAGTTTGTCCTATCTAACACGTGGAGGGCAGAACAGAGCAGCAAATTGATAAGTAAATCGGTGCTGCAGTTTCTTTCCTATTTTTATAATTTCAGCTCCCACACCTTTCAAATGATCTAGAACCATTGAATATGTCACATCCCCTTAAAACAGGAACAACTGGCTTGTTAATTCCAAATTGTTCACTTCATCAGGTCCCTCTGGACTTTTCCTAGGCAAAGAACTCCCAGGAAGTGTGAATTAATTATACAGAAATGACAATTCAGCTTCTTTCAAGTACAATGGAGAAACTAGGTCAATGGCCTTCCTGTCCCCACAGAGAATGAATGAGGAAAGTTTCACTGGATAAGTTCTGACTGTCTAAACAGATACATACTTTGATGGGTTAAAAAAAATCTTTGAAAAAATTACCTTCTAAACTAATTTACCAACTATACAAGATAGGCAGTCTTACTCTTTCTCTTTCTGTCGTAAGAATAAGGAATTCATGTCCCCATCCCCAGCACTCAAACAATTGCCCCATAGGAAAAATCATTAAAAGCAAGTCCAGGGCTTCCCTGGTGGCGCAGTGGTTGAGAGTCCGCCTGCCGAT